>NW_005054314.1:1327717-1353795 GCF_000277835.1 Geospiza fortis
AGCAGCGGGGCCGGCACCCGCCCCGCCCCGCCGGCTGCCCCTAACTTTAAACAAGAGCACGTGGGGTAAGGAAGGAGAAAGCACCACTTGACTCACGTCCACCAGCCATGGGGCTTTGTTAACAGGATGGTGAGACACAGCAGGACACCAGTGAGAACACACAGTTCTTACTTTATTTCTCTGATAAAATTAAATATTTCGTGGCTGCCAACAGAGCAAGTTGCACCATGTTTGTATTTGCTTTGACTCTGAATGCAAGGTTTCCAAAACCAATCAAACCACCAGCATATTGAAAATATTCCTTAGGCTTCACACCTCAGGGAAGCCCGTGACATTTATATTATTAAAGACAACATTAGAAAAAACATATGCCCATAACAACGTTTGAAAATGTATTCGCTACATCATTAGTCCCAACATCACATTTCTGCCGCTCTTCAAAATTCCAGGTCATCGGTTCCCCCCGCATCGCCCTGTCTTGTCACACAAATTACAAGACACTTCAATTTTAAGTATCATGCAAGTCAGTAAAAGAGCTTCTTTCCAAGACACTAACATGAAGATTTGTTCCCCCCTCCCCAGACATAAGACCCTTAGACTCTTCTAGAAGTGGCAGTCTTCTCCCTCAGACACAGTGCAGCTGGCGAAGACAGATTAAAAAAAGCTACAGAGAGAGAAAAGGGGAAAAAAGAGAAAAAACAGAAGATTAGCAAAAAAGGGAAAGACATTCAAAAAGCAAGAAAAAGAGATGCAACATGGAAACAGCTGACAGAGGAGAGATGGAACTTCCTTGTGATATCTCAAGTACTTCAGCAAAATCACACAAGTAAAAACTTTTCTTTCTTTAAAGTCTTTAAAAAGATTTCACATAACTTTAAATAACATTCTAATAGGGTAAGTGGTCAGGAAGAACAGACGGTGACCTGAAGTATGGTAAAAAAAAGTCACATTCACTTGTCCTTTTAGCAGATAATTAGAAATCATTCACAGATTAATATTGACTGGTTTTGAGAGCAGGGAAAATTCAAAAGCAGAGGAAGAAGAAAATATTGCTAAAAAAATCCCAAACAAACCACAAAGCAATCAAAGAGCTCTATGAGAAATGAAATGGTATTTATGGTGAAACAGAATACCTGAGAAAATAACTGCAACCAAGAGTTGGGGCTGCCCTAACTGCTGGGAACAGAGGAGCCATGGTTTGACCAGGGGCTGCTGCTGTGAGCAGGACCAGGCTGAGCCTGAGCTGAGACTGCTCCTGAGCCCTGGAACCACAGAGCTCTGCTCAGTAAAACCCCAGCAGGTAAAACCTCAGCAGCAGCTGGCACTGAACAGCACCACCACCAGGGCTAGGCCTGAGTGTGCTCATCTTCAGAAAGATCTG
This sequence comes from Geospiza fortis, assembly GCF_000277835.1. Taxonomy (NCBI): domain Eukaryota; kingdom Metazoa; phylum Chordata; class Aves; order Passeriformes; family Thraupidae; genus Geospiza; species Geospiza fortis. The sequence goes on from NW_005054314.1 coordinate 1,329,099, forward strand.
GGGGGTTGTGGAGGCTGGCTGGCAGCACACATCTGATCTTTGAGCAGGGGCAGGACAGGTGGGTTCAGCACACACAGAGCCCTGAAGGATGGGGCCACAACAAACAAGTCTGAAATGGGAACCAGGATTTACATGCTAGTCTTCAGATAGCATGAATTAGCAAAAGAAACAAAAAAGCAAATTAAAAAAGACAGATGATGTCATGAAAATGACAACAAATAGAATGAGAAATGAGTGTTTTATCTCTGAACTATGCGATAATTAAACTAAGATGGTGTTGTCATTTTAATGTCATCAATAAATATATCTAAACTGCGTTGTTATTTCGCCAGCAAAAATAACTCACAGAACTTATTTCCATATCCCTTATTTAACTGAGTGGAATGAGACAGGAAAAAAGGGGAATCCATTAATTGTAGGGGGGGAAAAATGGCAGGATTTAAAGTTGTAGCATCCAGAACCTTGTCATGACTAATTTTACATTGTTTAATAAAAGCAATAACCACCAGTACATAGTAAAGACAAAATCACAACGAGGACATAGGAGAGAGCAAGGATAACACCCTGGAAAGGTCACAGCTGAAATGCTGTCATGTTTTATTAGACCCTCCGATTTAACAAGTAAATGAAGGTCCATTCCAGGCCTTGTATTCAGGGGTAATTACTCAGTACAGAGCCATGGGTTACTGAAAAAGAAGGGCAAAAAAAACAAAAAACAAAAGAAGTAAATGTTAACCAGAATTCACTGTCTGATGAACTCTTTATTTAAAAACAAAACTCAGCCAGAAATACAGAGAGAAGACACTTGCAGGCAAACCACAGTTGCACTTGGCCAGAGTGAGCTCCTCGCCCAGAGAGCAAAACCCCCTCCTTTTTAGTGCAAATCTTGCAATAAAAACAAGGCTTTTGCTGAATAGAAAATATAAGAAGCCTATTAACATCTGTACAGTTCTAAAGAGATGTCAGATAAAAAAAATATAAAGGTATTTTTTTGCATTAAAACCAGAAATTGTTGGAATCACTGAGAAGAAAGTCAATGAAACAGCATGGTCTTTCTTCAGAAACACTGATATGTACAGCAAGGTGACCAGCTTTCCCTGAGATTGGATCCAGGATGTGCATCCAGGTCAGCACACTGAGAGGGAGACCAGGCAAAAGATCCTTCATGACCCCTGCAGCATTCAGAGAACACTTAGTTGCAAACCATGGATCCAAATTTTAGATTTCCTCAAGCCTGGGAACTAGAGGTTTGGACTCAGGCCCATGCCGGTGAGGATGTCAAGTTTTACAAAAAGTCCTTGGAAGTTATTTGAATCAAACATGGCAGCACAGTGGGTAATGAGGGCTTAGGAACAGCAAATTACCATGGGGAGAGGGCAGCCAGCGTCTGGAGAGAGCACATCCCACCCCAGCAGGAGCTGAATGCACCCCCCGAGCAGCTCTGACAGCAGGAGCAGGGAAAAGCTGAGCAATGGGACAGGGGACCCTCGGCCAGGAGCAGTGGGCATCCTGCTGCTGCCCAGGGGCAGGAGGGACCTGGCACAACGCCCCTGGCCAGCAGGGTCCCTCACAGGAACAGCCCAGCAGCCAAGAGCTCTGGTTTGAGCCCTTGGTGAGCACAGGAGGGGCAGTGGGAAGGGTGAGCGAACAGGCACAGCCGAGGGTGGGGCATTCGCCTCTGGGGCCAAGGGAAAGGTTCTACAGGAAACCCGAACTGAAAATGAAAGAAAAAGGCAGGTTAATGGTTTTATGGATTAATGACAAAAAAAACCAAAATAAAAATACAAGTTTTTCTAATGCGCACACACACACACAAAAGAAAATGTTGCTAAGTGTTAATAAGGTTTAATCTGACTACAAAACATGCTTTATGCAGACACACACATTCTCAGCAGTGGGATGAACCAAATTTATTTTCTAAAACAATCCTTTCACAGTTTTGCAAGCTACAGGACTCATCAACTGTGACTTGTTTGTATCCTTGCAAAACAGTGAAGCCCTGCAACACTTTATGGATCAATATGGAGGGTGTTTTTCTAAATCCTGGAAAAGTACCACATATACATATTTAATTTAGCAATGACAAATGCCCATTGAAAAAGGCACTGTCTGCATTTGTGTAGTGGGAACAAAGAACTTCATTTGATTCAAAGCCCAGCACACAACAGTGTACAGTTATGAGGACTGCCAAAAGCAATCCAAAACCAACAAAAATCAGTAATGTTCACTCTAGCTGCACTTTAGCTGTGCCTTCGTACTCAGCACCAGAATGAACACTGTTATTCTTTGAGCTTATTTTTCCACATTCAGAGCCTGATAAGCAGAGAATTCTTCTTTCCATTGTTCTGCAGTTACCGTTGGTAGCAGAGACATTCACTCAACTGAGCAGCTCAAGCTGACTGCAAGCTCCAGCTCGAGGCAGTGCAAGACCCTTCTGAGGCTCTTCTGTTAAGTGGAAGGTCCCATTTAAATTACATTCAAATGCCTCTCACTGGCAGCATAATGTTTACTTGCTTTGCCATTTCCCTTGGAGTTAAGAGGGAAGGAATCCTGGAATCAGCTTCACCCAGTTTAAGGGTAGACTGTAATTTAGTTTGGACTATCCAGGAGAGAATGTAAGTCTTAGCTTTGTCTGCAGGGCAGGGTGGACTCAAGGATGAATTTTTAGGGTGTTTTATAGTTTATTTCCAACCAGGTCCCTTCTCTGAGAGGCCTATGCCCCTCGGCCCCTGGAGCACTGTCTTGGATAATGAGTATTGCTGCTCTGTCAAGAAGCAAGACATTCCTGTGGGAGGTTTCCTCTTCCTCTCACCAGAGAATCATCAGCAAATTAAAAATGCTCAATTAAACCCACTCAACCTAGCTGTAAGTAGACCACTGTCATTAGCAGTTTAACTAATAACCCTAATGAGGATGACAGAAACTAGTCTTGCATCTACCTTCACGGTAACCACAAGTTAACATTACAGCTTGGAGGAGTGGGAGGGAAGGAGGAGCAAGGAAAGAGAGAGACATTTCATGGCTAGCTGGGCTGTATCATCAGCACCACATCTCCATAGCAATTGTTGCCATAGTGTCAACGTGGCCTGTGTGATTAAAGAATATAATTTATTTTTAAGGGAGATGGAATAAAGAGAACAGAGTCAATGAAGTGCTGGGAAGATTTAAAAGGAAGAAGACATAATCCTTAATTGTCTATGTTCCATATCCTGAGTCTCTAAATTAAGCTTTGCAGAATCTTTAAAGATAATTACATACTGTTTCTACAACTGCACATGTAGAGAGTGACTGGTAGAGCACATATAGTGGGGTGAAAGCAGGGGAAGACAGAGATAATATTTATAAGCTTCAGGACTTGCACAGGGTCTGCTTTTTTAGGAAAAAGTGATCCCACTGTGAGGCTCTATGAGTTAATGACGCTTACCAGGACAATGTGCCTCATGCACCATGCAGCCAAACAGCAGCTAACTGTAAAACAGCACACATGTGAGGCCTGATAATGATGATAATGATGTAACAACAACAACAAAAAAATAACTGAGTCATGATTAGTGCAAATTACAGAGCTTGGGTTTAAATAAGTCACCTGTGAAAGAAAAAGGTTATTGTACTGCCAGCCAGTAGTAAACAAGCTACAATTAAGCTCCAGCTTGCAAAATTCATGGATTGTTAAGAAAAAAATATGATCTAAGTACTGAAATCCACTATGAAGGACACTGGGAGCAGTTACAGAGCAAAGAAAGCAGCACCATTTCTAGCACAGCAATTTTCCCAGAGGCCAAAGAAGCTTCCTATTATCTTCCCAAGCCTTACTGAAGCACTGACCTACCTCTGTCATGGAGTTTTCTGTGCCCTTAACTGATAACGACAGTACTAAAGCTTTTCCATATCAACATGCTTGGTGTGAAGGAGATGTTCTGAGATGAGAACCACTTCAAGGACCAAGAGTTTGACTTGGGCCACAGCAACTAATTGCTGATTCTCTAAGGCTGTTGCCTCCTTTTTCTGCATTCCTGACCCTGACTGATCTCAAGGCTCAAAACTGCAGTCCTGAGTGAGCAGATGTGTAAGGGCTCTAAGCATGAAAGAACTCAGCTGGGTATTCCTCACACAGTCCAGCCTGGAGAGAGAAGTCTGTCCCCAGTCAGTCTCAGACTCCTCAGTATGAAAAGATATTAAACCCCCTGAAGGTGATTCAAATGAACAAATCAAAACAGGCAGTGGAAAAAGGAATGGGTGAGTGGGAAAAGTGCAGCACTAATTGCTCAGCACAAAAGAACATTCATGTTGAAGCAGCTTCAGCTTTAAACCAAAAGACTAAACCAGGATCTCATTCTTGGAATTGGGTCTTTCCTCCTCGGTCTCATTTGATCCCAAGCTTAACAGTCACAGGTTTTTTCCCTGACAAACAGTGCTGCCAGCACTTTGGGCATGCCCCATACTGTCCAATTTAACAGCACTTCTTCATGCAATGAGGACTGCACGGAGCAGGCAAGGACTGCCCCAGGGCTGTGCAGGGGGGGTTATGGCAGAGGTACAAAACCAGACCCCTGTTTGTCTGCCCACCTGCACAGGTGGCACAGTGCTCCTTCTGGGAAATGTGCCACAGTGAGAAGGAAGGGAACTGCTCAGTGCTGGGACAAGTGTGAGATCTGTTTCACTGTACTGCTGGTTGCTCTTGAGCAACTGCAGAGCTGCAGGAGCCTAGCACAGGCACTGCAGACTGCCCAGGTCCCAGGCCCTGCTGAGGAGCTGGATCCTGTCACACCAGTCCCTGGCACTGGGATCCCCTGCTACAGCCATGCAGCATCTCCCACTGCTTCTGGGGAGGGCAAAAACCTGATTTGGGAGGGGAGAAGAGTACCAGTGCTAACAAGGTGCTATGACCTGTCCCCTCATTTTGCAGTCTTACATTCTGCAGATTCTGGAATTCAAGACTGTTAACCTCCCTGAATAATTTCCACAATTTTCTCAAGCTAAACAAGTAAGAAACTGAGCTAAAACACACTCCTCTCTGAGGGTAATGGGACATCCCAGCTACCCACACCCTACCCTTGGCAGCTAGTATGATTCCACTTCTTTACAAGCACTGAGAGACCAAAGGAGGAGCAGGGAATCTTGGGGAATAAAAACAAGTTCATCCTCTCCCATGCTGTCAGAAAGCAAAGAGGGAGGTTAGTAGTGCTCCCTGCCCTTCAGGATGACAGCAGATGTTTCATGCTTCCAGATACTGCTCAGCCTTACTGGGGTTTAAATCTGGCTGCAAGCCTGTCCCTGATAAGGACTGGCTATGTTGGAGGGAGATATGAACACCCAGAAAAAGAGTAAAGGAGAACCATTACCAAAAAGCAAATACCTCTGGGTTAGCAACTTACTTTTTCCTTTCCTTATCCCTTTTAAGAGTTTGTGATCCTCCAGCCTGCTGAGCCTGTGACTGAAGCAATTCAGCTGCTGTCTTCCTTTGTTTAAATGCATTTACTTCATCATCCAGAGACTTCTTCTTATCCTCCAGCTTCTTCTTTTCATCCTGATGCAATTTCTTCAGGCGATCAAACTTTTCATGCAGCTAAAAGGAAAGGAGACAGGTGAGCAGGACATGGCACTACCAGACAAAGGGCAGGGAACAGCCTCCTTCCACAACAACTTACAGGCAGTGTTCCAGTAATGCATCATTGTGCAGACTGAGAACAGAGGACTGGGAGAGCATAAGTGTAAAAAAAACCCCTAATCCATCTTCAGGGGTCTCTGCCTTATTCCTCTTTAAAAGTCAGTAAATTAATGGATTTTTCACAATGCTAAGAAAGATGTATGGGTGCATTTTTTGTAAAACAAGTTCATCTCAAGGGCTGCTTCTCTCCTTGACTTTTACCACAGTGCACCTCTCCACCAGAATCAAGACTCTGGCCCTTTCCTGGTGCAATAAGTTGTACAGAACAAGCACTGCAATTCAGTTTTGTCCTACATCTTAACATCCCCATCCAAGTTAGACTTGTTGGAAAGAAAGTGCTTTGGCAACAACTACCTACTTGGGAGTGAATCCATCACTCACAGCGATGGAGACACAAGTACTACAGTTTTTACCTCTTTTTCAGCCTCCTTCAACTCAGCTTCTTTTTCCTTGACCCTCTGGACAAACATCTGTCTCATTGCCTCTTCCTTTTTCTGCAGTTCTCCCAGAAATTCATTTCTTTTGGCTTCATAAGTTTCTTGTAAGCTGAAAAGGAAGGAAAGGCCAGTGATAAGAGTTGGGACAAACTGCTTTCCCTGACCCTCTGAAATCAGGCCCTGACCATGACTATTGTTTTGCACACAACACATTTGCTACTCACTACCCACATGTGCCCAAGGTCTTCTTTATCCAATGATTTTTGGCACTTTCTCTGTATGTTGAATGTTGGGCAATTCAAAGAGACCAGCTGGCAACAAACACTACCTCAGAGGAACACTGCTGTTGATGCCTAAAGGTTTCAGCCTTTATATTTTTAAATCCTGTACTGCATTAATGTATAATTCTAAACTCCACATAAACTGTTAGTTAACTGTCTTTACCTTTTGGTCAGACAGAACAATCCCTCTGGACCTGAGATCCAAGGACACCCTACAGGCCCCAAAATGTATAAACAAAAATGAATTGGGGAGGAGCAAACTGGAGGTTTATGACTTCATTACCTGAAGCCATAATTGGAGGATTAATGCCTGATATGTAAATAGACCAAACTTATATCTGTCTGAAAAACTCATGACCATTGTCCATTTTGGGTGCAGCCCCTTGGCTTCGTCTGCCCTTAATGTACCTGGAGGCCCTTCATTAAAATATCCACTTTTATCCTTTTAACTTTGTCTGGCCTCTGTTTCTAGGTAAGCTCAAAATAGGCATCATTGCCTTTCTGCAGCACAGACATTTCTACTCCCATACTTGCAGATTCACAGTCAGTCCTGCACATCCTCCCTGTATTTTCACCTTCTCCCAGTCAGAGCTTTGCTGAAGTCTGGATTTATCTGACCTGGCAGTTTTTCTTGCTGCATTGGTTTTTTCCGTGCTCCCCCAAGGACACACACACACACATAAGCATACAGTGCATCCTCAATGCCTCTCTCAAGCTCTCCTGTCTCCTCCAGGGATCTCACCTGAAGGGTTTGCTGTCTGGATCAGTGTCCTTGAAACCCATCTCTTCCAGTTTGCATCGCCTGTAGAGCTCGTAGTGGCGAGTGTGGGTCTGCTCACGAAGGTCCTCCATGTTCACGCGGATCAGCATCTCCCGCAGCTTCACAAAGTCACAGTGGTTTTCATTTTCAACTGCAAAAACGACACAATATCCACAGGGAGAACATTGTCTACTCCTCCGACAGGTTTAACAGCCCTTCCAAGCAGTGAAAACTGGCACTGTAGGCCTGACACAAGGATTTAACACAGGATAATTCCCCACGGATAATCACATCCAGCAGGCCTTTGCTCTTTTTATCAAAGCCCACTGCCTCCTTGCACAAGTGTCACCATTCATGCCATGAAAATCCCAGGGCTCAACTCACCCTGCACTGTGCCCCAAGGGTACTGACGAGCTTTCATCATTTTGTTTCCTATTTTCAGCTCCTCCGTACTCCCGATCACTGCAAATGGCAAGTGGGCCTGGAAAACATTGGATGAGATCCACATTAGTCCCTCTCACACCTGGCTGAGCACCAGCACACAGAGATGGGCACAGCCACTGAGCAAGACAGCCATTATGCACATACTAATCTCAGGGAGTCTAGTCACTGGCCACTAGTCCAAGACAAGGGGTAGCAGGGTGGGTCCTTTTTTGAAAACCTTGTTGGTGCTACCACTCTATATCCTCTACCTGGCTGATCCTCCCAGCCACAGAGTCTCAGGTGAGATGAGCCAGTGCAAGACCGGCATCAGAGTGCCAGCTGGAACAGAGGGCTGCGGCTCGGACTGCGCTGCTGTCCCAGGGCTGCCGTGCCTGAGGAGAACATCTGCACAAGCACACAAGCAGTAAGAGGTCTTGGAGCCTTCTTGATTTTATCCCCCCACCACTCCTTCAGCTCATGCTGGAGCACAAGACACCTTGCTCCATCAGATCATGAGATGGAAGTCCATCCTTCACTCCTGGAGTAACAGCTCCTTCCTCCCCGCTTGCTTCTGCCCGGGTGAGGAAGGGCTGAACATGTCCCCAGCCACTGTGTCCAGTGTCACCCAAGGTCACACTCTTCAAGCTGAGATATGCACTCCACATTACACAAAGGCTGACTAAGAACAAGATGGATTTGTTTTTTGAAAACTCAGATATCAGAAACAGTCACTTCTTAGTAAAGATGATCGCTGCAGAAGGCAAAAAGAGACTTGCCCAGTGCAAGCTCAGCAAAATTGGAAGTGAAACCCTCCCAATGCCCATCTAGGCTCCGAAGATCTCATGTTACAGTCTTCTCATTTCCAAAACTCAGGCAGCCAAGCAAACCCCCCAGACACTGCCATCATACTTTGCTGCATTGGGGGAGTGAGATTTCTCCCCACCTCCCTTGCTCCTGGAGCTATACTGCATTCTGCCAAGCTGCTAGGAAGTCAAGTGCAAAGCTTCAGCACTTTGAGCTCCCAGCTCTTTGCACCAACCCTTTCTGCTGAGTTTTGTGAAGTGACATTTGTTAGGCAAAGCTTTTAAAGTGCATCAAATTCTAGACAATTGAAAGGGCCTCAGGAAGGCAACTGCATGGAAGATCAGTGACCCTGGATTGTTCTCAGAAGCAGGAAGTGAATTCCACAGGTAATCCAAAAATTTGGACAAGTTCATGATAGCTGGTACAAGCAAAAGATTTCAGAGATGATGTTTTTGCTTTCAGAGTGTGGCTCACACAGTCAAACTGCAAACAAAGCAAAACTGCCACCAAGCACTGACAGAGATGGGCTCTTCCCCCTGCATTCCTCAGCCCCCTGGTCTCACATGCAACACACACAGAGTAAGAGTAATATCTGTCTCATGTTTCTAATAATATCAGTATTTGGATACAAGTTTTCCAGACCTGTAAAATTGCCTTGGTCAAATTCTGGCCTGCTTAGTCCCCATAAACCTGGTGATTCTGACTGTAATAGAGGATGTAAGAATTGATTTGTCTGTGCAGTGACTGACACAGCCCAGAATGTCTGCAACCCAAGACAGCAATTCCCTCCCAGGAGACAAGCACACGGCTGAAAGGAAAGACAAGCAGAAGTTCATTCCACCCTCAGAAGGGCTAACACTGAACTGCTCTGACCAGGAAACCCTCACTGACAGCTCCGAAGTCAGGACAAACTTCATGTTTCTTTCAGGCCTCTCCAGAACACTCTACAACTATTAATACTTAATCAACAGGTGGCACAAATGCACATCAGCTAGATGTCTACTACACCCACAGCAGTAAAGCAATCAACTTCCCCTACTTGATTTCCTGTGAAAAGCCTTCTGGAAAATGGGACCATGGTCAGGATGTGCTGCCAGAAAGGCAAGGGACAGTTTGTTTCACCCTCAGGGAGCCACAGACTGGCACCCATGATGCTGGGGAGGGCAGAGCCAGAGTGGGAACCTGCAGGCACCTCGAGGCTTGTCTGGTCAAAATTGTGCACTGTTTTTCACACCTTGCTGGTTAAGCTGTGTAATTCCTTGCCACTGAAGTTTACTGGTGGGAGGCCATCAGGTGATGTACAGGACAGGAATAATGACAAACCCTTGAGCTGAAAAGGGTTTAAACACTGATCACTTATATGTCCCTCAACAGATACACACAAGGACAAGGAGGGTATTAAAAGTCTGTTTTCTGACTAGAAAAGCCCACCAGACAGGCAGCAGCCTACCACAAAGCTCTCCTAGCCTAGGATGACACTACACAGATGAGATTCTTGTGAAATCCTGTTTTTAAGAAACAAAATTAAAGGGAAAGTAGATTTAAGAAACATCCCAATATGGGCCACCAACCCCTATGCTGACAGTGCTGTTCTGGGAGAGGAGGAAGAACTAAGGCACTTACATTCATTGTCCCATTTATCTCTGCCACTGATTCATCATCTGTTGGGAACTGGTAGATCTGCACCCCATTACTGACCAATTCACTTGTGATTTTAATTTTAAACTTGGTCAGCTCGCTCTTGGAAATGGCATCAGATTTGGCAATGATGGGAATGATGTTCACCTAGAAAAAAACAGAGGTATGAAGTAATCAACTTTGCTCCTGGGAGTTTCTCTAAGTCTGCAATACAACCTTCAAAACTTGTAAGCGCTCAATAAATCTACAGAATTATCTGCCAACTCAGCCATTTCCACCAGAAGGGCTATCCAAGGTGGGAAGATCTCTGGAAAAGCAGCAGCCTTTCCACTATGCAAACAGTAAATCTGCCAGTAAGAGTTCCTTGTGCCAACCTTGCTGTCGAGCTTCTTCATGGTTACCAAGTCCAGGGATTTCAGGGAATGGCCGGTGGGAGCGATGAAGTACAGGCAGGCGTGGATCCGGGTGTCGTGGTAGTTGTGCAAAACCCTTTTGATCTTCAGCTCTTCTTGCAAGTAGGCTTCAAACTGAGCATCAATGAACTCAACGATGGGCTTGTAGCTTTGGTGAAAGGAAAAAAATCGCTAAAAAGTCAGAGAGCTAAACAAATAGGACAATGCCCCTGGCTTCCTTTTAAGAAACAAGCTGTTGATAGATTTCACTTTCCATTTTCCACTTTTTGAGACCAATTCTCTCTACCTCCCCTGCTCCTCACCTGTAAGAAATTTTAAGGTTGCACTGGTGACAAGGAGACATGGTCCTACATCAGACTCTAGCAGCCTGTTTGTCAAAACACAGCACTGGGATTTAGCAGAGGACAGCAGATGCACCCTCCTCTCCAGGGAAAGCAGACTCTCATATTCTGAAATGTGAGGGTGAGAGGCTTTCTAAAGCAAGGCTAATGGAGACTCATTTGCAGCACTCAGGGAGTGAATGGCTTGCTGCTCTCACAGCCCCAAGTGCTGCTGGTGGAGACAGATTCATTCAGTAGCACCTTTGCCCAGTGCTCTGAGGCAGGAAATTCCTGCAACTCCCTTGCAAGGCCTTCTGAAATACAGAGCCTGCCAGAGCTATAATGTAAAGGACATCACTGCATTTTAAGCAAACTTTAAAAAAATTATCTAGCAGACCCACAAGAAAGCAATCCCATCAGTAATGTCTCTGCAGAGCACCTGGGAGACTGTCTGGTGTAACTGCACATCCCTTAACCAACACACTCCAGCCACTCTGGGATCTCAGCTGCCAGAGACACTCCCCCAGGGTATCTCACTGCTCATTTATTGTGCTTCCTTTGGCTCTTCCCATGGAAAAGCCCTGCCAAAAGTGGATATTAAGCCAAGCAGACAATAAACCACACTAGTGGTTTGGTCAGCAGCTTGAGGTCAGCACAAACCAAAACAAGCCCAGATGCCCTGGAGCATTTCAGTCTCCCCACCAGATGAATTTGGGCAGAAGCTTGCCAGCAGGGCAGAAATTGCTCTGACAGCATGAGAAAAGCTGCTTTATAGCTGAAGCAGTGCTGACACTCCAGAGCCTTTGTCCTCTCTTCTACATGTCCCATCCCAAAGAGGTGACAAGGACAATTCCTAAGAAGCAAGCAGGAAAACTGCAGTGCAGTCAGGCCCAACTAGGGCACAGAGAGAATGAAAAGTCAAGTCACAATGGAGCCTCTCTCCCCCACACTCACCTGTCCTCTTTGTTGATCTGATCCCCAAAGCCCACCGTGCTCACAATAGTCAGCTTGAGGTTGACATTGCTCTCCTGCAGGTCATAGGTACTGGATTTCAGCTGGACCCCAGGCTGTGAGTGAGATGCTGGGTCACCTTCAAACTTGGTGTTGAAAAGGGTGTCCATGAGGGTGGACTTACCAAGGCCAGTTTCCCCTATTGGAGAAAAAGAGAGTTGAAACGTTCTGTTGAATATTAATATGGATTGGCCTTTGAGCTTCCAAACATTAACAGGGGTGAAATTGTAGCAGATGAAAGCAGATCTCATGCTCCCAAGGGAGCGTCTGGTAAACAGAAAGCCATGAACAATGGGAGCTCTGTATTCTGGGCAAATTACATTTCACAGTCTAATGGCCATTAATGTCATTAGAAAATAGAGATGAAAAGCAAGAGGTGAAAAGGCGAAGGGGAAAGCATCGTTCAGATCCTGCTTAAACCCACAGCTTCACTACAGAAGATGCTGTTTTCATTAAAAAACAGGAGAGGAAATGGGGCTCACTGCCATTTCCAAAAAAAGCTGCTCCAGATCAATGTCTCTAATAAGCAGCCACAGAAATAGCTTCCTTCCATGCAGAAACCCTGAGAGCTGGTTGGATCCCACAGCAAGTTGTGCAGTTGGTTTCTCACAACAAGCTGGACAATCAGCCTTCTACACTGGCAGGGGGCATTTTCTGTAATATCTGGTTTTGTACCTTAGGGGCTACACAAGCTGTAAAATATTGCAAAATCTGCTTCCAAAAGTTCTGCTAGTACTGTCAGTATTCTGCTGGTATTCTATCAGTACTGCACTGCTATTTGGATTTCATTTGTCAACGGGCAACTATTTCCTTGTCTGGAAGGAAGAGACAAATCCCAGAGACCAGTCTTGAATTTGTTTTAGATACGTCCCAGGAAGAATAAAACAAATCCCTCTGTGCACACATTCCACAGGGCAGCCTCCCTCACCAGGCTCTGACAACAGAGCCAGCTCTGAGCTCACAGGACCTGACTTCCTACACAGTCTGCTCTGCTGCCTTGTGAGGGCTGCTGTGTTTTGGGGAAACAGCCATTTCTGAGCTGCCCAGATGGCTTTTGGAGAAACTTCAGGAGCAGCTGAACCCCACCCTCTGTGAAGGCTGCTCCTCCAGCCTGCTGTGGGACCACAGGCAGACTGTGTCTGGCTGCAAGAGCATTCCCCTCCTTCCCCCAGCCCTCAGCTCCCAACCAAAACAACTTCACCATTTTCCCACTTTGCTCAGAATAAAAGAGCTTCTTATTTTTGTAGGTTTAGAGCTCTGTAGCAGATCCAAACTTGCATGAAATGCCCAATTCAAGAAGGGGAAACTCCTCCCCATCCTCCCCCGTCCAAATGTCCAAATCTCCAAGCTCACTCCCACAAGCAGGCAAATTCCTCTTCTGGCCTCAGAAGGGATTTTCCTCACTCAGGGCTGAAGTACATGGCCAAGCAAGGCAAACACAGAATTATAAAATCATGGAATGGTTTGGGTTGGAAGGAAGATTGTCTTGTTCCAACCCCTGGATCCCCTACTCTGGGAACTGAGCAGTCCCTGACTGCCAGGATGACATATCCAGTACCTTTCCAGAGGCAGCAAGATCCATTAACATTTCAAAGTCAATGTGCTGAGAGCTTGTGCTCCATCACCAACCGACTCCACCTACAGCCAGAACAGTCACCAGGGAAGGTGCTCTTTGCACCCATCTTGCTTTCAGTTCTAAGGGGAGAAGGAGTCAGCAGCAGGAGCTGGTGTGGCTGCAGTCCCTTGTGCCACCTCAATGCATCAGCTGTACCTTCACCAGCACTGGCCAGAGCAAGGGAGGGGGACCCAGCAAAGCACAAGATTACCTCTGTCACTGGAAGAATAAGCTGCTCCAACAAGCCCTTCATTGACTTGGAATCTCATTGCCTGGACTTGTCAGGGACCGTTGGCCTCCAAACAGAGCAGGTGCACAAATCAGGCCAGAGCACTGCCATGGTTTGGACAGGGATTTTGAGAGTTAACAGCAACAGCCTGTATGACCTCCCAGGCCGTTCTCAGGGATTCCAGGAAAACAGCAGTGTAAAAACAGACAAAAATCTAAACAGCCTGAGAAGGCTGCAGCGTTTCCAAAGCCCCTGCCAAGGGATGGGTGGGACAGAGCAGTGAGCTGGCTGCTTGCCTGTGAATGCCAGGAACCCTGATGGGACATCTCAGGATAGGGGAGCCCCTCAGTCCTGCAGGGCAGGAGCATCAGCCCCACACAGTCCTGCAAAGGCTCCTGCTGGGGCACTGCCCCACAGCCTGGCAGGCCCTGGAGCAGCTCCCAGGCCACGGGACGGGGTGACAGGGGAGCAGCAGCAGTGACAGGCCAGGGAGCTGCTCTCTGCAGGGGACACACAAGGTCATCTGTAAACCACACTGGCTTCTGGGCAGACAGCACTCTGAAAGTCTCCTCTGATTTCTGCCTCTCTCCTTTTGGGTGAAAGATGTTCATATGAGGCCAAGACTATTGTTTAAGCATATCCTGAACCTGTTAATCATTGCCTACTTAAATCCATCTCAAGTGTTTTTTCCAGCAGGAGGACTTCTAACTGTCAGGGAAGGAGAAGTGTTTAAGAGGTGCAGAACATGCTTTTATACCCCACCTCATACCAGTTACACAGGGCCAGCAAAGGCAACTTTGAACTCAACCACTGAGTTTTTCCTTTTGGGAGGGGAAGATCAGAACTGTGGCATTTTTCCACAGGTGGGAGATGCCCATCCAAACACCTTCAAGATTAAAACATCCAGGCACTAACATGGCATCTCATGTGAAGCCTGCACTCCCAAATTTACATTGAGCCAGCAGATACCCTTGTCCCTGCACTGTGTAACACCACTGAGCTGACACAGAATTAAAGCCTGCCAGGGAAGGCAGAGTAGAGAGGAAAGACTGTTTCAACTGAAAGAATGTTAACACTGACAGAGTGACATGAAATAGTAAAAGACTAAAGACATGAATAAAGGGTTCTGCTGTGTTAAATATGAGCAGAGATAGAGAGCATTGCTATTTTGAAGACCAAATCGACAGAAGGAAGAATATCTGAATCTTCTGGGAGTTTCTGCCTCACACAGAGGCAACTTTTTGCTGGCTGAAAGATGTGAATGGTGCCAACTGCTTCTTCTAAGGACATGAGTCCAGATGGAACAGATGGTCTGATAAAAAGGACAAGTGGTCTGTGCTTGTTGTAGCCAATGGCACTGGAATCTTCCCCAAAAACCAGAAATGATGAACAGGGATTAAAAGAGGCAGAATTACTTTGGAAAAAAGCAGCAGTGTACACAAACTGAGTGAGAGGCATCCCTGGCAGGGAGATTATTTCCTGATGTCAGGCTTATGGACACATGTGATTTGATCTCCATAACCGTACTTAGGGATTATGCAACTCAACAGGGTCTGCTGTCCCAAAACAGGGCTGACAAAGCTCTCTGGGGAGGACAGGGCAGAGAGAGTGACCTTTACTGGTGGAGTTCTGCACCAGGAAGATGTGACAGCAATGGAAAAGCTTGAGTGTTGTACCTTTCATCATGGGATGGAGTTTTGCTGTTAAATCTGACAATTTTCAAGGACATTAAAAAAAATGGTCAGAGCCACCACTGCAGGTTCTGGACATGCAGCAGCCCTACATCAGTGCTCAGAAAGCACCATCCACTCTTAATGCCCAACAGCCTGGCTGTGCTGGGCTCCCCACACAGCCTCCCCTTCTCCGGAGACATGTTCCCTGCTCCAACTGCACGTGCACGTGGTACCTTCACTGCTCTGGGGAAGCCACACCAAATCCCACACTGATGAACAGTGGTGGCACCACTTGCAAACCTACAGCTGGGACAAGCTCCTAACTCCCCAAACCAAGACAGGCACCTCCCTGCTGAATGAACTGTCATGGCTTCTTCTCACAGAACTTTTAGCATCCTAAGCAGCTGCAACAGTGAGCTGAATTATACACCACAAAAGATGTACCTCCTCCTTTTGTGCCTGGAAATTTAATTTGCTTTCCCCTAGCATGTGCTAAGTGAAACAAGCAACTGCTCACTGCCTCCCTTTCCCACAACACTCAGGATTTAAGAGGCCCCAATCACATCATCATCAATCGACTGGGGGAGGACAGAGCAGTCCTTGCAGCATTTCCCTGTTCAAAGGCAGGAGCAGCTTTCACAAGAGCTTCCTTTCATGAGAGAGCAGCACCTGCCCCTCACAAGATTAACAACCATGGCTCCAGATATCAAATAATTCAATTTTAAAGAAAATGTATATGCATGCACAGCCTTTTCATGTGTAGAAATGGGAGCTAATCCAATGTAGCAGGTTTGTTCAGACAAGCCCTGAGGCAACTCAGACTGATAAGGCCATCTCTCAAGGAGAGGGGAGAAAATAGTTTGTTCCATCTGACAGGCATGCAGAGACACCACACAATTCCCCAGAGCCAGGCAAAGGCTGGGCTGCAGGGGCAAGGAGGGCAGCAAGGGCTCACAAAATGCACTGAAACAGCAGCTCAGGGGAGCACCCAGCTCCAGGTGTCCACCCCAGGGCACTGGGCAGGAGAAGGCTGAGGAGACAGATGGATTTTTGATTAGAGAAATTGCTCTCTCCTCAGCTGGTTGCACCAGTGACCACAGAAACAAGCACTGGGCAATTTCCAGGCTGTACAGCTCATCACCCCCGAGAGCTGCCTGCTGGAGAGCACCAGGAATCCTGTGCACATCCCTCCCTCCCTCCCCCAGGGTGAGAGCCCTGCGCATCACAGGCTCCCTCCTTTGGAGGGACAGACCTCAAACAGTCTTGGTACAGTCCTGGGGGAGAGAGAAATATTTCTGCCACAAAACAGCCTTTCTCATTGCACTGAATAGGCCACTTAGAACAAATTCCCTGCAAATCCTGGGAGAGAGGAAGGGGCAAACCCCTGCTTAAATTGGGATACTAGTTTAATGCAACTACAATCCACTCTGGTAAAAACTGAGAAAGTTTACATCAAAAGCCAGCAGCCTGTTCCTTCTCTTTTTCCCCTATCTCACTGAGAAATACAGCCAGCACAGAAAGTCTCAGCCATTAAACACTTCTCCAGCCTTTGCACTGAACTAAGAGACAACGAAAAATTTATCATGTAAAGTTTAGGAAGAAAAGGGTTGTGCTGAGAAATAAAAGATCAGAGAAACCATCTGCAACCCCTAACATCTAATGAGAGGTTTTCTCATTCATTCTAGCTTTGGCTCTAGTCTCACAGGAGAGACAGCTTTCAGCATGAGAAGAGCTAAAAACTGCTCCACTCTGGACATGCTGCTGAGAGTCATTTCTGAAGCTTTCCTTGGCTTCTCCAGCAAGAGCTGCAGGAGTCGGTGGCTCAGATCCAGTATGACACAGAGTAGAATTATCACTGGATTTTTCCTCCAACAGATGCTACACACAGCTGAAAAATGGGGGGCAATGAAGTCCTTTTCTGTCATGCTTAGTGGGCTGTCTGTGTGATTCTCATCTAATCTTCATTTGCTTCCTTATTCTTTCATTTTTTTCATCCTGAACTCTGCTGTACAAGTGAAATCCAACAGAATAAATGACAGATGAACACTGGGAATTTTTGTTTTTTTTCTCCAGGATGTTTAAGTGTGAGGGTAAAGATCTGCAAATCTTTTTCTAATGAAGTTTATTATATTTTTCTATAAAGTTTCTTTATTTCAAGATTGTGCTATTACTATTCATAAAAAACTGACATTAGTAACTAATGTACATTTATCTTGGTGAATCCTTATTATTCACCTCAACAAGTGATTAATGCATTCAATTTCTGCCCTGCAAAGAAAGCACAGGCATTCAGCTCCTCTCCACACATCAAAGTGAAGATGTAACTACAGGAGGCACCCACTGCTACACCTAGAACTTGTGAAAAAACCACTGCAGCCCAGTAAGTGGAAAAGAAAACACTTTTAGACTTCAGTCCTGGGGACAGGAGTTTCCTTAGGTCATATCACATTCATGTACTGTGGAAATCACCCAGAGACTCAGCCTGACAGTGACCTCCACTTGTCAGCAACGTTTATCATCTCCCAGGAATGTAAGATGTGGTTGTAAGGCAAACTGTCTTCTCAGCTCCATTTAACAGGGCTCAGCACTCCTCTTCTTGCTCCACTACTCTCACTCCAGATTTAACCCTGTTGTGGGCAAACACCAGCTCCATCCCACGAGCTGCATCTCTCATGGGAGGGGACAGAAAACTCTGTGTGGATGCAGAGCTGTGTGGGACTCAGCTGTGCGGATCCACGAGCTGAGTCCCCAGGAGATATCCCCAGCTGCTGCTCTGCCCCTGCACACCAGGCACTGCTGGGATCATCTGCAGACAGGGCTGGGTCTGAGCAGCCATGGCCACACAACCTCCTGCTCCCCTGGGCAGGGCACCAGCAGCAAACCCATCAATTAGTAATTTGCCATTTTTAATTTCCTAATTAAACTTCCTAAACTATGGTACCAAAGCCATACAGGATTTTACTTCTGTTACCTAAGAGAAGGGATTATTTGGGATCCTAACCCTGTGAGATGGGCTGCAGGGACAGACACCAAGTCCTGCTACAGTGCCAGGCCCCAGCTGTGATCCACACCACATGGCAGCTTGGATAACTGTCAGAAGAGTTAAGGCTTGGCCAGACACTATCTTAATTCAAATATGCACAGAAGGGAGGAGAAAAAAGTAGCTTTTAGTGATTTAAGAGAAGCATGATTAGTATTTTGTTAAAATAACTATAATAATAATTCAATACTAAACCAAACAAGACCTCATAACAAAGTACTCTGGCATGAGTACCTATTTTCTTTTAAAAATGTGAAATTCAAACATATAAGGAAAAGAAAGCTCATAATAACAGCCTGTGATTTTAGGCATTTTATTTCACTGCTTGGTAAAAAGCCATACTGCAGAACCCCAGTGGGGATTTCCCAGAGCACCAGAAAATCTTGTTACTGAAAATAGAACAGTTGGGGAAATTTAAATCAAAGCTACCTTGTTAGTGCTGTAAGCTACGAGCTACATCCAGCTGCAGAAAACTTTTCAGCAAGAGAACTTCCCAAAATGGAAATACTCACCCACACACAGGATGTTGAAACAAAACCCATGATTAACTGACTTATTAACCAGCTGGTCAGGCAAACTATCAAATCCCACGTGTCCAGAGAGGGGGACAGTGCGACAGCCTTCACCCTGAAATACAATGAAATACTTGTGTCACTTTCAAGCAAAATACACTTCTCTGTATAAACCCTAGAGACCTCCCAAGTGGAATCAATTGCACAGTCCAAGCAGGGATTTGCACAGATCTATCAATCATGTCAGCATGCTTCGCTCCTCTCTAAAACAATTCCAGGAGGCACAAATAGAACATTTCATTTGTCAAATGTTTGAAGGCAGCTCTGACAGAATAACACTAAGATGTGCAAAACATGTACACAAACACAGCTGCTGAAATGAAGAGGTGAAAAACACTTGTTTCTTCAAAAAATATGCAGAAACTTAAGTCTCACCTTATACTGAAAACAAAAAGAATGCTCTGTGCAAAGCAATGTATTAATGACACCTCCTACAAGGCTATTACCATTCACTTTATGTGAATTGGAACTCACACGTAATTCCCATTCACAGCTGCAATTATAGAAATTAGCTAGAAACAGAAAGGGAAACTGTACCTACAGGAAAACAAAGCAGAGAAAGAGCGTCCAGAACTGAGCTGCTCACAACGCCACAGGCCTGAAGGAGCCTGCAAAGAGGGTTTGGGAGGGGAGGTACTCAAACCTCCTGCTGGGGGCAAGGGCTGCTCCTGCCCAGGCACCCAAAGGACTCCCTGAGGAGCTGCTCCTGCACCCTGCTCTCTCCTGTGCTCAACACCACCAACCTGGTCTCCCCAGCCCAGCAGAACATGTGGTGCTCCATGCCCAGAACAGCCATGGGCTTTGGGAGGGGATGAGAAATTTTCACCTGGCCAGTCTGTGCCAAGGCAGCCTGGGTGCCAACCCCGCCCAGCCAACAGTAAAACACAACACACACAGGCTCAGCCTCAGAAATGGCACCAGGCAAAATGAGGAGCCAGTGCTGCACCCCTGTATTTGTGTGTACTGGAGAGTTGTCCTCCTGCAGCCCCAAAAAGGTATTTCCCTCTCTGAAGCAAAGACTTTTCTTAAAAATATATTTTAGTGTGAAAATCAGAAAGTTCCCCTCTAGCTTTCCATCAGTTTGTAAAAAATACTACAGCCAAAAGGCAGTAGTTTATAGGGTGTGATTTTGAATTTATTCATTCACAATCATTCTTTCACATATCTTGAAAGCCTGTTTATAGGAACAGGAATACTGGTTTTCCCTCTTCTGCTAATGGCACTGGTATTTTAGGCTGGGAAAACATCCCTAAGGAGTACATTTACTACAGTAGCCTGTCAGTATGTTTTCTTGTCATGTTACTGTTTTGCTTTTGTGGGTTTGGATTGGTTTTTTGCAGATATGAGGCTCCAAATGCACTTCAATAATTAACCATATTTACCAGCCTGTGATGTGTAAATATGTTTCCCCTTAGCCATATTTTGTGTATTAGTCTGACTCTTCTTGACAAGATGTTCACCAAATATGGCACTTCATTAATTCCTGAGCACCTTCCCTTCTAATGACATGTTCATGAGGAAGGCACTCAGGCTGCCCAGCACATTCTGGTTTTGCCTACTGACAATGCAGCTGTGAGATCCAGTAATGCAGAACCAGCTAAAGCAGAAGAAAGTGAGAGTGTCAGACACACAGATTTTGTGACAACACACTCAAACTCTCCTAAACTGCATTCACCAAAACAAAACCCCAGCCCTGGGGAATCTCATGGCAGTGCTGGATCTGCAGTGACAGCCCCAGGTCCTGGTGAAGAACAGAGGGGGGACAGAGCCCACAAAGGTGCGAGAGAGAACCGCCCGAGACACCTCCTGGGGAAGGACAAACATCAAGTGTATTTTTATTACCCAGCCCTAAAACCACACCACTGGAAGACTGCTTGAACACTACTCTCCCCAGGAAGCGTGGGCAGGAGTGTGGGCTCTCATTAAGAACAAATCATCCCCTCATCCCTAAATATAAGTGTGATCCAGATGGAACAAAATAAATTGTGGAAGTTAAGCCGCTCTCAGCTAAGAGGAGGCATTTGCCATCACACAGAATTCAGCATGCGAGTCATTTCCTGTAGGTTCTTTTTCTAGTCACCTGTGGTTTTACAATGCAGCTAAACCACACTTCACATCTGGTACAGGCCAGGAAACAACTACTGCAGAATGGGATTTCCAGTCACAGCAGCTAAGCCTCCATGTTAAGTACACAGCCATAAGGTAGATTGTGCTACTCTGCCTAAAAATCTACAGCCTCCTTGGCCAAGGCATCGAGAGACTGGATGCAGTGGGGAAAAAAAAAAAAGAAATAACATTTTAAGATCAGCCTGGCTTTGACACTCATCAGAAAGTTGACAGTAATTACCAAACCAGTGGAGAGAAAAGAAACATTTTCTGTGTGATCCACCAAGAAGCAGTGCAAGTCACCAGTCTTTGAGCACCAAGTGGTGTCTCTGTACAGGAGCACTGCTATATATAAACAGCACCACCATAAACAACATATGAACACACTGATTAGTCATCCTGGGTGTATATTAAATGTAGGTTTGGATCCCCTTGTTCAACACTGAAGGAGAATATGTTAAGCTTATAAGCTTTTTGCTGATAAGGTGTTCAAGACTGTCTTCCATCATTCATCTTCTAAACCAGATCAAATTTAAAACATATAAAGAGGTACCAATAAGGTAGGCAAAGTTTAACTACTGCATGCATGAAGGCCTTTTCCAGGAGCATCAGTGAGTGCTGGATGGCTGACAGTCCTTTGTGCTCTCTATTTTAAGGTTACATCTTCTTGGAACGAAGACAAAGATGGAATCTCTGGAAAGCCAGTGTGAACACTGGCACCACACCAAGATACCAGATGCCTTTTTTTCCCCACATACACAGAGTGCCCCCTGCCTAGACAGAAGGGGCTCTTGTTGCTTGGGAGGAAGCAAAGCGTGTTTGTCACAAACAAGATTAAAAAAACAAAAAGAGCAACACATTCTCCTGCTGTATTATCAGGCAGGGCTATTGCAGAGTGAAAGAAAGGAGAGTAAGGAGCAGGCACTTGGAGAAGCTATTTTACTTTTCCCTTTCTTAGAAGGATTTATACAGCCTTTTGTAAGGGCTTCTCCATGCCACAGAAGCCACCACCAATTGTTACGGAAAACTATCCAAATCATATGGAAAATACAAAGATGTTATAATGAATGGTCCCAAGCCTGAAAGCACCATCCTTTTACCATCAGTTTACATAAAAGGGGCAAGTTTTAGTCTTCAGGTGTTTGAATCACTCCAGGGTCCCTGGGATGAAAATACGATTAGAGGAAAATCTTGCTGAATGCACATCTGTGCCCTGATCTGCTTAGCAGGACAGGCAGGTACAGCACTGTCACCTCCTGTCCCCAGAGCCCTGAGAGGCCGCTGCCTCTTTGTGGAGCTAGAGGAGAGCACAGGCAATGGGGCTGCTCACTGGAAATGTCAACACTGCACATTCGGGACTGTGTTTGTGCCCAGGTCTAAAGAATGATGAGAAAGGATTCTATGGCAAAGGCAAAGCCTCCACCTGGTGATATTCAGGCAGAGCACAGCAAAGGAAATAAAAAATGTTACAGCTCTGAACCCAAGGGATCCAGTGTCCAAATGAGGCCCACACAGCACAAAACTGCTCTCAGAGGCTGCAGAACAATACTTCATCAGTTGAGTGTTTCTGTTTAGGACACTGACAACTGACACGTAGTACTTCTGACACAATTTCTCACCTCTTCCCAAATGAGAATCACTTCAAACCCTGAGGCCTCGGAGACTCCCTTAGAAAGATTTCCAAACTGCCACAATCAACACAGCAGCACCATCCTGCACTGAAACCAAATAAAGCAACACTCACAGAGCTCCACCACTGCTGCCAGGGCTCACAGCAGCCACCTCCTGCCCCTCTGCTGCCCTTAATGCTCAAACCTGGGGGCTCAACCCCCAAACCTGAGACAACTCTTGCACAAGAAGTCAAATGGCAAAGCAAGGCAGAACCTGAACTCAGGTTTCCACACTACAGTTTTTCACATCGTCTTTAAGCCAGAACAACATCAGATCCCTTCTCGTGACCTTGGAGTTATGGCATTCACTTCCCCACACTGCATTTGGTTCTGATTAAACAGCAAATTAGAGCAACACTTGTACCAATTATTTCTCACTTGTACAAGTATGTAATTCTCCTATGTAATGAAAGAATTATCCAGCAGACAGTGTAAACATCCTCTACGAGATAAATGTAAAACAGGAATGTAAAGTCTAGATAAAGACTTTGTTATTTTTCCTTGCTCAGCTGATAAAAGATCATCAAGAATATCAAACACCAGAAAAGTGGGAGGGAAATAGTTTTTAATCAGGCCCCATGGAAAGCAAGAAGTGTCTCACCAAAGGTCCTGACCATCAGCCACCCTCTCCAGACGCACTGCATCACTCGGCCATTCAATATTCACAAACAGTCAAGTGCTTCCGAAATCTCAAATTCTGACAGCTCTTAAGATTACACTGCTTTATGCCCCTGACAAAAGGCTGCAGAAATGCCACGCAGTTTGGATACATTCCCAGGAGAAGTCAGCAGTTAGAAGATACATATCACTATCAGCAGTTTCAATAATGTTTCTGACCTCTGCTGGATACGGAGAGTTGGACAGTGCCTGGCAAGAGGCTCCTGTGCCCCCATCTCCCCACTGGCAGAGGACAGGAGAAGGGGCTCAGCTTGGTGGTGACAAGGCCACCCTGCCCATCTGGGGAGAAGGGGGTGTCACCGACTATCCCTGCAGTGAGAGTGGGCTTGATCAAGGGCTCTCTTGGACAATGGCAGGGTGGTAACCCCAGCTCCTCCCCAAACCCAGCCTCAGCTCTCACACCTTCAACCCTCTGCACCACCAGGACACTACAGCCGACTGCTCCACAAACCACACATGACCAGATGCCCAAGACCTTGGCTGACAAGTTATCTGTTTGTAAAAGGACTAATTTCAAGTCTGTCTCACAGCCAGCTTTCCCTTTTGCCTCCAAAACGAGGCTGTGTAGTACCATAAATTCATTCCAGGCCACAAGCAGATGTCTCAAACTCCTGTACATTATCTTAGGAAAGCATAACACTCAATTTCTCTAAAAGACAGGGGAGCAACTGAGTCACTTTACATATTTTGGCAGTCACATACAAGGCAATGGGTATGTCCAGGAGGAAATAACATCACAAACTGGCAAGGAATGGCTACATCTACCCGTTCAGCAAGATTAGGTCCATGCTAAAACACACTGCTTTGAAGACGAAACTGGAAAGCTTTCAGCTCAACTATTACTTCTGTATTAACACACGGACACGAAAGTTGGAAGCCCATCAAACCACAGACAAAACCTTTCCACATGCAAACGCGTTACAGATGCCTCCTTAGCATGTCTCTGACAAGCGCAGAGGTGGCTCAACTCCCTCTGCCCCTCTTCTGGATAATTCTCCACAGACACACGGGGATCCTGTGCCGCGCCAGGCAGGCGGGCGAGCCCGGCAGCGGCCGGTGGCACGACCGGGGACCCTCGGGGACAAAGCGCAGCAGGGACACGGGGCTGGTGGCTGGCTCCCGCAGCTCCTCCACAGCACACGGTGCCAGACCGGAGAGCTCCCTTTCCCGCATCACCGAGCACGGGCTGAGGGTTTCTCTGGGAGGAGAGCAGCATCCCCGGAGAGGCAGGGATGCCATTGCCGTGCCGAGGGGCGCCCAGCCTGGGTAAGGGATGCACGGCCCGGCCTCCCCAGCGCTTCAGCCCCGGGCAGCGCGGCAGGTCCGGCCGTGGCCCGGGGCACCGGGGGGCACCGGCGG
>NW_005054314.1:1354398-1356304 GCF_000277835.1 Geospiza fortis
GCTGAGGGCGGCTGTGCCCGGTTTCCTCCTGTGCCACCGCCGCTCCTGCCCGGCCCCGGTGCAGCCTCAGCTCCTGGCCTGTCTGAGCACAGCTGCAGCTTCGAGGCTGTAGCTGGTGCCGCTTGGGTTTCCCTTCATGTGATGGCAGCACAAGCACCAAACGAGGCTGAGGGAGAGGAAACTCAGTCCTTCCCCAAATTAACTGTCCTGGCCCCTGGACTCCCGAGGTTGTCACCCTGATTTTATCATGGTCAGAGCTCACCAGTGTGTCCAGTCCCTAATACAGGCATGACCACGGTGGCCCTGAATGGGAGGCTTGCTTTGCGCCGTTAATGCCTTCATTCCACAAGAGCAGCTCCTTATTTCCCCCCTTGTTTTCCCCAGATGCCACCCAAGTGTTTTCAACTGTTCACCAGGATCTCATGCCTGTGTGGTTCAAGTTCTCTGCCTCCCTGAGCCCACAGATGCCACCAAAACCCAGTGACAAAATCAGGCAACTCCAGAAAGGGAACAAGGGGGCAATTATGCTTTTACCACCAGTTGTTTGGGGTTTGAGACTATGCCAACTCCTCACACATCCCAGAAAAACTGGTCCAAGTGGTTGGGAAAAGGCAAAGGCCCTCAAGGCTGACGACCAGCTCAGGGCAAGTCAGAGCAGGGCTAAAGCTTAGGGAAGGCAAAGAAAAAAGCTTCAAGGGGCTGTTGTGGCTTTTAGCTGCCTGACCAGCTGCAAAACCACCTGGTGACAGTTCAGCCACGGGTGTCAGAGCAGCCATGGATAAGAAACTTCTGGAGAGAAAGAGGACTGGGAGCTTTTGCAGCAGAAGAATTAGTCCTGATTGATAACAAAATTAGGGTACAGAATACTGGCTGCAGCTGCCAGCAATGCCAGGCGTGGACTGTGTTACAAAGGGGATTATGGCAAGACAGGAAGGCCAAATTCCCAGTGGGATGAAACATTGGAGCCAAACAGTGTCCCAGGCTGGGCTTCCCTTACATCAGAGAAACCCACCAGCCACTGGAACACGGGCTCTGGGGACAGTAACCTGGGCCTTCCTGAGCACAGCATCAAGGACAAGCATTGCAGCCATGGGGGGCTGTTTCAGGGGGGCTGTAAGGCAAGTGTTTCAGTGAGACAACCTTGGGGTGCTGCTCGGGTCAGAGGAAGTCCTGGGACCAGTGTCATGGATATACACACGCCACACAATGTAACAGGGTCTGACCCTGCTAAGAATGCTGGGTTCAAGTGAATGTTTTCAATCAGTCTTTTGTTAGTTCTTTGGTTACAGCTCAAGCTGGTGCTTCCAGAGAGGAGCCCCAACCCAAATTCACACCTCTCAGTTATACCCCTGATACTCATCACCCAACCCAAGTCAATCACTAAATTTTGGTTGGCAGTATTGATTTCTTGCTGGGTTTCACTGGAGCTCGGGTGGCTGCCTTCTGATGTTACTTTATTCTCCTGGGATTGTCTCCTTGGCCCTTATCACCTCCATTCTGCTCATATCTGCTGAATTCCAAGAGTGTTGTGTTAGCAGCATCATTTTATCAAAAGTTTATGTTTGGTCAGCTCTTATGGCCTAAGGCTTTGGCTGCTTCAGGTGCTACTGCTGAGCCAGCAGTGCTAAACGAGACGGTTGAGGCAGGAGAATACAGCTCAGCAATTTCTGCTGTAGCGTCAGCACTGAGCTGCCCAGGACCCCCGCGCTTCCGTCTGGTCCAGCGGTTCTGCACACTCCCTGTATTCCCGCTCTCTCCCTGTATTCTCCCGCTCCCTCCTTGTATTCCCACACTTGTCTGTATTCCTGCATGCTCCCTGTATTCCCACACTTTCCCTGTATTCCCACACTTGCCTGTATTCCTGCATGCTCCCTGTATTCCCACACTTTCCCTGTATTCCCACACT
>NW_005054314.1:1356532-1362292 GCF_000277835.1 Geospiza fortis
CGTGCGGATCGGTTCCTCCTTCGCCCCGGGCCGGCAGGGGAAGCGCGGGGTGAGTGCAGAGCAGCGTGAGCCGTGCCCTGCTGGGGACAGCCCTGCGAGAGGCACCGCCATGGCCCGGCAGGAGCGGGAGAAGGGCGAGGCAGAGCAGAAGGCAGCTGGCATCTCCCGGAGGTTCTCCTTCCTGGATGGCGCCCAGCCCCGAGCGGGCGGCCCGGCCCGCGGCTCCCATCTCTGGCCAGCCACGCTGGAGCGTTTCTACACCCAGCAGAAGATGGACACCAACAAAAGCATCAACTGGGGCAGGCACAGCCTGGGGAGCTGGGGTAGGACTTCAGGCAGGTTCTCTGTTAGCCCCCGCAGTTCCCGGAGGAAGGAGCTGAAGGAAATCCTCCTGCAGAGCAACAGCCCTGGCAGCACCATGAGGTTTGCCACTGCCCAGAAGACATCCAGCAGCAGCAGTGTTCCTGCAGAGCTGCACCAAGAGCAGAAGCCTGAGCAGAGCCCTGATCTGCTGCCCCTTGTCCTTGATCCCCTGGAACACGCGTGGCTGCTGACGGTGGCCGAGGGTGATGCAGACAGCATCATCAAGCTGCTGGACCTGGATCCCAGCCTGCTGACCAGGAGAGACTTTGTGACAGGCTTCACCGCTCTCCACTGGCTTGCCAAGCATGGCCACCATGAGAGCTTCATCCAGGTCATCTCCCATGCCCAGAAGAAAGGCTACCCTGTCAACATGAACATCCCCACAGCCAGCGGCGGGCTCACCCCTTTGCACCTGGCTGCCTTGCAGGGACACGAGGTGCTCATCAAGGTGCTGGTGGGAGCTTACGGGGCAGACACCACCTGCAGGGACCACAACGGGCGCAAGGCTTGGCAGTACCTGCCAGCAGACACCTCCAGGGACCTGAAGGAACTGGCAGGGGCCTTGGAGGAGGACTTGGTCCAGCTGCACTCTCACAACACCAACAACAACTGTAAGTCATCCAGGGAGCCTGGGGCAGGGCAGGACTGTGTGGACTCCGGGGCCGAGGGAAAAGCCCAGCACTCCTGGGGCCTGTCAACCCTGCGAGGCTTTGTTAGACAGGCCTTTGCTTTCTTCCATGAGCGCTGAAGCTCTCCTGGCTTCACCAGTAAACCCATGCTGGATAGCAGCTGGAAAAGCCTGCAGGGAGCTAAGAACTTGGTACTCAAAATCCTGCCCAAGTGAGGGTTAAGCCATGGCACCATGGCCACCAGGGGTCTTGTGGTCTTTTGGGGCTACTCCAATGTGTGCGTGGAGCACCACGGCCATTGGGAGCAGTACCTTGGGACAGCCCTTCCAAAAAACTGCCTGTCTGCAGAGGGGGTTGTGCCCTGTGCCCCCGTGGATGGGGACTCCTTGCTGCATCCCAGCAGATCGCCATGGTCAGGGCTCATGGGTCAGCTCTGCTGTGGGGAGCTGCTCCAACACCCTGCGTGCCCACCATGGATGGTCAGGAGGATGCTGACCCACCACGTGTGGATCTCATGCTGCAAACACCTTCCAGCTCCCTGTGAGGTCTCCTGATCTCTGCCATATGCACCTTCTCTGGGTTGATGTTTGTTTATGACAGCTGATTATAAAGCTGATTCTCAGTAGAGTAAGACCTAAGGGCCCTCTTTGTCAGAAGAGTCCAGGCCAAGAGAAGCCTTTCAAAATGCAAAACAACTCACCCTGGCAGCCCTTCCCTTGAGAACCCCATCCCAGGAAGCCTGAAATGCTCATTCTCATTAGGAATGGGGGCCAGAGCAAAGGAGGCAGGAAGGACACAAGGGGGGTAGTATACGGTGGCCCCTGTGGGGATTAGAGTTCAGGAACAGCTCTGGAAAGATGATTCATCCTCAGAAACTGTGGAAAAGGTATATGAAGGCTGTGAGATTGAGATTATTTTTATTGCTACTGAAGTCATGCTCAAAAATGAAACTGATGAACATTGCTGTAGCAGCATAACAGTGCATGTATGTCTCAGTCACTGTATTAAAAGGGCAAAGCCTCTGCTCGCCTGTTTGTGTTTTGTTCACCAAGTGAAGATCTGCCCTGATGACTTCAACTTGTTTTTTACATTCTCAAAGACCAGTACTACTTCAAAATATCTTCAGAAAAACAACAGCCCCTTCCTCTTTCTCATCAGCATGAGACTATTCCTACACCCTTAAATAGCAGTTGTGTTTGAGAAGTGCTTCTCAGACAGGAACTGGGGAGTTTCTGTTCCCCAGGGCAGCCCTTGCAGGGACAACTCCTTTAGGGGGGCAGTTGTGCTTTTCTTTCCAGCTGCCTTTCAGGGGGCCTGCAGGGGTGACCGAGGGACTCAAGGTGATCTGACCTGGCTACACAGGTGCATTTGCATCTTGATGCAGAAAGATACACAAAGACACACAGGTGACTTCCTCTGGGGAACTAGAGCTGAGGGGTTTCACAGATCCTGAGCAAACTCCAGTTATATTCAGACTGCCTGGACACCAAAATAACCCAGTCTGCAGTAATAACATGTGGAAGAGCAGCCTCCACAGGAGTGAACAGGGATCCAGGGACTGGATAATGCCCAGTCCAGGTGCCTGGGTGGATATGTAGATGTGTCTGGACATCTTAACCCCTGAGGTCAGCAGCAGATACATACAAAACACACTAGAACTAGATTTAATGCCTGATTTACAACAGTTTTGTAATGCTTTAACTCTAATAAATTGAAGATGTTGGCAATACAGCTCCTTCTGGAACTGCTGTGGCCACATCCATGCCATGGGAGAGCGGGCTGGCTTCTCACAAGTCTGCTCAGGCCAGCACAAACTCCATGAACAGCACTGATGTCAAGCTCTGGTAACCAAAGTGCTGTTGATAAGACATACAGGACTGACAAAATTTTTTTTTTACCTATTAGTCTTCTGTTACCCTTTTACAGCTGTCAGGGAAGGGGCACAGGATAGCTCTTACATCCTCCTCTGAGTAAGGCACAGAGTAAACAGCTGTATTGAGAATTTCCTTGAAGGAGCCATTTCCTTGGCAATAGTACCTGTGGCTTAGTCATGCTCCACCCAGAAACATGGACTTAAATGTTTCATTTGAAAGTAAAATTTGGCTGACAAATGCTGCACCTAAATATCACAAAATGATTTTCAGTTATTACCTCCTGTTGAGAGATAACCAAAATCCTGTAAAGACAGCTTGTGCCCTCATCCTTTGGTCATGGATTTGAGCCAGTATTCTGTGCTGAGACAAATTAGGTGGGGACTTCAGAGCAGAACCAGAACTCTGCTTCTCTAGATGTGTTACAACATCCTCACCATGTCACCCCCTGCCCTGGGTGGGTCCCTTTCCACTGAGCAAAAAAAAAAAAAAAAAGATTTCCTTCCACCAACCCACCCCTTTGTCTCACTCGGTTCATTTTCATACCTACAGAAAGGCAGCTGATTTGGATATATATGTTTAAAAAAATATTCCTCCAGTACACAATCGCTCTCACTTTGCTTTTCACTCAGAAAACAAAACATATCCACAAAAATCAATGGACTAAAATATCCAAATATTTCTCTTTAAAGCTTCTGTTGATGCCTCAGTTATCATGTGTTAGCCCAGTTCTGCAGATATTCCTGATCCCCTCTTACAGGGAGGAGAGGGCAAAGAGAGCTGCCACAGACAACAGAAAACATTCAAACCCAGAGATATTTGTTTGGTTAAGGTTCTGCAGAGGATTGAGTTTAACCCAAGCTCAATTTGTACTAAATTTACTTTGTATTATCCCTTAACATCCAACTTGAAAAGCAGATTCAGTCAAATAGGGAAAATAATACAAGGAGTTATTTTCCAAAACAGTTCCTTAGTAGAAGCTACTTCCACCTAATAAAAATATTAGTCATGATAGTGATAGGGAGGGGACTTTCTAATAAATAGTAATAAATTGTCCAATCTGTTGCTCAGGAAAGTTTTCCCACAAATGCCATGGAAAAAACGGTCTCTTTCCATTCTCAAGTCCATAAAATTGCCGTTTTCCTCCTCAGCCAGATCCCCATAGACGCAATTACAGAGCAACTATGAGCAGTTTTGCCTGCCAGCAGTGATGTGGAGAGGCTGGAGGAGGTAAGCTGGATGCCAAGGCAGAACTGTTATTTCCTGAACACTCACTTCAAAAAGAGTGCAGAAAAGCTTTAAAAATCATTGAGGTCAGAGTGGCTGTAGCACACGAGCCTCTGGTCAAACACTTCTGGCACTGCTGTTTACTGCTTTCCCCTGATGATGAACTGGAGCCCAGACTCCTGCCAGACAGGATAAGATACCTCTGAAGTATCCTGAAGCTGATAAAAATCCCAGCCTTGCTCACCTTGACTTACAGAACCCTGCAGAACACCTTAGGAAGGAGGCACCTCGTGACCTCTGAGTGAGATGTGCATTTCTGAGCATTATTTACCTGTTTGGCACATGCTGTACCCAGAGTTATTTGCTCAGAGTTGCAATACCAAGGAGATAAATCTATTTACCCTCAGTGTGAAAAGCAGCAACCCAGAAGGTATGGCAGCCTGAAACGTCCTCAGGAACTGCCTCTCAGGACAGACCCACGAGCTGAGGCTGAAGGCAGGAATGAAGCAGCACCTTGGCAGCCCTCAGTGTCAGGATGGGCTTGGCCACAGCCCAGGACAGGCTCACAGCAGGAGCAGGGATTTCCTGCTGACCAGAGCAGTGACCCCAGCTCAGAGCAGTGAGCAGAAAGGACTGGGTGCAGAGCCACAGCTCCTCCTCCACTTCCCTGCAGTAAATTGGTTTCACAGGCCCCAGCAGAGAATACCAGCACAGGGGAGCTGGAGTGCCAGAGATCAGAGACCCTTAATCCCCTTTTCCCCCTCCCCTTTTTAAACAGCTGCAGAATATCCCTTTGAGCCCCATCTTAAATTTCTACCTGTCTGCTGAGAATGTTTTATACTAAGGTGCACCTGTGGTTGGTGTTGATTTATCAAACCAACACAGACCCCTCAGCAAAACTCCTGTTAATATTCTAAGGAGTACACAGACATTATGCACTGCACTCTACAGTACTGCATTTTGTAAGAGATTTTCTTCAAGTCTGATTTTGACTTTTTTTTTTTTTTAAGTGGTACTTTGCTCCTGAAGGTTTACAGTCAGTGAAAAGAAGACAGAGCCTACTCTCCCTGAAAAGAGCTGCCAGGGTTTCTCATATTAAGTGAGAATATAACTACCATTACCATTAATTTGATTGTTAAAATCCCACCACATAAATATGAAATAATTTTCAAAACCAAAGTCATTCAGGTCCATATTTATTAGTAAGCCTGTGCAGTGCCAATGCTCACGGTGATGCCTGAAAGAACACTAATAGAACACAGTCTCCATGTTTCAGATACAAAGATTTTCCCAGTTAACATCAACATCCCAGACCAGCTTATAAAAACCCCACACGGGGGACTGCACTCCAGCACCACAGAAGGAATGACTTGAGGCTGTTATGGATCTGACACAGAAAGACCAATGTTCATTAGAGCTCCTGGGACAGTCTCTCTTACAAGCCCAGTTTGGTCCTCCTCCAGTGTCTCCTTTTGGAGTTGTACCTAAGACAAAAGCAGAGTGAATTAGCCAAGTGCACACACACATTTGTTAAACAAGAAAGCAGAACAGCACATGCAGAAGTCTCTTCCATGAAAGCACACTAATTTGTGAGCATGTACTTGTCCATGTTAAGAACAAATGCTTTCACCACGGTGCGGGTGAAAGCAGAGACAGTGTTAGCAGAGTTG
>NW_005054314.1:1362324-1363245 GCF_000277835.1 Geospiza fortis
TGCAATTGCAGCCTGCTTTAACACAAAGCTTGGACAGAACCCATGGCCCAGCTGCTCAAGCCCGGAGACCAAAATCCATGATTTTTTCCTATGGTCACGTATTCCAGAGTACTGCAATTCAGCTGAAACAGAACCCAGCTGTAACCTGGCATGTGGCAGACAAGGATCCAGCTGAGTGCAAGAACCACACATCCCACCCAGAAACAAGCTGGGTGGGATATGTGGTTCTTGCACTCAGCTACAGGAGCAGCTACAGGAACAGAACCCAGCAATGTTGTGCTGGGTCACTGCCTGAGCCAGCCAGTGCTGCTGCCTTCAAAAGCCCAGATGGAGGAGTGTATGAGATAATAAACTATGCTGCAAGTTTTCAACCAGAGGACTTGGACAGGCACGACCATGTGCATTCCCCATGTGCACCCAGTGTGTCACAGCACTCAGCATTTCCCTAAGCACAGTGCTCGAGAACAAACACAACAGGAAAGCAAGGAACTATGACAAGTTAATTCTACAGTCAGGTGCCAAGCACTTCGTACTATCAATATGACTTCCCATACACCCAACAAGTCCTTTGCTTCCTTTGCTCCCTGAACCTCAGAGCACCCATGCTCAGGAACCATTCCTTGAAAATGCAGGAGCCCAAAGGGGCAGCTATGAGAGAAGACAGGAATTGGGAAGGGGAACGTCAGAAACAGAGAAGCTACCACAGAACAAAATCTGGAATGTATCATCCACACGTACAGTTCAGGTTTTCACTTTACATGTACCACTGCGGAACGTCTGTGGACACTTACAGAGCACTGGTGCAAAACCACTATAGAAAATGGCATGGAAGCCTCGGCTGCCCTACCATCCCCGCCCGGCCCTCCCGGGCACAAACTGCGCCTTGGCGGCACAAACGCCGCCAGCTCCCGCCCTCGGCCC
>NW_005054314.1:1363629-1370617 GCF_000277835.1 Geospiza fortis
ACAGAGGGACGGCGGCGGCCGAGCGAGTTTGTGCGAGTTTATTTGGGTTTAGTACAAAAAACAGCTATGGCTAAAATCGCTAGCTTGGGAGGACCTGCTACTGGCGAAGTCTCATTCTGGGCTGTAAAACAATACTTCAAGTTATGAGGGAAGAGGCAGAAGTTCCAAGAGGGCACGAGTTCAGAAACATTTCAGACTTGAGTGAAGGGAAAATACTGGAAAAGAAAAGGATGCCCAAACCAGCTCCATTTGATGAAAAATAAGCATTTCAATGTAGGGAGACTTTACATGAGAATTTATCAAGTCATATTCAACTATTAAGCCAGCTTATTCATACACTCCAACTTAAGTTACTTTATCGACAGAACCACTGAAGAGGATGGTCTCTCCCTCCCTAACACGGTTTTACTGCACTGCCAGATGTTCTGCTCCTTGTGTGCCAAAAGGCTCCTATCCACTGGTACCTCAACAGCCCCAGCCTGTGTTTGTGTCTCAATGCTAGACTGACACACTTCAGCTTTCACTGCCTCACGTAGGAGCACCACGAACACAGCAACACCTGTGTTAACTCCAGGCAACTCCAAGCTTGCTCTGCTTAAGTGCATCCAACACTGGCTCTAATTGCCTTAGAGCTCTGGCTTTTGATCCAGGTGTCATTCCCTCCTGACCAACTGATTTATTATCAAACTTAAGGCCATAAAGTCTTTCTATTTCGCAAGGATTCTCTTCTCTGCTGTAGTTAGATGCTGGGAAAATAAGTTCAAATAACTGAAAATATTACAATGAGAACACATTTCAAATTTGGAATCTACAACTGAGTTTCTTTAACCAGAAACATCCAACAGCACAATGCCCCCTTTTCTTCCTTTGTTCCTTGTTCGCTCCGAAGGCACTTCTGGATTGCGTAGTACATGCTCTTTGGCTGCACAGACAGTCAGAACACATAAGGCTGGCACATCAGTCACTCCTCTTCCTTCGTGTGACTGCTCTCACCCTCGTGTTTCTTATCCACTCCCTGATCTGGGGGCTTTGCAGCACTGTCTTCATACTGACACAATCTGCTCCGGCTTCGGGCCCCGGGCTGGTACAGCTGCATTGCTGGGCGATCCTGAAATAAATCAAAACTATTTAGATTCTTTCATAACTCCCTGCTCTCAGGGTTATTATGGCATCATTTCTATGGTATTAGAAATGGCTCAAATTCAAACTTTTCAGGCTAAGTTTAATTATTCCACAGTGGTGGCAAAGTAACTTCAATTGTCCCAAATCAAGGTTGTCTCTGTTGAAAAGCAACGTCCCTGTTCAAACCACAATGAAACTGCTCAGAGTTGAGGTTATTTGTAACGAGTTTCCTGTTGAGTTCAGCTCACATCCTCTCAGAAGAGAGGCCAAAGTTTCAAAACCTTGTGTTTCATTTGTACCTGACAATGTCTTAAGTGATACAGAAAACAAGCACAGAGATACCGCAAAAACAGATTTTGTAGAGTATATAAAATTACACTCAAGACATTATTTCCTGAACCTAGAGCATGTGTCATATTCTGCAAGTTGCAGTTTCCTATTTTAAGGAACCTGTTCAATCACACTCCCACTCTGAGATGCATTTTCAGGCATCATAAGATCAGCAGACACAGATTACTGATAGTCTGCCAGCACCTTAAAGAGATGGCCTATGGCACAAGTCAGCAAATAAAAAAGGGATCAGGGTCTTACAATTTAACCCATCTTTTCTTGGATTAGTTCTCACACAGCGATAAGAAATACTGTTAAGCAAATTTTAGTGCACATTTCTAGCAATGGCAGAGTTTGCTGCAGAACAGGGAGAAGTTTCAACAGAGAAATCACATGGTTCTTTCCTTGAAGTGTTTTTATCCTAAAAACCACAGATCCCTATGAAACAACACATGAATTTAAAGAAATCCAGCACCTTGTTTCTGATACGATCCCTCTTAATTGTATCCTCTTTTTTATCGTCTTTGGTTACTTTCTCAGATTTGTCCGTGCTGCTGGTAAAGTCTGTAAGATCACTTTTCTTTCCCTTTTCTCTGAGTAAGTCTCTCTCCTTTTTCACCTCTTCCTCTTTTCTTCTAAAAACCTTCTCTTTCTCATAGCGCTCTTTCTGCCTCCGACGCTCCTCTTCTTGGCGCCTCAGTTTCTCTCTCTGTGCTCTCTCATATTCTCTGTCTCTGTCAAAATCTCTATCTCGGTCCCTGTAGTCCTTTACACACTCATCTTCTGATCTGTATGAAAACAAAACTGAAAATTAAGCTCAAAAGATTCATCAAACAGAGCTGGGAGATCAATGTAATAGTGGTGTAAATGTGCAATAGGAAGATGACACACTGGCAGGTACTAGGGAGCTCTTGGGAGGCTGTGATAGCCCAAGTCATGCATGACAGCCAGAGAGGACACTGACCACTAGAGCTTCCCAGCCTAGTCTCTTCTGGCTTTGAAAAAAACATCTGAATTTGTCTGTCTTATCTGTATTTCTCACATGGCAGAACTGAACCTCAAACAGATCATGGAGCTGTTGAGAATTACATTTTCCACTTTGACTTTTTACAAGAGTTAGAGGAACTGGTAACTGGAAAACACCTCTCCTCTTGCCATGGTTATAATAATTATCTCATTGCAAGGACAGTGCTCACAGCCTGCTGCATTCACCTACATACGGGCTTCCTTAGTGGAATTCCTATAATGAGTTGTAAAAATATCAAAATTCGTCCACTAATGAAGAATTTCCAGGTAATTCACAGAGCTTTCTGTAATCATGGGGATGTGCACTGGCACAGAGAACACAGCTCATGCCTTATATGAGAAAAAGCATTTGAAAGGAATTTCAAAACATGGTCATGGCAGAGCAGCCTAAGCCTCAGTACAATCAGGAAACAAGTTATAGATACATATATATTTATAGCAAGTACTAGAATACTTTTTTGCCTTCTCTTCTTTTGTCTCCCCATCAGATCGTTTGGCAGATGCACTACTCGCATTTTTTTCCTCCCTCAGAGTCTCTCTTTCCAGTTTCTTGGATTTTTCTTTTCTCTCCAAGTCTTTTTCATCTTTTTCAGGCTTCTTAAGTAGCTACAAAGAAAACAGAAGTCTCAACTAAAAAGCTCACTCTAACACATATTGTCTGGCACAACACCGAAATTGCATCAAAGGAACCACAGGCCAGTAAGAAGTAAACATTAAAGAAATATTACTGCAAATCACAGTATTTCTAAAAGCTGGAGTGTATGAGTAAGCATTATTCACACAGCAGACTAGGATTTTTCTCCTAAACCAGGTTGTTTTAGAAAGCTTAAAAATAGTCTCCATTCCATAGTGAATTCACAATCCTGTTTACCGCAGCATGTACAACAGTCACATGACAAAAACTTTAAATATTACTATGAAACATTACAGCATGTAAACCTTTACAATGCCTACTACTGAATATTACAAAAAAATTGGTCATTTGCTAACACCAAAATCATATGATTCTTCACACAATAACCAAAGTACATTTTGAGACTGATATACAAATAATAGGGGAAAGGGAGTGTAACAGTTTATAGTAAAGAACTGTTCTAGACCTTAATCTTTGGTTCTTCTTTTGATCTGTCTCTTTCTTTTTCTGGGCATCTGTCTACTTTCTTCAATTTTTCTGCCTCTTTTCTCTTCCTTCTCTCCTCTTCTTTCCATTTTCTTCTTTCTTCTTCTCTTTGTCTTTTTCTTTCTAATTCTCTCCTCCTTCTCTCCTCTCTTTTTTCTTCTCTCAGTCTCTGTGTATGTAAAAACAAAGAGAAAGTGTTTCTCCACAGCAGAAAACATCTCTTTAAGCCATCAAACAACTCACCTCAAAGCTGCCTTTATTATAAAAGTCCTCTCATCTCTGTTGTTGTTGTGAACCTGAACATGTTGTAGCAGTATTTTTTTACTCATAAGTCTTAATTTGTAGTGTCTTAAAAAACTCAAATACATCACTAGCTTCATCCTTTATCATTAAAATTTTAATTAAATCTGCCCCACCTCTGCTTTTCTCCATTGCTAAAAGTTAAAATAACATTAGGAGAAAGATCACTTACAAGGACCTCAGCCATACTGCAATAAAAACAGAAGCACTACAATGGAATCTCTTTTGTCAGTGCAAAAAGAGGTGTTTTGCTGTGACCAGAATGTACCCAAAGCACCACCATTCCAACACTCTACTCCTTTAAAATATATTAACCAGAAGTTGACAGTTTGGGTCAAAAGCTCCTTCTTCAAAAGGAAGGGCAGAAATGCATCAACATACAATGAGCAAATTGTACTTGCAAACAATAAGAAAATTCTGGAGGTAAGTCTTACCTGTTTATTTTTCAAGAAGTTCAATAAAGGAGTAGTCTTTTTAGCTGGAGAATAGATAAAACAAATGTAAATATCTTGCCTTATCCAATACTGCAATACTTACAACAGAGCTCTATATGAAGTGAAGCAGCCTTACACATTCCCCTGCCTGTCATACATACATCCCAATAGTTGCCACTGTCTGGAGATAGGTTTGGAATATTTGTTTCACTGCTGTATTGCTGTTAAACAAATATTCCAAACCTATCTCCAAACAGTGGCAACTATTAGGATTCTATAAACTTCTTCAGGATACTAATAGGATATCTCTTACTTATCCCTATCCCTTAGGATATCCCTATCTCTACATTCAGTCTGCATTAGGCTTTTTCCAGACACTCATTTTTAAAGAGATCCCTGTAAGATACTTAAAAAGAGCAACCTGGCCATTTTTTGTGGTATTTTACCCAACCACTCTATCTCTTAACTTGTGCCTGCATGGAACAACACTGATCACAGCACTGGGCATTAAACACCACTGCATCTCACTGAAATGCAGCCACTCCACAGCCTGCTCTGGCTAACAAACACCTGCAACAGGAAGGAACTTTGTCATCTAAAACCTATACCTACAGAAGAATTTAGAGCATGGGAACAAAACAAAACACTCAATAATATTAGCCTAAATGTTTAACAAATAGTAAGCAGGCACACAAAAGGATTCAGTCACCTCCAGGCTGAGGTTCAAATTACAAAACATATTTGTTTCTTTGTGATCTAGGGAAATGTAACTATAGTACATAGATTTCCATACCTATTAGCTCTTTGTTTCTTGCTTCTATTTCCTCCAACAAAGTTTCAGGAGTGGAGGTTAGTTTTTCATCATCTGCACTGTAACTTTCCAAAAACTTCTTGTATTCTGGATCTACATAGAAGAGAAGGAAAAAAAGGGGGAGGAAGAAGAGATACTGTAGCATGAGAAGTA
Source organism: Geospiza fortis (assembly GCF_000277835.1). Classification (NCBI taxonomy): domain Eukaryota; kingdom Metazoa; phylum Chordata; class Aves; order Passeriformes; family Thraupidae; genus Geospiza; species Geospiza fortis. Next base: position 1,368,926 of record NW_005054314.1, read on the forward strand.
TTTACATCATGCACTGCTCAGTTACATTTACTTCAGCTGGGTTGTTTATATGCCACCTTTACATAAGTTAGCAGCTCAAATGAGCTGCTGTATTATGTTTGTCTGGGACAATCATATTTAATAGACTTCTAGCTGACAAAGCAGTGCTCATAAACTTCACATATAATTAAGCAAACATCCTATTGGTGGAACTATAGTGTCACAATAAAAACATTACATTCAAATTACTGCTAAGAGTTTCAAGTCTACACATGCAGAAACAAACTAGCTTGCTGTTATACCATCTTCAATAGTTCCAGTTTTGGCATCCTTTTTCTTACTCTTCTTTTTTGCAGCTTTTTGGAAAGGTGCAAACTCAACTATGGCAGCATATTCCTGACCTGTTAAGAGAAAAAAATACATTAAAATAAAGATGAAACAGATATAAAGTAGATTATATTGTCCATATCTAAAGCAGAAAGGTAAGTCTCACAAGAAATATGCAATACCAGAAGAGACTACTTACACAGCATAAAAACATTATTGTATTTGGAAAACCATTTAATAAAAAAACCAAACCACTCTACAGACAGCAGAATTTATGACCTTAACACTTTCACTATACTAATAAACCAGCAAACTCACAGGCTGACAAGGACACACTAGATTTAAGATTGCCCATGACTGTCAGTTCCACCACCTCAGCAGCACCACACCATGTAATGGCCTCATCCTACAGACTCTGCATACATCGTGCAAGAAAAAATATTTTAAGTTAATACAACTAAGGCAAATCTCAATTTTTGACAAAATATAGCAGAATACAACACATGACAAGCAGGCTTTAATGCTTTATCTTCTGACAAGAACACTACATTTATAGCTGCACGAATCCAGCAGAGTATGGCAAACACACTTGTGCTGTTACACTGCAAACCAACTCATTTAAAGGACTTAGATGTTATCAGATCTATGTATGTAGGTATTTCTAGAGGTATTGGAACTGTTTTTGAGGCACTAAACCCAAACAAGTCAGACGTGGCTGCTTGCACCACCCCTCCAAAGCTCAGCCAGCACACGGGAAGCAGCAACTCAGACAGCAGGGAAGCAGCAACATCCATCGAGTGCCGTTCACTTACCTTTGTGATCGACAAAAACGTAGCCATCGAAGCGATCCCTGAAGAGGACGATGTCTTCCTGGTTCTTGAAGTTGATGTAGGCTCTGGAGAACATGTGCGGGTACAAGCTGCAGAGACACAAACCGAGAGCGCTGCGCTGACGAGGCGGCGGCGCCACTGGGGCCCGGCTGGCGGTAGCGGCGGCTCCCGGGAGCGCCCGGACTGGGCAGGCGGCCGTACCTGGAGTCGTTGGCGAAGAACTCGAAGTAGTCGTGCTCGGGCAGAGGCTGCAGGTGCTCCTCCAGCTGCTCCTTCGTCAGGCTGGGCGGCAGACACGTCCCGTCCCAGGGGGGCCCCGCAAGCGGCCCGTTAGCGGGGGAAGGTCCCGTTACAGAGGGGAAGCCCTGTTACCGGAGGGAGGAGGGGCCCGTTACAGAGGGCGAGCCCCGTTACCGGGGAGGGCGCCGTTCCCGGCGGCACGCAGGCCCCACCTTGCTGAGCGTCTCCTTCTTGTCCTTGGGCCGCTCCAGGCGATCGAGCTCGGCGGTGCCGGCTCTGCCGTCCGTGCCGGCGGCGGAGCCCGAGCCCGGTCCCG
>NW_005054314.1:1371308-1373227 GCF_000277835.1 Geospiza fortis
CCCCGCTTCTGTAGCGGCGGCAAGGTCAGCGCGGGGCGGGGCGGCAGGTCCCGGGATCCGGGACCCTGAGGTTCCGCTGCCCCACCGGGGCCGCCCTGATCCCCCAGTCCCTGCATCCCTCTGGTATCCCTTCCTCCCGGGGCTCCCCTTACCCCGCCTTCCCTCGGGAGCCCCTGCCCGACCCTTAACGGGCAGTTCTGTGCCTGCAGGAGAAGAGGATCGCCCGCTATCCCTACGAGTGGACGCTGCTGGAAAGGGACCGGCGGCTGTCGGGTGTCAACAAGCACTACGTGTCCAAGGCAGGTTTGGGGGAGCTGGGCAGGTACCGCGGGGGAAAGCGGGACCCAGGGGCTGCTCCCCCATCCCCGAGCTCTGGCAGGGCCGCTGAGGTGGGCACTGGTCGCTCTTGTCAGATCTTACTCGGTGCCTGTAGGTGGCCTGCCTCTGGGGATGTGCATTTAAATTTTGTTCTAATTAAAACCTGGGTAATTAAGTATTGTTTGAAAATCTGCATTTTCAGATATGCCGTGTTGCACATTAGTGGCAAGAATGGCACAGATACAGCTGTTATTTTTTCTTTTTCAGGGTCTGGAGAACATAAACTGAGGTGTCAACGCTTTGAAAAATTCATCTATCTATAGAAAAGGATTTAACTCTTAAATAAAGCTATACATGTGTTCAGCCTTGTATTTGTGTTGCTGTGGTGGGGTGACCCTTGCTGGACACCAGGTGCCCACCAAAGCCCCTCTGTCACTCCTGTCCTCAGATGGACAGGGGAGGGAAAATACCTTGAAAGGCTTGTGAGTTGAAACAAGGAGAGGGAGAGACCATTCATCAGTTACTATCACAGGCAAATGAGACTCGACTTGGAGAAATTAATTTAATGTATTGTCAGATAACAGCAAGGTAATGAGAAGTTAAAACAAATCATAAAATACCTTCCCCCTACTCCTCCCTTCTTCCTGGGTTCAGCTTCACTCATGATATTTTCTGCCTCCTCCCTGCTGAGCTGCACAGGGTAATGGGAAATGGGGGTTGTGGTCAATGTCATTCCATGTCTTTGTTGCTCATTCCTCCTCTGGGGAGAACTCCTTACACTCTTCCCCTGCTCCACCATGGGGAGACTCCTTCACTAACTTCTCCAGTGTGAGTGCTTCCTATGGGCTGCAGTTCTTCATGAACAGCTCCAGCATGGGTCCCATGCAGTCCCATAATGTGCAGTCCTTCAGGAACCAGCTGCTGCAGCAGGGTCACATTTCCTGCCAGCAAACCTGCTCCAGTGGGCTCCTCTCTCCATGGGCACAAGGGTCCTGCCAGAGCCTGCTCCAGCATGAGCTTCCAGGGGGTTACAGCCTGGGTACATCCCTCTGCTCCAGCATGAGCTTCCAGGGGGTCACAGCCTGGGTACATCCCTCTGCTCCAGCATGAGCTTCCAGGGGGTCACAGCCTGGGTACATCCCTCTGCTCCAGCATGAGCTTCCAGGGAGTCACAGCCTGGGTACATCCCTCTGCTCCAGCATGGCTCGTTCCTGGGGTGCAGGTGGATCTCTGCTCCCTCATGGACCTGCAGGGACACAGCTCACCGTGGTCTGGCAATGCAGGCTGCAGGGCAATCTCTGCTCCTACCCTCTGCCCCACAGCCTCCAGTCATGCTGGAAGAGGAGCTGCTGGGAGTTCAGTACCCTGTGATCTGCTTAAACATTTCTGGTTTCTCCTGCACAGTCCCGGTGATCCTTTCCCTCTGAGGGCCTCTGTGCTGCCAGCGCGGCTGCTCGGAGCCTGCAGCGCCTCAGCGCACTGGGCTGGACACAGCACAGACTGGGGGCTGCTTTAGCACCCGAATTGTCCAAAGTGGCAAAAATACGACAAGCAGAGAGCCCGCCTGGATCCCAGAGCTGTTTTCTTGCTCACACCCCCCT
>NW_005054314.1:1373320-1374281 GCF_000277835.1 Geospiza fortis
CTCCCCGGGCTCGCACACCCACCCCGGGACCGCAGCGCCCCGGGGCCCGGCCCCCCCCGCGCCTGGAGACTCCCGGCCTGGCCGGACAGCGGGGGAGAAGCAACACGCCGGCCCGGGAGCGCCAAGCGGGGTGAGCAGGGCCGGGGTGCGAACCGGGGCCGTGAGGGACTGCCCGCGGTGAGGGACCGCCCGCTGCTGCCCGGGCTGCTCCTCAGACGGGGCCTGCAGCTCTCAGACCAATGCTCGCTCCATGTTTGTGCGTTTGTCTCTCTAAAGGTGAAACCAATGGAGGAGGAAAAGGAAGAAGCTGGCAGTGAGGAAAAAGATCACATCCCCCCGGAAGATGAGAGCAGCAGTACAGAGGACTGTCTCCCAGAGGATGAGGAAAAAGAGAAAGGTATTGTGTTTACTCTACTAGAACGTGCTGGAATCTTTTCAGGAGGATTTGTTAGCATTTTATCTGTTTCAGAAAGCAAGCATGTCATCAAAAATATCCCGTGGACTACAGCTAAGAACTTCACAGTGGAGATAGGACAGCAGCAAATTGAAGAACTAATTTCTGTGAGTCACAATTCCATCCACTCAGGAAGGCCACACTTTCTCACTGTTAAGCAGTATGAAAAATTAAAGGAGAGTACCTCTGTTCCTTTTTAGCACCACACTCAAGTCAGCTCTACTAGACATAGGGAGTCTCAGTGTGATGTGTTTGTTCAACAGACATGGGACATTCATGAAAGCTGGCTGCACCACTCAGAATTTCTTGAGGAAGAAGAACTGAAGGACAGCAAGAGGTACCATTACAGAGCTTGCTGGGGCCTCCCAACACGCAGAAAACCCATCCCACGAGCAACAGCGAGTGTCTTCTTCGTTATAGTGATCTCCAAGCTCAAACCTGACGTAAGTATTCAGCAATGGTGGGGATGCACTAGTCCTTTAAGGGACAAGAGCACAGTGGCATTCC
>NW_005054314.1:1374301-1378166 GCF_000277835.1 Geospiza fortis
GTGAGGAGCCAGCAGATCTTGTGAAGATGCTGACAAGGCCTGGACATTGCCAGAACAATAGCAGGAGGTTTAGATGTGGCCTAATAGAAACATGGCAGTGGTTGGCAACAGGAGCAAGGCACAGAGCAGGAGGCTGGGTTAGTTCCCAAATCATTGACTGACAGAATCTGGCAGGATCCTACATCTGCTTTCCTGCTCTTACCCTCTTCCCTTTCCAAGCCACAATTGTTCTGGGCAGCTGTAAGAAGGGCTGAGTAGAGGTGAGTTACAGAATGAGGGCTCAGTAGAGAGGGAGTGGCACTTCACTCTTCAAGCTGTCTCAGAATCCCTTTCCTGATCAGCTTGAAGTTTGCACCTGTACAATGAACTCTTGCAACTCAAGAGAAAAAAATGAAATAAATTGCATTGAGTAGACTTCTTACCTCCAGGCTTAAGTCATACTGAACCTTAGTGTTTTTACTTAACAGCTATGGATCCCCAAATAATATTCTGTGGTTTAACCCCAGCTGGCAACTAAGCATCACAGAGCTGCTTGCTCACTCCTTCCCCACCACCATGGGATGGGGGAGAGAATTGAAAGTGTAAAAAGAGTGTAATAATATTAAAAAATAAATAGAACAGTAACAAATTGGGGGAAATAAAAACAGAGAAAAAACCACTATGAAAGACAAGTGGTGCAAATGAAAACAATTACTCACCACTCGCCAACCAATGTCCAGCCGTCCCTGAGCAGCATCTTCTCTTCTGCCTCAACCAAATATCCAGGTTAAAGTAAATAGTATCTCTCACTTAATTACAATGTCTGCTTTTTGAGGGGCTGTACCTGGCCTCTGCCCTGTCTCTGCTGTGTTGCAGACTGCACCTGTGGAGGTGTTCTACCGACTGGAGTCCAGCAGGCTGATTCGGAGGTAAATGTTATTACTCTTCTGTTTTAGCAAGGTTTTCCATTCCAAAAACAAACAGGGAGCTCGATGTAAATAAGTTTGCAGTAATAGGAGAGGAGTGGAAGCTGTCAAAACCTTGCTCCATGAAATGACCCTACTTATCACTAGCCTCACCCCCAGAGGCATGAATAGCTACCCTGTGGGCATCTGCATTCTCAGAAATTTGTCCTGCTTTACATGGGTCTAGGTGGGGGTCTTTATTGCAGCAGATAGCCTTACATGGTGGATTAAAGGCCAGCTCTCACCTGGCCAAACTTGGATTCAGTATTATGCTTACAATCTATCTTCTTTTTATTCCATTCTCTAGGCCAGAACAGTGTGAGTTTAGAGAAAAGTGGCTTCAGGACATAATTGAAAATAAAGTACTGTGTGCAGAAAGACTTGCTTCCCGATGAGCAGCTCCAATTCACCATTACCAGTCCTCTGTTGTGGAGAACCAAATAAACATGATGGGAGAAAAAGCTCTTCCTTAGCAGCATTTCTATTTTGTGGATAGATAAGAAGCATTGAACCTGTGCAAAATCATCTATGCCCTGCCGTGGCAGCTGGCTGTGTATGACAGTCCCGGGCAGGTGGGGACAGCAGGATGTAACCAGGTTCCAGAGTGTGAATGGGAAGAGGTAGCTGGGCAGGATTTGCTGTTTGTGAGCGCCAGGTCTGTGGAACTCCAGGAAAAACATTATAGGACTTTAGGACTTTTATTTTCTTGATATAAATATACAAGATGTCTCTGTTGCTAGATGTAGAGGAAAAATAAATAAATTAGGAGAACAAAAAAAAAAACCCAACCCATCTCTCAAAACCATTTTGTTTTAAAAACATTTGAGAAAAAGAAGTTCTAGGAGATATGTTTGGAAATAGGCAGTCGAATCAAAGATAACCACCACATAAGCACTGCCTGAGCAAAGCCTCCAAGCACAGAGTTTAAAGCAAGCCATGTAATACTGCTGAAACAGACCAAAGTAAAATACTACAGGAGTTAAAACAAGGGTTTAATCTAGAACACTTCCATAAACAAAAACATTTCAAATAAATTGAAAGATACATCCTTGTTCCCACCTGCGTACATCCAGGGGTTCCAATCACTGCAGCTCACTGCACTGATGCCTATGTATAACATAGGAGAAAAAGAAGCAAGCAACTCAGTTCTTCACCATGTGTTTCAGTGATTGAAGATCAGACCCTCCTACTACTGTTACTTTACACCTCAGTTGCCATCTGCTTGCTCTAAAGTAACTGAAGCCCATCTTTATTAAATTACAAACTCATTTACAAATATGTACATGTCTGGTTTGAATCACAAACCAAACTAAACTGTTTTGAGGAAAAACCTAAATTTAAAAGACTTGTGAAAAAATAGTGGACTGTCCTGGATCTTAAAACAGGAACTCAGGAATTCCTTCATTTTTGCTACTGGTGGTAGTAGTTTGTTAAAGGTCTTTCCCAAGATAAATGATCCTATGATTAATTAAAATAAATGGAATAAAAAAATCACACTTATTGACTTTAGGTAACAAAACCTTCCCATGGGATCCTTTGGCTTGTTGGATTCAAAGCGAGTGCAGAACAAAGACACCTCTAATCTTCCCCACCTGTTCCTGCCTTGTATCCTTTCTCTTTACAGGGATTCCTTGTAGATGGTAAACAAACCATCCAAGACAATCTGATGAAAAAAACTCTGTTTCCTCGACACAAGTAATCCACTCCTGAGCTTGGCCCTGTTGGGTGAAAGGTGCTGCAGCACCTGCAGCTTTCTTCAAATCACAGCTGGACTGTGCTAGCTGCCACGCAGTGCAAGCTATGGTGTGCAGCTCAAATGAAGCATTATTTTTCCTCTTTGCCTTTAGTCTTTCTGTAGACCATCTCTCGAAAGCTTGCAAGGATCTTATTCTCTCGTTTCCTCCTCTCCTCCTGGTTGAAGGATGCCAGAGCTCTCTTTTCATCTGCGCTGTAGATCTGGTTCTCTTTCCGCAGCCGCACAGCCTCCATGCGCCGGTGTCTGTGGGGGGAACAGGGGTGCATCAGCATCAGCAGGGGCTGTCAGTGCCCTGGCACAGCTTCCAGCCATCCACTGCCCTGAATGTGTTCAAGGGCTTTAAATAAAGGTACTGAGGTAACAGGTCCTGAGCCAAAGCTGTCCTCTAGATGAACCTTCCAACAAAATGTTATATTTGTGTCCACTCACTAAGGTAATATCCATGATCATTAGTGAAATATGTAGTGTGATAAGAATATACTTGTCTTTCTGCATTTAGAAGCCAGAAAAAGGCATGAAATCAGGCATCTGGCCTTGTTTGAAGGTATATGATCAAAGCCAGCTCCCTTGGTTCCTCCTCGAGTCCTGGCCAGGCTTTGGGTGGAACCCAAGAGGAGGATGAAACCAAATGTTCCTGCACTAGAAGTTGTGTAAGCTTGTTTATTCTACAGTCTAATAGCTGAGCCCTCCCACAGTAAAGATGGAGGCCTTGTCTACAGGTGGACACACCATGTAGGAATTCCCAGGAATGGTTCTCCAATCCTTTGCTGTGACTGGGGCTCCCAGCTCATGTGCAGACCTGGATGATGGTAAAGTATTAGGGTAACTGGTGATGTATCTTTCTTAATCACTCTAGGCAATCTTTTGCAGTAATGATTAGGTGCATTACTTAGCTTATCCTTTGTAATTCTTTGCATTTTTGCACTGTAGCAAATTATACTTAGTCCTTAAAGTTGGTATCTGAATCTTTTGTGCTGATCATGCCAACTGGCAAAACAGGTATCTAAACTAGATAATCCAAACTGCACACTAACCTTCCCAGGAAGGAGTGTGACAGAGCAAGGAACTGACTTCTGGGGATGTCTGTTCTCAGGCAGTCAGCCAGAAGCCTCCCCTACCCCCAGATGTCAGCTGCTGTTTCACCAAAATTTAAGTGAGATTCCTG
>NW_005054314.1:1378192-1381767 GCF_000277835.1 Geospiza fortis
CCTGCTGAAGGGCCAGCACATCCCCAGGGCTGTCCAAACAGACCACCCTTGAGCCACCTGACACAAGCACTTCTTAATTTGAAATAATTAGAAGAGTATTGCCTGTGAAGAACTTTGGCTCTTGAGGAGAAAGTGTCCTTGAAAAACTCACTATCCATCCCTAGCAATGGGGAGCTTAGCATAGATTATTGCAAGCAGAACACCTTCTCCTCAATGCTTGCAAGTAGAGCTTGGAAGCAGTCTTCTGTTCAGCCAGCAGAGAAAGCAGTTCTTGAAAATTCCATTGAACCATTGCCATCATCAAACCCATACCTGCTGCCACTCATGACATAACCAGAGCTCTCAAACGAAGCGATCTCTTCACTGGTCAAGCCGATTTCGCCTCTGCGGGGAATGCGCTTCCCTGCTTTGACGTACTCTGCCATGGCTGCACCTTCCCCGGGCAGGAGGGCATGGCCATAGCTAAAAAACAAAAGTGGTGATGTCAGTAGTTTCAGATAGAGAGAGCCTGAGCTAAACATCCAACTTCCCTCTTCACTACTATATACAGCTGCATTTTTAAACACTTTCTTATTGTTTCCCACATATTGGCCTGTTTCTTCCTTATGGCAACACTAGCAACAATATCTTACATTATCAGCTGAGTTCATTCTGATGACACTACAAAGTCACAATACTGCAGATCTTTAGAATAAAGGCACTTACAATTCATTTTTCTAGGAATCAAGGCTAAAAAGCATTAAGCAGACTCTTCTACCCAAATTCAGGCCAGGGGAAAGTGTAGCACCACTAGAACCAGTCTGTGAGTTTCTGGCACAGCATTTCTCCCTCTGCATGCATTATTGTTGCAACAGCCCTTTCGAACAGTAACTTTCACACTTGATTTACTTGATTTGATCAAAGTACCATTAGAGCTGGCTACTCACTTCAAAGGCCTATCATCCTGAGATGCATGAGTTTTGGGAGCTTCTGGTCCAATCAAACTATCAGCTTCAGTATTTTCTGCAACAATCAAATAATGAGGAAGATTAATCTTTGTCCATTGTTCTTTGTTATCAGAAGGGTTACACAGGTCAGCAACACCTAACAACAAATTCACAAAAAGGATGTCAAGAAGTTTCCACCAAAGTTTAAAGTCAGGTGAACCTACTTGACCTCTCTATCCAGAGATCATCCCCTTGAAGCATTTCATCATCGGAATCTTCGCTGCTTGAATCACTGGATTCCTTCCTGCTCTTCTTAGCTTTCTTTTTCTTATACTTCTTCCTGTGATAAAGCCAGACAGACATGCTATTTATCAAAAATTTAAGATTAAAGAAGGTGCTTGGAATCATACTCAAATAATTAGTTTCTTAAGGCAACTTCCACCTATAGGAAGAATGGCTGTCTGCTGCTTCATACAAAACACTTTACAGCAAAGCCAAGACAATATATATATATGTTCTGTTTTGACTTTCATAGAGTGTTAGAAAGTGGCTCTACAGGGAGTTGTTTTTGCAGCACAATTGTGTAGATTTAAATAAAATCCATCAAATTAATATTATTTGCCAGCTCTTGCAAATGACCTAAGGTCCTCAGGCTCCCTCAGGGCCTGCGAAGAAAACTGAGCTGCCCTCCAGCCAACAGCAGCCAAAATGACACAGCAACCACAACACTTACTTTTTGTTCTTCTTTTTCCTCTTCTTGCTTTTCTTTTTATCTTCATCTGAAAAAAGAAAGTGCATATATTACCAAAAAGAAATTATTAGCTATAACAAAGTAGCTTACTGCCCTGTGAATAACATGTCATGCCTTTTACAGACCCAGTATTCATGGATCTGTGGGCTCTATGACTCTCTCAACCCTAAGCCTAACCCTAAGCCCTAGCCCTAACCCAAACTCAATAATATGGGTTTTCCAGGTCAGAAAGATGTAGGAACAGCAATGCTGGGGCCTTCCTGGGATTGCCTTGGCATGCCTTTTCCAGTCCCAGTGCTCTTGGAGCCGTAGGTCCTTTTACTCTCTCAACCCTAAGCCTAACCACTCCCCTAACCCTACTGTTAAGAATTACACTAACCACTGCCCCTACCAATTAACCTAACCACTGCCCTAACCCTGAGCCCATTCCCAGCACTGACTGCCTCCACCAGAACGCCCCAGTACACCCCCAATAGGACATGTTTATACTGGGAAAACGTTAGTAGAAAGCTCCCTGCAGTATTGGTCGTATGAGAACATATCAAACAGATCTCTGGCATGAGAGGCCCAGTGGATGCTAAATTCATAAGTCCCCTTTCCTGAGGCCAGACTGCAAGCTGAAACCCTCGTCTTACCACTGGAGTTCTGCTCAGATTCTGAGTCACTGTCGCTGTCCTCAGAATGTTTCCTGCGCTTTCTTTTGGATGCTTTACGTTTTTTTTTTTGTCTTTTCTTCTTCTTTTTCTTCTTTTCCTCTGGAATGTTTTTAAACGTAACATTAGAGAACAAAGAGCATCTAGTTCCATATATATTCCCTAATCTTCCCAAAGCAATGCTCTCCTTTGAGCTGGAGCCCACCCCAGCCACTTTTACCCATCTAAGCCAGGGAACCGCCTGCAAGCAGCAGCAGCAGCAGATTCTAAACCACAGTAGCTTCCCATTTTCAAAAAAGCTGTGCGAGCCAAACAAAATACCTTCTGAGCTGGAATCCGAAGAACTACTCTTAGATTTTGCCTCTTCATCTTCTACCGGTGTGTGCTCATCGGAACTGAATAAAATAACAGTTTGCCACTTAAAATCTGTTTTGTTGTATTCAAGATCAAAGGTATATATATGGCCAAAGACATTTTGAGTCAATCCTTGCAAGGGAGTAAAATATTAAAGAGCTAATTTAGCCTGGGAACTGCTGTCAGAACCACAACACAACAGCCACCTGATCTACAATAAATCACATACTGCATATTGGTACGTTGGAATTATTTGGTTGAAAAAATACTAATCTCATTATGTTGCTTCAGAAAGGAACTGATACAATAAGTATTGTGACACCATTACTAACACAAAGATAAAACATTTTTATAAACTGAACTGATATGTAATTAATATTATAAAAAACATGAAGAAAGAATATGCCTTACTCTGGGTCAGGAACTTTTGGTGACAGCCCCCAGACTTCAGGTGCCCCCAGTTCTCCAATTCTCTCTCTCTCATTGAGTCTCCTGTAAAGGAAAACACCGTCACTGATGCCTGGTTTGCAACACCCAGCACACAAACATTTTCAGTCCTACACGTCAGTGTTTCTAATCGCCTGAATCAGCTGCAGTAAGGATAAGAAACAACTCGCAGCAAGGAGCAAGCTCGCAGGGGCAGTCTGGCAGCAGAGCACCGCACACTGCAGAGGATCGGCGGTAGCTGCAGTTACCCCCTTCCAGCCGAGCTCCGTCCCGTCCCCCCGGGCGGCCCTTCCCGCGGGGAACGCACGGAGAGCCCGTGACGCGGCCGAGAGCCCGTGACGGGGCCGTACAGAACCAGGCCCGGTCGCACCCGCCCCTCCCGGGAGCGGGGCCCGGCAGGGCAGGCCCGACCCGCGCTCCCCTCTGCCGCCGGATCTCCTCCTT
>NW_005054314.1:1382474-1385561 GCF_000277835.1 Geospiza fortis
CTCCGGGCAAAGCTGACAGCACGAGAGGAAACGGCCCCGAGTGGCGTCAGGAGAGGTTTAGGTTGGGTATTAGGAAATTTTTTAGTGGGAAAGGTTATCAAGCACAGGAATAGGCTGCCCGGCGAAGTGGTGGAGTCACCATCCCCGGAAATGTTAAAAAGCCCTGTGGAGATGGCACTTAAGGACACGGTTTGATGGTGAACATGGTGCTGGCGCTGGGTTCACGGTTGGAGTTGATGATCTTAAGTCTTTTCCTTAACCTTTATGTGTAAAGATGATACAAATTATGTATTCAGATAAGACACCCGCTCCTCTGTGAGCGCCCTTCCCCCTCAGGTTTGACCACGTTGCCACGGAGCTTTTTTAAATAAACCCCGATTTTGTGCTCAGCTCTAGAAGTGCAGTGTAACACGGCTGGGTCTGGCCAGCTCTGGGTAAACGGCAGATTTTGGACAGCTGCTCCACCCTGGGAAGCCCATGCTGGTTTATGCTGTCTAGAAATTATGTCAGGGTATGCCAGTCTCTTTTTCACAAATTAAACAGTATTTTAGCTCCCAAACCTACCATAAGCAGCATAAAAAAATCTGTCAGATGGAAGAAAGATTTACCAGAGATTGCCCATGTGTGTGGTGTTACTGTCGCCTGTGTCAGTGTGGGCACAGCCCAGTTTCTCCATTCTTTTGATTATTTTGCCAAACTAATTTTGGATTATTTCAGATTTGACTAAATGGTGACTAAAACATCTGCCTCAGGAGCACTCTGCACCCGTGTTAGCTAATATTGTTAGGTGACTTGAAGTGCACAAGTTATAATGTCATGCAGTACATAACAGCATCTACAACAACTACTAATGCAAATAAAAAGGATCACTGGATTCTTAATTCAGTTATATGAGACTTTATATAATGGGATTAGCAGGAGAAATACTCTCAGAGATTTCCTCAAGGTGCAACCAGTGGAAATTTGTATTTTAGAGTCTTTCAGAAGCAGTGATGATTTATTTGAAATTCCCACTGTGGAAGAATATTTCTGTCCTTAAAGGTAGTCTTAGGTAGGATAATATTGAATTTCAATTTTATTGAAAACCCTTAACTATTCTGCTTATAAAATTTAATTTACTTTAATGTAAAATACATATTTTCATTATGAAGAATGTTACTTTGTCTCTCAAATTTGTCAGCTCTTTAAAAGAATTTTCTGTTCTCACAAAGTGGATTTTTTAAAAACAAAAGAGCTTCTCAAATTGCTTAACTGAAAACTGGTTACTGAATTGCATAAGTTTTTGTCTTCTGGCAAAAGCCTGCACATAAATGTCTTTAAATTTGTACTTCACATTTTCAGAGCCTTCATCCCAAAGTTTTTCTTATCACTTCTATACATTAAGATAAAAGTTGCTATTGGTTCTCTTATTTTTTCATTTCCAAAAAGACCACATGTAGTTCTGTATCCTAGATGTTTCTTGTCAACATCTTAGATAAAATGGTTCTTTTATATTGTTATTTATATTGTAAGGTTTTATGTTACTTGAATCACCACTTTCTTGGCTTATCTAAACATAAAAGTGGAAAAAACAGCCTCTAAAATAGGAGATGCGTGCTGACAAAAAGAAAGCACATTGAAATCCAGCTTTCAGGTGCAGCAAGATGATGACAGCTTCAGTCAAACCTGCTGAGCTGGGGAGAGCCTTATCTGTGCCCTGACTGCAGCAGTGTGACAGGGGTTCAGATTTTATGTCAGACAGAAGGAGTTGCCATAGAGAAAAGCTGCTGTGAGAAAGGTAAAAGCCAAGGAGATGGTGCAGCTCTCCCAGCAGCTTTTAAATCAGGCAGCATTTCTGTGCTGCAGAATAAGTGGTTCAAAGCTGATTTTTGAGATCTGGTGATGCCTCAGGAGCAGGGATCCTTCCAAGTCAATGCTCATCTGTAACTGTTAATTTTCCTGTTAGTTATTTAGTATTGGAAGAGGCAGTGAGAAGACAAGTCCTTAAAGCTGGAGGATGAAAGGCTAAGAAATTGTTTAATTTGGGCCATCACACATTTTTGGAGGAGAAAAAAAGCACTGGATTAAATATTAAAACAATTATAGTATTATTTTCATTTAATATAGCCTCCTGTGTAAAAAAAGAACTTGTATCAAAGGAGAAAATAATTGAAGGGTCATACGAGGAAGAAAAGCCTCTGTTTTCCCTGATGGGTGTTTTCTATTATTTTTCCTCTCTCTGGTAAAACCTATAAATAAACAGAAACTGCTTTGTAACATCTAAAATCTGAAGGCTCACTTCAAAAAGGAACTTTTGTTACTAACTATACAAATACAGGGAGCCTGGCAGGTGATTTTCTTGTTAGAAGAAAGATTATTATTCTTGCTAGAAGAAAGATTATTATGTATTTCTTGCTCATAAACCTGGGCAGGACCATTTCATTGCTGATTTATGAGGTGAAGGATTGCAGTCATGTCTGTCAGTGGCTGTGGCCTGTTATGTTTTTCATTGAACTTGACAGGACATTTGTTCTTGTAAAAGTTTTTGAATCTTAAGAAAAATCAGGAACCCCTGTGGTTCAAGTCCACAGAATGCATACTGGAAAAAAAAAGGAACAAATCAGTAACCAAAGACACAAAATATTTTTTATGATCTTGATGTTCTTCGAGCATTCCTGAACAGCAAGAGTTTCCAAGAGGCCGCACTGTGGATGTGTCACTTTGGTGGCCACATGTCGAATGCGCTTTTGAGTCATTTTGGTCCAAGGCACTTTGTGTCAAAGCCGTGCATGTCTGTACAGCTGCTGGCAGAGTCTAACACGTGTCCCTGTGGCGGAAAGGATTCCAAACAAATGCTCCCGCAGCAGGAGCGGGGGAGGGTTTGAGCTCAGGTGTGGGTGTGAGCTCCCCTCGGTGCCGGGCCGAGGTGCCGGCTGCGTCAGCGTTGGCAGAGCAGCGCCGATGCCCCCGGGAAGGAAATGACACTCAGCGGGAAATAGCGTCTGCACGGCCCTATCCACACGGTCAGCCCTAGGGCAGGTGCCGGGCTTCGCCGCCGCCGCGACGCGGGGGAGCCCGGCGGGAACTGCCGAGGCCGCAGCAAGGCCC
>NW_005054314.1:1386117-1395990 GCF_000277835.1 Geospiza fortis
AGAGCCCGTGGCTCGCTGTTCTGTATTTTGATGTTGCTTTCTGCGGCTTACTGGGAGGCTTTGATTGGGCAGTGGTGGCAGATAGGTTGCTTTGACTTAGCAGATCGGTTTTGCTATGGTGCTGCTTCAGTGTCTCAGTTTGACATACGTAGCCTTGCAAATATATGACGTGGGGTTAAAAAAAGTTTATTTTTCTGAGGAAGGAAAAGTTTATTTTTCTGGGGAAGGAAATGCACTATCCGTAGTGTTTTCATTAACTCAGTTGACTGTTATATGCAGACACAGAGATTCTGGTGTCTGGCCATTAACTTCATGCTATTGGGTTTTCTCATAACAATCTATGCAATATTTCACAATTAAAAAGAAATTACTAATAATGTTTAAAGCTGCTTTTGGGACCCAGAACTTCCAACTTCTTGGTTTTACAATTAACCTTACTTGCTGTTGCTTCAGATGAGGTGTTGTTTCTTTGTTCCTCACCTTGTAAGAGCAGAGGGTATATTCAGAATTCCACTTACCTCGTGGAGAAGAGGAAAGGACAAACAACGATAAGAAACAAATTTGCAGAGTGCAGTAGCACATAATCTTCTGAACAGTACCTCAGATTTGTTTTTTCCTAAAGAAGGAGTAGACAGTAAATATGTGAATGTTGTTATGCGGTTAAAACTGTAAATCTGCATTTTTACTAATTTGATATCTTTTGCTTTCCTTTTGTAGGAATGGAGGGGAAAAAACTTATTTCTGCAACAGACACGCAATATTCTAGTGTGCTCCTTCAGTCTTTGAATGAACAACGTGGCCATGGACTTTTTTGTGATGTTACAGTCATTGTGGAGGACCGGAAATTTCGAGCTCACAGAAACATCCTTTCAGCCTCAAGCACGTATTTTCACCAGCTTTTCTCAGTGGCTGGTCAAGTGGTTGAACTGAGCTTTGTAAGAGCAGAAATTTTTGCAGAAATTCTTAATTATATTTATAGTTCCAAAATAATCAGCATCCGATCTGATTTACTTGATGAACTGATTAAATCAGGGCAGGAGCTGGGTGTTAAATTCATAGCTGATCTGGGCATCCCTCCGGCTGAAGGCAAGAATGTGCCCAGCGAGGTCAAAGACAGTGCTTCAAAAACTTCAGCTTCTAGTCCGAATCAAAGAGATGCTGAAACACAGGTGACTGTAATCAGGCCAGAGGGTCAGGAGGCAGCAGATGGGATGCCAGTTATAACACAGTCATTCTCCTTACATGGCATAGAATATGAGACTACAAAAATTACAGTGAGCGATTCGGATGAGGAGGATGATGATGTCATTTTTTGTTCTGAGATTGTTCCTCCAAAAGAATGTACTAAAGACAAAAATGCTGCAAGCCAGAACCAGCCTTGCTCAAGTCCAGCTGGAGCTTCTGACCAAAAATCCTGTGGCAGTGGTGGCTCTCCCCATGTGACGAACAGCACAGCAGCTCAGAACCTCACTTTGTCTGCCACTCAGCTGAGCCCGAGCCAGACACAGTCAGGTGCTGAATCATTCACCTCGGCAATGCCACAGCATTTTACTCCTAATATCATTGTGCTAAACAAGCCTCTGCTTAACTCCTCACTCGGTGCCAGCTCCTTGCATCAAACACATGTGACTCCTACAATTAATTTACTTGAGGAGAACCAGCAGGCATCCAATAATGGCTCTGTAACTGAAGTGGAAGCAACTGCTGTTGATGATGAAGAGGTTGTTGAAGATGATGTCGATATCATTAGCTCCTCTAGTCCTAGTTTGGTCAGCAGCAGCTCTTTGGTTCAGCAATCTTCTGTTCCTAAGGCAGGGAGCACTGAAGGATCAGGTGTACAGAAAAAACAGGTTGTTACATTTTCCCAAGAGCCATCTACTAAAGCTGGAGAATTGAAAATAAAAATCTCAGATGTCCTTTCTGGGAACAACAAGGAATTAAGTTCGGGTCTAACATCGAAGAATGTGGCAGATGGGCAGAAAATCATAACATTAGATACAGCAACTGAAATAGGAGGCTTATCCACAGGCTGTAAGGTGTATGCAAATATCGGTGAGGACACCTATGACATAGTCATCCCTGTGAAGGGTGACTCTGAGGAAGGGGAAGCCAAGCCCGATGACACACCCAAAAAGTCTGGCGATGAATCTCCAAAGGGGAAACGCATGAAAGTGAAGCACGACGACCACTACGAGCTCATAGTGGACGGCAGAGTCTACTACATCTGCATCGTGTGCAAGAGGTCGTACGCGTGCCTGACCAGCCTGCGGAGACATTTCAACGTGCACTCCTGGGAGAAGAAGTACCCCTGTCGCTACTGTGACAAAGTCTTTGCCCTTGCAGAGTATCGCACCAAGCACGAACTGCACCACACTGGGGAGCGGAGGTACCAGTGCTTGACGTGCGGCAAATCTTTCATCAACTACCAGATCACCATCTCCCACATCAGATCCGTGCACAGCCAGGACCCCTCTGGGGACACCAAGCTGTACAGGCTGCACCCCTGCAGGTCCCTGCAGATCCGGCAGTACGCCTACATCAGCGACCGCCCCAGCAGCGTCCCGGGCATCAGCCAGGGCGGAGTTGTGTACCGTGTTGGCTCAGGGAAGGATGGCACTGAGGGAACAACATCCAACTCTCCAGCCAAACAAATCACCTGGGATGACATTTTCGTTCCGCAGGGAAATGAAACGATTTTTAAACAAAACCCGTCAGAGGGAAGTACTGAATTTGAGTTTGTGATACCAGAATCTTACTGAAAGGTTTCAAATGCTGGAAAAAAGGGTTCGGTGCAGGAGCATTGCAGCTGTTTCAACTGAACTGTTGAAATTGCTGTAAAATCAAAGGTTAAAGTCAAAAGAAGTTAACTTGTTCTACCAAGTAACCAAATGGTAACACTTAGATGGACCATGTTAACTGCAGTGATTTGTGGAAGCAATTAATCAGAAAATTTACTTGAATAGAGAGTGAGACATTCTAAGGCACTATCAGAGTTTTCAAATATGTTAAATTTGATCAAAACATGAGGACTTGTGGCTTGAAAATGTACAATTCCTTCTAAAGAGCTAGAAATATTTCTAAACTAATTGAGGTATTTCCTGTACCCTTATTTACCATGTAAACCCTTTCTTTCATGTTAGCACTTTAATGCTGAATTCTGTTTAGATGTTAACCAAGAAAACAGTAAGATTTTTTTCATCATAAACCATTTAAAAAAATAATCCCACAACTCGCATTTGTGAACAAGGGGCCAAAATACATGATCCCCTACTACACTGGAGTAGTCTGGTTTTGAGCTAGCATCCTAATTCTGCTTTTATAAATATTATGAATCATCTGTCTTCATGCAAAAAGTCTTGTCAAAAAGCAATACTCAGTTAGGGCTAACTTGAACAAACTTTACTTACACTTGGCAGTGTGGTGAGCTAAGTATTCAGGGTCCTGGACCTTGTTATTTTATTCTTTTTGCAATGGGAAAAAACCAAACCCTACAAAGCTGAATAGTGAAGAATCTTAGAACACTTAGGAAGGAGATAATTTTACCTTCTTACAGCTTGAGAATCACTGTTGTGTTTTCTTACTGCTGGAAAAAATGCCAGTAATTAGTTTGATATAAGTGCTGTTCTTTTTTTTTTTTTCCACTTCAAGAAGAAGGGCTTCAGTCCTGAATTTTGAAATTATAAAAATATTATTTGTTTTTAGTTGCAAACTTCTCAAAATTATGAATTCATATGAGTGTTGTATTGGTTTAGCACTGAGACTGCTGAAGATCATGTATTGCCTGTTTGGCTAGATCTTCAAGTGTAACAGGGATTTGGATTTCCCCCCACACTTGCCCCAATTATACATTTTGGAAGATGAGGACTAAACCAACAACCAGAAAATACCCTTTATTCACCATGACCCAAAGTATAATTTCTTTGCAATTGTCTAGTTGTCAGGTGTTTCCAGGTTTGGGTTTATTATGTTGCCATTTTACTCTCCTTTCATTTGGTGCCTGTTTTAAGTTAAAAGATTAATTAGATGTCCAACTTGATCAGGAAATGGTAGAGAAAAGCAGCTATTTGCTGGAGTCCTAGTTTAGCATTTCAGAGTTAGTGACTTGTTGAATTTTTGTAAATGGTAATATGAAAATCCTCAAGTTCTACAAGTGACTGGGAAAGACTATTGTGCATAGTACTAGTTATGGAAACCTTTAATTGCTTGAATTGCAGTTACAGGTTTCTCTTTTCTTTTTCATGTTTTAAGTTAGTATCTTGATTTTATGACTCTCAAATTTAAAGGTTTTAGACATACAGTACTCTTCACAGAAAGGCACTTAAATGGGAAACAGTTCAAATCTAAGTTGAGCTACAAAAATGATACCAGAAATCCACGTGAGCACTGATGGGAGGAGGATTTGTTTATGTGGTGCATATGATGCTCAGCACTTCTCCTTTGTCAGCCAAGAACATGATATACCTGGTTATTTCCAGATCATATTGCAGACCCCTTTGAATACAATGGGTCATGCTTTAAATGTGGGATGTAGCTGAGGTGGCATTTCTGCATTTTCCTCATGGGATGTGAGTGTGGACTGCCTGTGTCACACAGCTGGCTGGTGCTGTGGTGGGACTTCCTCAGCTTTGTGGAGACAAATGCAATGTTATTTTTATTACTGACATGACATGTGTTTAATCACAGAATAGTCTTGAGTTGGAAGGGACCCACAAGGATCATTGAGCCCAGCTCTTAAGTAAATGGCCGGTGTTGGGATCTGGAATTAAGCATACATTACAGAGTGCAGAATTAAACATAATGGCTATCACTATTTGCTGCTGATGTATTTAAAACCTTAAATTAAACTGTGCCTAGTAAAGGTCTCTTTTTGGAGGAAAACTGGAAAATTAGGGCTTTGTAACTATTTTTGCTAGAAGACTCGTGCTTGCATGTGTCTCAGGGTCTTCAGTTTTCCTTGGAAGTGATTTTAATATCCAAAGTCCAGAGGTATGTAAAGCATTTCTTTAATTTCACTTCCAGTATTTATTGGTTTGGAAACATGTTAAATCCATTCTTTGAAAACTTTTTATGGGGCCATGAGCAAGCTTTTATATTTAGATTTCTGGCTGTTGCACTTACATTTGTGTTTTTGTTTGTTTTTGTAAGCATTTAACTTCCAGTTTAACTTAATAAAAAAACTTATGTAAATATTAAGAAATTGGCTTTGGGATGATGGAAGTAAAAGGTTGAATCTGACAAAGCATTTATATAGAAATGAAAAATTTCAACAGACTAAGGTAACAAACCTCACAGTCGTTTATTATGCATATAAAACCATTTACAGATCTGCTGCAGAATATGGTAATGGTGGCTGCATCCTCACTGTCTGGTTTCTTTGGGGATACGTACCATAACATTCCACTCTGTGAACTAAAGAAATATTGAATAACATCTACTACTTATTTATTTTGTTCTCTTAAGGCAGGCAGCTTATAAAAAGATGCAGAAGCTGACAACTATATACATTGAATTCTGAGATCTACCACTGTTGCCTAGGAAATGTTCCATGTGAACATTCCTTGGTTTCCCCAGTCTGTGATGTATATAGTTGTACAGCCTTTCCTTAACATACTTTTTAAAGTTGTGTTCTACTTTTCATTAATCAACACGTGATGTTAGTTTTTAGAGCTTCCTATGGCAAAAATAAAAAAGTTTAATTCTCAAGGTGAGCATAGTATGTTTCTTTTTGATGGCAACTCAGTTTCTATAGTCTAACACGTTTGTAGCTTCCTTTTCCATGTCTTTGGGAATAGCAGGGAACCCACTGTGGGGGGGAACAGGGCAAGGCGTTTTTATTTGGGCCTTAGTTTTGTTTGTTTGTTTTGAGCTGTTTAATTGGTTTTGTTGAACACTTTCCAAGAAAGCAAATCAGCTCAACAGCCCCACTGTGCTGTGAGCTGAATGCTGTGGATGGGACCTCTGAGACTGTGCAACACTCTCTGACCAACTGCTGGCACTGCAAATGAGCTCAAAGTCAACAAAACCTTACCTAGGGACCAGTAAAACCTACATAGTGACCAGTGCTGTGCTTTCAGCTCACTCATGCTTTGGGCTCTCCTTACCAGCTGCTGACTGGTTGTGATTTGTGAGAGTTCCATTGTCGGTGACCTGGGGCCAACAGGAAATACTCACTTACTTTGTGTAGACTTCTTATTGCATGTAGGAATGCAATTTAATAAGTAACATACCAAATTATGTTCTAGATGCCTTTATCTCCTTGGCATAAGGCTTCTGCCTCACTCTGCTGACATCACTAGGACACGATATGCCCAAAGTAAGCAAAGGAGACACCAAGACTGCACTGCTTGGATTATTCAGATCTGTGTTAAGTGAAAAATCAGCGGTAATAATTTTAGAGGGCTTGAGGTCAGGGCACCATGTTATGGTAAAACTGCAGAATTATCAAGTGCAGGGGCATGAGCACCTTCAAAAACAGAACTTAAGGAGTTTTTGACTAATCTTGGTAGAAATATGTCTCAAATACAGAGAACAGAGATGGGTTTTGTGTTTGTTTTTTGTTTGTTTGTTTGTTTGTTTGTTGGGCTTTTTTTTCCTTTGATTCCTTTAAATGTAAATTTTACTCACTTTTTAAAAATGTCCTTAAAGATGCTTGTAAAACAGGAAGGCTACTAAAATGTAAAATAGAATTGGTTAATGTTTACAAAAGTCGCACAATTTTATTTAACTTTGGCAAAGTAATAAAAGGGTACATATGAGTCACAAACTTGACATTCTCATAAGAAATGACAAATACAGTGCAGAATGTTGCAGTTACATTAAATGCTTTGTTTTACTCAAGCAGAATGAAACAGGTAATTCAACAGAAAATACCTCCAGTAAGTTTTTAAATGTGAAAATGTACTTGTCCTTTTATAGTGAATTTAAAGCAGCAATGTAATTTTCGCTAAAATATTCCTTAGGAAAAAAAGAGAATTTGGATAATTTCCTAAGGTTAGTATTTTTCAACTCAAAACCAATGACACAATTCATCTCCTAATTGTTTCTCTGCCACTAAGTTATGTTCTCTTCAGGATGTTCAGTCCTGTCCTGTAGTGTCCCCTAGTCCTTCTAGCCCTATTTAGTTGACAGGCACAAATGGTTCAGTGTTTGTCAGAAGTGGGACAGGACTGTTGGCTTTTATTTCAAAGATAAAGCAATAAAATGTTTTCTGATACTGAATTAATGTGCCCTGCTGATTCTAGTTTTGTGAGGAGTTTTATCAAGAGAAGTACTCTCTGTTTTGAAATTGCCCACAATCTCTTTATCAGGAGACTCTTTATATCTCTTTAATTCAATAAAATGTAATATAAAATGGAGGATGCCCCAGTATATAAATTTATTTCCAGTACACAACTTATAGGAGCTGCACTTCCAACATTCTATAGTAAAACAAAATGCCACCAGGATATATTCTACATACACTACTGCTTTAAATCCTGTGAGCTGCATTCCTTTCTCCAGCTGTTTATTTCCCTTCTTACTGGAGAAAAGTCACACTTGCTTCTGGATAAAGTGTCATCCTTTAATGAACTAATATACTGATTAGTATTTGACAGTGGAAATGATAAAGGTAATACATAGTCTAGCCTAAAGGCTTTGCAAATGCATAGGATTAAAAACAGCATTATAAAGTGTGGGTGTACTTTGAAAAGTGAGATCAGAGACTTCAGTGTTTGTTTTTCATGTTGACAGCATTTGAATTTTTTTTATAGATTAAAAGTAGGTGCCACAGTTTAAAATCCAACTGGATTCTCCCCCAACCCACCAGCACGTATTCCATTTTGATTCTGAAAGCCAGATTTAACTTTTAGTCTGCATCAGTTGCAAGTAAAGGAAGGCAACTGAGGATTAGGGTCAACAAACTGATGCCAAGGAAATGATATCTTTAGGAAATAAGGAGTAAAATGTTAATGTTGTTTTTTATCCCTGAAGTGAGCAGTTGAGAACGCTCAGGTTGAGCAGGTCAGATCTGAACACTGTCATCTGAAATCACTTCCTGGAGTAGAACCACACTTTAGAGGTCAGTGTGTCACATATCAAAGCTGACCTTTTGTTATGCAAGATGCATGCAAAATCTGCTGGAATCTAGATCAATCAGCACAGTCATCAGCTGAAGATTAAATGAAAGTCACAACAGTAATTGCAAATTCCTCAGTTTTGTCCTATATTACAGGGTGTTGAATTTCATCCGTGTGAGACTTATATCCTTATATCTTGGAGAACTAGTCGTGGATATTCCTTATGTGCAGCCCATAATACAGCTACTAAACCAGTGCTTATTCAGGGTGCTGATTCAGTCCATTAAAAAAGTTAAAAGTTACAAGCTTAAAAAGAAATTCCCAACCACAGAAAACGTAAACAAATAAATAAATAACATTTTTACTGCACTGTTTCAGTGACTCGTAGACGGTTCCTGATGTTTTTTATAGGAATACAAGGACAATTTAGGCAGTGCAACCACCCAAACTGTTTGACTTCAGCATTACTTACACAGAATTCAGAGAGACAACTCCATTTCATCTTTTATCTTAAGAAGCACCTGAAATAAAAACAGCTTGCCTCCCCTCAAAAAAGCAATATTCTGATTATTTTGCTACACATGCATGAGGCTATCCTATGATGTTATCCTTCTCAAGGGGGTTACATTTTGAGGCACTGTCACGGTTCCCCCCCAAAATTTTTCCAGTGTGCTGGGCCAACAAGTGAATGTGAGCTAGGTCCTGTGTCCTCCCAGCCAGAATCCCAGCAACTGGAGCCCAAAGGCCAAACAAAACCAGTGCTGAGTGGTGCTGTCTGCAAGCACCCTCCCCTCAAACAGACTGATCATCTCTAGCAACTACTGATCTTGGCTACGCTTACTTCAGCTTGGCACAAGATGGAGTAAGGCAGACCAGAATCTGTCATCTGTGTTGGATCACTCGATTAAAAATCAAGGACTACATGAACCAAAGAGGCTGAAATTTAGGTCACCTGCTGCTCAGTGGCTCATTAAAACATCAGAAGTCTGTTCCCCTTTGTCACAGGCCATGGTTAAAACTTCTGAAATAAGTCTCGCAAAAAAGGACAGTCTAATCTAATATTTTTATTTGCAATTATCTTCTGGATTCTCCTGCTCCCTCCCACAGTAAAATACAAATACAAAATGTTCACACTTATTTCGATGGCAAATATGTTTTTTTCTTCTTTCCCACATTCTTTATGGCGTGTAAGGTGGTGGCTTCTCAAAAGGTGGGAAATAGGGTGGTGAGTAACGAGGGGGTGCATTGGAGGCCCACATATAGCTGGGGGATGGTGACAGGGACTGGGGGTCATCCGAGAGGCCCGAAGGAGTGGAGGCTGGAAACACGCTGGAATGCTGCAGGGAGACAGCAAAGGCTGCAATGTAACCATTTCCTAATGGAAATTACTGTATCAAAGGGATACTTCGTTACCAAACAGTTCAAAATTAACATTTCAAGGTTCACCACACACAAATAACACTTCAGATAATTTGTTGCGTTCAGAGTAAGGACAGCTTGTAAGTAACAGTTTTGAAAAACGAGGCTCCTTAGATCCAAAATTGAAGCTATTTTTTTAAAAAATCTCATCACTTCTGTGTGCCTGCTGCATTTCACAAAGACTGGACAACTGAAAACTGATTAATTCCTCTCAAATCTTGGGTGTCACACACCAGCCAGTAGCAACAGTGAATGAGCTGGTCCAAAAACCAGAGAACTGTGTCTGCCATTTTAGATTTGTGTGTTAAAGCCAGGTTCCTGCAAGGGCCCAGGCTTCCTTAGGAATTCTGGTGTGTTGTTTTTCTCCTGTGAAAAATGTGTGGAATGAGTGGGAAAT
>NW_005054314.1:1396000-1417317 GCF_000277835.1 Geospiza fortis
TCCACGTGCTGTGGGGTGTCAGGGGAGAGGGGCCAGGGTGGTTCAGTCACTGCTTGGAGCAGAGTGGGGCTCAAGGCAAGGGAGTCTGCACAGCAGAGGCTCAGCTAATGCTCCCACGCAGGCCACAGGTTCCCTGGAAGATATGCAAGGCTCAGACTTGGAATTTCACGTTAAAGAGGGACTTGGCTGTATGACATTTAGATGAGTTGAATTTATGCCCAGCTTTTGTGCTGTCTCCTGAGCCAACACCTGTGCTCACAGCAGTGAGACCCAGACACTTTGATCTGCCTGGCTGAGCTGTGCCAGCAGAGCCCAGCAGTACTTCCAGTTACAAAGCAGGGGAATCACCCGTGCTGAGCTCTCTGCAGGTGCTGGGGCTGCCACACTGGCAAGCTCTGGGTCAGACAGAGCTTAGAACTGCTGAGAAACTGAGAAAAGCACTTTGTAGCAGAGCTTGGTTTGGCATGCACTGAGGTTGGCATTTTTGTAACTGCAGGAAGTTGTACAGCGCCAGTGACTGTCCCAGGTTTCATTAATCTCAAAAATGAGTCACAAATACATCCTAGAAGTTCTGACTTAAGTGTTCAATTATATTTAGGAGCCCTGACAACAGCATTGTCCAGTGGCACTAGCAGCAGACCCAGGACGGTTTAGATCTGAGTTTTCTCTAATGCATGGCTCAGATGAGGGTCGTGGTGGCTATCACAGAGCACACCTCTTTGTTGATGACCAAGATCTTAAACTCTTGTTAATAAAAAAAAAAGCCCCCTGCCGTGGTGGCTGTGTGATATGTTAATTAACATCACCCCTGTGGTAACATCCACCTGCAAGAAGAGCAGAGGAGGAAATGTCCTCATCTTTCAACAAGTGAAAGCTGATGTTGACAGCAAGGTTTACATGAAATCCCCATTTCCAACAGCACAGCTCCATAGCTCAAAGAGCAAGGGATGCATCACAGCAGAGGGGATGTTTGCAGAGACCCCTCTTAGGCCAGCTGAAGCATGTGGAAAATAACCACAATAAATCAGCTTCTCAGGCATCATGTGTCTTCAGGAGCTCAAATAGCTTGTCTCCAAAAGCTCTTCTATTTCTCTCAGACACAGCAGTTGGCCTAATAAAATCTAGTGCCTGAACACCTGGCTTTGCCTCTCTCC
This sequence comes from Geospiza fortis, assembly GCF_000277835.1. Classification (NCBI taxonomy): domain Eukaryota; kingdom Metazoa; phylum Chordata; class Aves; order Passeriformes; family Thraupidae; genus Geospiza; species Geospiza fortis. Next base: position 1,397,155 of record NW_005054314.1, read on the forward strand.
TCAGAACACTGCAGTGCCAGAGGCAGTGCCTATTTTTAATGTAAGTGATGGGCAGGCAGCAGGTCCTCCCTCTTGCCTTCACTTCAAGGACAGCCTTCAGGAAAACACTGCCTTAATAAGAGAGCGCTGCCAAGGACCAATGCCTAGTAGGAAAAATTTGGTATTTTCTGCAGGACCAAGAAAATTAAACTGTGTGAATGACAGGAAGACAGATCCCCATTGTCCTGCAGGCTGCCTGGATTGAACCTTGCTGCTGAAGAAGGAAACAGCCTGTAATGTTGCCCACCTGAAAGTCATAAGCAGAGTAGGGAGGCAGGTGAGGAGTGCTGTGGTAGTAGGAGTTATAGGATGTCACTTGTGGCCTGGAGTAGTAGGTCACTGAAGGGTGTGCATTTTCAACACTGCAGTTCAGCGTAGGGAGGGAAGGAGTCTGTCAAAACAAAAAGAAGAGAATCTGAGGCTGCAAACCCAGTCACAGAAAGCTGAGAGCTGAATGAAAGCAGAAATTATTCAAAGGAGCACTGTGTGTCTTTAGATGTCAACTCTGTTGCATTGGCAACTGGCAATCCAGTTCCCTCTCAGGCAGCAGCTACGCTCCAAGGTCACTTCATTCCACAGCCACTGATTGTTTCAGATTCCAAACCAGCTGGCAGTAGCCCAGTGCACACCAGTACTCACACAAAACAGATTTACTTCTTCACAAGTAGGAGAAATTATTCATTACTTCCAGATTACTCTGCTACTTGGTGCATTTTGTGCATTGCTGCTCATTTCTATACATCTTTGTTTGCAGAGGCTCTCTGGTGTGGCTCAAATCTCAAAGGGCTGTGATGCACAGCTGGGAATGTGTCTCCTGTTTTATTTGGGAAGATATTGGTGAGTTTGAAAAGAGTTCAGTGTTCTGAAACAACGTACCCTTAGTGCAGGGCCCAAGATTTCTTTGTAAGAAAACCATATAGCCAGGACAACAAATCTCTTTTCTGTGTGAATATTTTTGCGTTATTCCAAATTAGTCACAAGCAACTGAAAAAGCCCCAAATGTATGTGTTGAACATCCAGTTCTATTCCTTCATTGTGCTGTTTAGAACAAAAGCGTATGGAAGGTAACAGGCAGCCTGGTTAAGTAAAGGTATTTCAAAGGTCACATTACTAGAACAGTATTTTTTTCATTATCTGAAGTTTGATTTTGATCCCCACTTCACCCTCTCAGCTATTGACATGATGAAATTAGATGGAGAGTTTCATCCTGACACAGCTGCTTAAACAGTCTGTAAAGTTCAGATTGCTACTACAAAATCAACAATTAATGAGCAACCACCACACTTTTCCTTGTAGAATGTGAACACTATGAAAAGGAAGATAAATTTTAAAGAAAGAGCTTATTTTCAATCATCCTGGTATTGCCAATGCCTCTCTGATGGTTCCTTTTGAAAATACAGTCTCCCAGTTCTGTTAACATTTTCTAACTGTGCTCAGTTGGTGACAAGATCAGAAAAGTGAATAACTTCCACTTTTTCATTATAGTTATTTCTTGCCCTTCTTCCTACCCTGACTGATGTAATGCATAGATCATTTGCATTGAAACACCAATAGTTTTCATGATAATTTTTAAAGGCAATTTGCTTGATTTGTTTTCTTTAATGCCCTGAGAAATTGATATCCTCTTACCATGTCTTTAAAGCCTCCAAGTATTGCTGCTGTGATGATCCCAAGGAACAGCCCCACTATGTTCAGAATTGTTGCTGACCAGAGCAAATGGTAAAGGTGGATGATGTCCTGGCAGCTGCTGACATCAATGTACTCATAGTACCCTCCAGAAATCTCTACTCTGCTAGATTAGGGAAAAAACCAACAGTAATGATTAAAAAAATGCACCACATATCATAAAACCTAAGCACTACTGCCGGACAGTAAAATGCATTCTGCAACTCAGTGATAACCTGGCCCTTACTGAGGGAATGGGGATAAAGCCTCCTGGATCCCATGCTTGTGGCATCCACAGTCTCCCTGCACAGAGGGACCTCTGAAACAAATTACTTGCTCTGTCCTGAAACAGATGACTTTGTGTCTCAACCTGCCAGTTATTTCTTTAATCTGAAATTTCCACAGAGGTCCTGGAGGCTTACCAAGGACAAACCAGTCTGGAATTACCTTGGGAAATCAGAGTGTGCCCGAGGAGCAGCAGCTGCCCCCAGGCAGTGCTGGCTGCTCCCCAGAGCCCCAGGGAGGGGCAGCTGGGTGGGATGCAGGGGCCAGCACAGCTCCTGCCTGGCTCGCAGGGCTTGGCCACCAAGCAGCTCCAGCTCCAGCTCCAGCTCCAGCTCCAGCTCCAGCTCCAGCCCCTCACTGCTCTACAACAGCCTGGCACCTCGTCCTTCTGCTCACACTCTGAACCTTTTCCACACGCAGAAAAGAGAGAGAAAATTCAGTCAAATCTGGTTAGGGCATTATTTTGGAAAAGGAAAAGCAACCCCTGCAGCACGTGGGCTGAAGTCTTGCAGCAGAATTCTTCAGGAATGACCTCTCTGGCTGCCGGGTGGGGAACAGGCTGGCCTTCAGCACAGCTTATCAGATGTAGTGGCCTGCAGCAAATAGCCCTTCAGAAAACATATTTATCAGGGACAAACAGCACCAAGAGCTTATGAATGACTTATCTCCCAGCTCACATGCAGGGTTAGGCTCAAAGCACATGAGAGCTTGGAGGAAAGGGGGAAGAACTGGCTCATATTTAAGGTCAAGAAGCAGGAGACCCAGGTTCAGCTCCTCAGCAGACTCCACAAGGCCTGTAGGAAACTGCCCCTTTCACAAGAGTCACCCTCCTCTGCTGATTACCCAACTTCTGCCTCTTTACCCTTTTTACTCCCACATTTCATTTAAGGAGGCCACTGCGGGAGACATCACAACGAGGAGATGAGGATTTCAAGCAGAATCGAGGCACCACAGGCTACAGAAACCCGTGTGCTGGCTGGCACAACCTCTGTGTAACCTGAGCACTCCGTGACCCTCTAATAAAACCTGTGTGTGCTGTTTGCAAGTGCTCGTTCCTATGGAGATTGTGAGAGCCGGGATCCCTCAGAGAACATCCCGTGTTATTCTGTGCGTCCTGAGCAGCAGGAAGGGGCTTGTCCTGCTGCCAGAGCCAGGGTTCCCAGCATTAGGAACAATGCAGGATTGCTGTCACGTTTGCCGTGATTTCCATGCCTTACATGTGCACTAACCAGTCTGGAGTGTCCGTGCCTCTCTTACTGACACACCATCCTGCACCTCCTCAATGCAGGATGTTTGTGTGGTACTAAGCAAGATTAAAATAACAACAACTGATATCTTCCATCAGTAGAAGAGAAAATGGGTCGGGGGGGTTCCAGAACCGGGACTGGGGGAAAAAACCCAAAATATCAACGAAACCAAAAGAAAAAGAAATACAGAAAAGTATCAAGCTTTTCCATTCCATTCCATTCCATTCCATTCCATTCCATTCCAATCAGTTCTCTCTCTAATCAGTATCCTCCCTTCAGCCAGTAAAAAGGGATTGTGTTCTGTAAACTACCCAAGGAGAGCAAGAGCTTCACACTTCTTTCACACACACAAAGTCCTACAGGGACCGGGTCACACTTCCCAGCACAGGGAACCACCCACCCTCTCGCAGCAGCAGCTTTCGATCTTCCTGCACCACAGTCAATGATATAAGTGGAGGCCAGCCCAGCTAAGTACTCTGAGAAATGCTAAGCCTGAAACAGCCCCAGGCAAGAGCCAGCAGTAAAAAAATCAATTTATTAATGCCTTGCTAACACACACTGGATACTCCACAAGGTATAAGCAGCACATGCTGTAAATTAAGCTGGCTTAGGCACAGTAGCCAGATCTCAGTGATGTGAATCCTCTGCAGTGGTTCTCGGTTGGGAACCACCTTCTGCCTCACTGCACAGGGCTGGTTCGCCTTCCATCCCCGTGTGAGCATGACAGACACTCACTGGGCAGAGAGGACACTGGTTCATGAAGGCACAGATGGCACCAGCCTGCCAACTCTCCTCTCTGCTAGCAGGGTGGGGAATGGAATGGTGGCAAGGAAAAGAAGAACAGTGTCCCAGGTTTTTTTGCATCTTCTATATTCTCAAAGAAAAAAACCAAAACCCAGTGCCAACAGAGAAGGAAGGTGTTAAGACAAGCAACACTCAATAGTGGAAAACCTGAGGAGGACACCAAGCACGAAAGTCATGGAAATTCCTGTGGTCTCATTTTTCCAGCTGGGCTCACCCATAGCTGGGACGGCCTTGGTGTCTTTCACACCCACTTTACTTGGTTAGCTTTTGTCTGGGACTCCTCCTTGCTAACAAACACAGCTCGAGGTCCCTTCCCACAACATCTGCCATTAAGTGATACTATCCTCCAAAAGAGCTGCAAGCTACTGGCAAGGAGCATGACCACTGCTCCCCTTCCCACGGCCAGGAGTGGCATTTTTGGCTTACTTCCCACAGTTGTACAGGTCACAGCAGAAGCAGGTGTTGGTTTTTATTTTCGGTGTGCAGGGGGCGCGGCGCTGTGGGTGACAGACCGCCTGCGTGAATACAGAAAAAAACCACATAAAGCACAGAACAACACCATCCCCAAAGACAGTTTCTGCTGCTGTCTGGCCTGCTCTACATGTAGAATTCTCAATGATCTCCACGTTAGCCCCAGGCAGATTTTTCTTTCCTTATCTTGCTCCCACAAAGCCCTCCTATGGGAACAGAGATGCACAGGGCTGGAGCAGAGCATTTTCCTTTTGCTACAGGGAGCTCACAGACAAGCACGTGCCTGCAGAGGAAGGAGATTCTGCAACTCCTGCAAGCAGCCAGGGCCTTGCTGAACTAACCCACCTCACCCCAGGGCAAGGCAGAGCAGAGAGCTGTCAACAGCATGGCCCACACTGAGAGCAGATTCCAATAGTGGTGCAGAACTGACCAAAGTGTTAATTGTGCATGCCTGAGGGTGGTAACACACATGGACCTGAAAAGAGCACGGACCACTCCCACACTGCTGTGTAGCATTTAACTTTGCACCCTCCAGCAGGCCTTCTAATTTAGTATATAATGGTTATTCAGAACTACCTAACTACCTGTGGAATTGTGAGGAAAACTCTAAGAGACAATCAGTGCTCAGCAAAGGCAGACAGACATCCATCCACACAACCAGTATGTGGCAGGATCATCCATCCCCAACAGGCTTCTCTTTGGAGAAGACAACAGGAGAGGTGCAGAGGCTGGTACTTCTTGCTCATATACACGGAGATTATTGCTGTCTCAAACCTTAACCCACCACCCAGCTCCTATGAGTGCACAGCTGAAGACCTAGAGAAACTGGTGAATTTTCCTATCCTACATCCCCTTCTCTCCATCTGCTCTGTCACTACTGAGGCAGCACATGGAAAACCCCCCTCCTGAGTGCTCCAGCACCCTGCTCCCACCCCAGGCCCAGCCTCCCACCCCCTCCAGGACACTGGAGCAGGTTCCTGCCCCTGCTCCAAGCAGCTGGGCCCTTGGCAGGGCTCAGCAGGAGCTGCTCTCACCTCAGGTGGGGTGGTGCTCTTGGAGTAGTACTGACAGCGCCCCGCGTACAGCGGCCGCAGGTCCTGCAGAGAGAAAGCACCAGGCTCAGCAAAACCAAACCCACTGAAAGGGGCTGGGGAAGGGAACACACTTTAGAGAGACCCTGATCTCACACCAGCCCCTCAGTGCAGCCAGAGCTCTGCAGCCCCCACCCCAGTGCCCTGGGTGATGTCTAACCCTGGTCCTTCGGGGCATGGAATTGTTACAGCCAGCATGGGAGGAGCAGTCTCTTAAGCTGGGCTCTTTGGGTGACAGTGGCCATCCTGACCTGAACAGACACATCCCAGGTCTGTTTGACCTATTTCTGAGGGCTCTTCTTGCTGAATCATAGCAATTTTTCATTAATTGTTCACAAATTTGTCCTTCCTGTGCTCTTCAGTGTCCTGTGGGAAGGCTCTGGTGGATCATCACCATTCCAGCCTGCAAACATGCATTAATGCCTCCCTGTGTGGCAGCTTTATCTCCAAGGCAAAGCCTCATGGAAAGCAATGCCAGACCTGTATCCACACCAGCGAGCCCTTCCCAGGAGCAGCCAGACTGGCTCTCCAGGTGTCTGAGCCAAAGCTCGGGCTGGCAGGGCAGTGGCAGCAGCTGGCAACAGGAACAATCCCTCGGGCTGGCATGGCAGGAGCAGGTTTCCAGCAAGGTGGTGACATTTTAGGACTGTCAGGTGGTAAAGTAAGGCCAAAAGCCCACCAGTTCATCAAGAGGCAGAAACCAAAGCCTCTCTCTGTCATCACAGCTGCTCAGCTCTGGGTGCCTCAGCCACCCCCAGAGCCAGCCGGGAGGAGCTGCCAGCTCATGCCACAACCCAACCCATGAGGTCACACCCTCCCAAAGGGGGTCAGAGGTGGCCCAGACTTGCTGGTTTCATCCAGACAGACAGACAGACACCCATCACACACGTGAGAGCAGCTGCCCTTTGCTCTGCCAGCAAATCCTGCCATCCGACCGCCTTCCACCACTGGAATACTCAGGGGCAGGAAAGAAGAGCCAGCTTCACAAGGAGCATGACCAGCCAGCTGACACAGGGAGTTTCCATCTCATGGGTAATTCTGACCTTCTGAAATTCCTTTCTGTTCTGATACAAATAAACTCCAAATGTGTCTTTTTAATCCCTTTTTACCAAAAATTTCAAAAAAAGTCCTCAAACTGCAGAGTTGCAGGACAAAAAACCTGTTTGCAGCTACAAATTTCAATCAAAAAGCTGAAATTGAATTGTGTCTTTTTATTTCTATAACAATAACTAAAGCTTCAGCACATCCCACTGTACTAGTGATTGGTCATGACAGCAGTATCTCATAATTTTTTAAGTCACCAAATGGAAACTGAGAACCTACTGCAAGTGTTTCCTGTTTATACTGGAATGTTTCAGTGAGCTTCGTATCAAATTGCTTCATTCTACTCCAGCATCCAGTGATTCCCTCTGCATTAAGAACCAGCTCTGCCAACATTTAAAACAAAATAGATGCTACTGCTCATATCTTGTCCCTTGGCAGTAGCTGTAATTCACATTACATCTTAAGTGTTCTCATACTCAATAAACACATAAAGCCAAAAATATCCCCAAAGCAAAGCTTTAAGATCTTAGCGCTTTCCACTCATTTAAAATATTTTTTAAAAAATGATACAATTTTTCTAAAGCTTGTGATTTAAAGCAGCATTCAGCACACGATACATATTTACAGGGTTTGATGTGGGCTGATAGAGGCTTGCAGACCCATCAGTTGTTTTCTCAGAGCGCAAGCACTGCAGGACTTTGTTTCCCTGGCAGCACTTACGATGTGTCTGGCAGCAAAGACGCCGTCCACAATGGCACAGCAGAACGCGGCGATCACACCAAAGCTGATGAAGACGATCGATGCAACCAGCTGAGAAAGGAAAACAAAGCAAAGTATCACCTGCCTCTCGCTCAGTGATCAGGGCCCTCTGCACAGGGATGTGCAAGGCGCAGTCCATAAGCCCTGGAGCAATCAGTGACCCAGATGCTGGCCCGGCTGCACAGCCTGCCCTGGCTGAAGGCACTGGCTGTGTGTCTGCTCTGGCAGCAGTAGGAACATTGTGCCAGACTGGCTCTCTGGGGACTTGATAGAGTAATGCAGGTTTTTTCATGACTCCAATAGGCTAAACTTGGGCTGAGGATACATCTCCTCTCCTGGCTGCTGCTGTCCTTAACTCTCCCCTGGAGAGACAGAGGATTTCTCCTCTCCTCACCCTGGAGTGCTGTGGGGAGCAGCTCCTGTGAGCACATCTGAGCTGTGAGGATGCAGGAGAGTGTGAACCTCTCTGCTGGGACTGCGCCCTCAGGGAGCAGCACCGGGATGCAGGCACAAGCACACAGCCATGAGAGCAGAGGGCAGTGCCCAGCCCATGCCATGGGTGCTGCACACCCTCACAGCAGCCTGGCTGGGCTCCTGGTGCCAGGCTGTGCCAAGCACAGTCCATCCAGCTCCCACTAGAGAGAGACTTCCCTCCATCTGCAGCTTGAGAAGGGCAGTCACACAGGCATGACCCTTTTCCACTGGCCCCATCCTGTCTGTTCTTAAAATTAGGGTGAAAGCATTCAGCAGGTAAAGCAGAAATAATCTCCAATCCAGGTATGAGAAACAATGTCTATCCTCACTATACCACTTCAAACACCACCTCTGATAAGAGCCCTGCTCAGCTGGGGGAGTGCTGATGAAGATCTGATGATGAAATGCACCAGAGCTGACACAGCCCCTGCCACACCTGGGCTCAGCTCAGCTGCTGCCCCTGGGCTCCTGAGCAGCTCCTCACACAGAGCTCCCAACACTGACCCCAGTCCGACCTGCCAAAGCACACTGGGGGTATCAGCAGGGCTGCAGGGGGAGGGCATGCACAGCATTCAGACAGCCAGGGTCACCAAATGCAGCCTGGGGAACAGCTTTCAATATTACTTCACATATATTGAAATATGTTATTTCAATCTGTTGACAGTATTTCAGTGTAAAGAATGGGAAGCTCCGCGGTGGTTTTCCAACTCTGGTGACTGAAATCTTCAAGTGTCAGCTGCTGGCAGCTGTAAGAACTGTTTCTCCATGAGTACAAAGGTGACTCTGGTCATGGGGGAGCTGTAAGCAATAGTCAAAATCTCTACACCCCAAATACAAAGCTAACAGTTATCCTGGCCAGCACTGCAGATACCTCGGGTCTCCTGACTTGGGGATGTTTGTTTTAAAGATCCAGGTACTAAGTTTGCTTGAAAACCTTGGCTGCTGCCACTGCCCAAGGATCCAGCTCTCAGAAAAACAAGCCAACCCCCCAGACAAATACAATCCAGAAGGATTCTATCTGTGTTTTTAAAGTACATCAGGATTTTTAGGTTAATCACACTGTTATCTACATCTCCCTAGGTAAAACCAGATTTTGTTCCAGTATCCTTGTGTACAGACCAGATCAGCTTGAACAATGACTGGAGGTGCCAGAGGGCTCACTTGGGGCAGTGGAAATGGCTTATTTAAAAATGAGAGAAAATAAAATGGTTTTCTAGATGAGGCAAGCATTCAAGGCACAGCATTCACTGGACCTGCAGCAGCAGAGAGAGCAGGCTGTGGAAGGATCCCAGGGACCACATGAAGGTGCCATGGCCACAACAGGCTACCACTGCAATATTAGATGCTGTGCCACAAAGTACTTGCAGATGGCAGCAGGTGACAAGTTTTCCAGGACCAGATCCTACAGTGACCCTGTTTCTGTCAGCTGCAAACTCCTGCATTTCTTCCCCACTCAGCCCCACCCTTGGCATGCCTGGCTCCCAACTCACACCATCCATTACAAGGTCACACTGTCTCACTACCAAACCACGGAAACCACACAAGCACAGAAAGTTCACTTTTGGTGGAAAACATGGGGTTTACTGTCTTTTGTTTCATACACACATGAAAGAGGATATTTGCCCTAAATAGCATGAGCCTTGGAGATGGGAAGTGAGCCAAACACTAAATATATACAATTAGGGAATTTGTCAGTCATCTCTACTCACAGACAGGAGCTGCTAATATGGTGATTTAAAATAAATACAAAGTTAATGATACTTTCATAACAGCCCTACCAAGAGGTAAGTATCTGATGCTCACTTTATTTACACACAGTTTTCTCCTTCTCAGATGTAGAAAGAAAAGCCTGAAAACCAAACACTGTGAATTTATGGTAGAGGAAAAAATCAAACAGCAAATAGAAATATACAAATGGAAAGGAATGAAAAAGAAGAAATGTCTTTAGAAAGAATGTCTTTACAAACAAACTGTGGGCCTGATGGTAGATAAGGCCAGATATGGAGAGAAGAAAGAAGCAATGGGGAGAACCATAAATTCCATAGGAATTCCACTAATTGACGCAGACTGTTACTCACTGGAGACTGTGCTAAATCTCTGGATTTAGAGAGAAAGAACAGAAACGCAAGGAAAAAGAAAAACAGGGTGTGTATACATTAGAAGGGGGTATTAGGTGTTTTGGGAAGTCTACACCTCTCATGTACCTCAGCCAATGGGGAAAGAGAGAGAGAAATGAGGCTGGGAAATGAGGATAAAAAAGAGGCTGTGTCCCCTAAAAATTTTGAGAGACCCCAGGAGAAATGACACATGGCTTCTCCCTTTATTCAATAAAGTTACAGGACTCCTCTGTCTCCTTTTGGACATAAATCTCTAGAGTTTGTGCATCAATTTTGTTGGCAAAATTAATTTTAAAAATCTTAGTTTTCAACTTGCTAACAAGATTATTATTTTTGATTTGGGGTTGATAATACTTTTACTGTAGCAAGCAGAAGTCCCTCTCTAGAGCTGTGAGATGTTATTGACTGATCCTCACTCTGTAACTCCAGTCAGCCACACCCAGCAGCATTCAGACAGCAAAAGACAAACTTGGTTTGGGTAGAGCAGGAGTGTCCTGGGCTGAGGTTCCCTTTAGGTGATGGTACAGCCCCAGATGGGCTGTGAGGTTCTGGTTCTTACTCTTCCATGGCACAGATGAGTGCCATAAAGGTGTGTGAACTGCTGACTCCTCGCTTGGAAGCTGCTGAGTGGGCAGCGGGGTGTGTGCCAGAGCTGCTTGGGCACAAAAGCTCTCCCTTCCCTTCTGGGGCATGGCATGGAAGTCAGTACACCTGAGTGGGAAAAACCAGAGAAAAACCAGAGAGGTCTGCTCCTGTCAGCAGCTGGGGGAGTGAGAAGTGCTCCTGCAGGTGAGCTCTCCCCATCAGCCACACTGGCTGGCTCCACTCCTCACACTCACCAGAGTCAGACAGGTGTTCTGTCACCTCACAGACAGGAACCTGCACCAGAACACAGCTGCACAAGCTGCTTGTGGCTTCTCTGCCTTCAGCTGCACAAGAAGCCAGACCAAGGCTGCCTTTTAGCAAACCAGGACACAGGCGAAGTGCAGAGAGGTTGAAAAAAATAAATCCTCCACGGCCAGTGGTATCATGGAAACATGCAATGGACAAAGCTGCTGCTGTGAAGTGCTCCTGGGTAAGGAGGACATGTGACTAAAGCACAGGGACAATAAGTGACAGCTACTGCATGTCCTCTCTGCCATCAGAGTGGAGACAGCCCGCTGCCAGCCCAGGCAGCAGTGATGCAATCCCTGCAAAGCTGGGTCATGAATGTTTTTTAGGACAGAAAATGACAGAGAGATGAAAAAAATAAGCTCAGGCCACCCAGGGCTCTTCAGAATAATCAAACAAGTCAGAGCCACACTGCCACTCGTGGGCACTCCTGTGAAGAGTCCAGGACTGGCACAATATGGTCATTGCTCAACCACACACTGACATGCTGCTAATACATGATGAGCAAGAGGCTGAAACCCTGATAGGGCAGAAAGAACAGGGATATGTTCCTCCTGCAGAGCCAGGGTGAAAACAACAAAAATATCCACTGGGAAACCCACCTCCCCTGCGCCCTGTCTGCCTGTGGGAAATGTCCTCTCCTGCAGGGTCTGCCTCACCCTCTCCTCCATGCAGACAGGATGCTATGTGCAAAGCAAAGGCAGCACAGAGGCAGACTCTGGGTTTGGGCAGGAATTTCTCCCCTCTGCCTTTGCAGAACCTGCCTTGGCCTTGGTCAGCAGCACACAGGGCAAGCCTGAGCCCTGAGCCCCCTCCAGGCCTGCCCCAGCAGGCAGCAGGACAGGCTGCAGGGACAGCCCCAGCTCCCTGGGCCCTCTGCAGCCCCAGAGCAGCAAGGCTGGAGGGATCTCACTGCCAGGGCCTGGGGCTGGCACCGGCCAGGGGGCTGCAGCCCAGCAAGGCAGGAGGCAGAGTGCCCAGGGGGCTGCTCCTGGGCTGCCAGGAACCATCCCCAGCTCTCAGGAGGCATGCAACACTGCCCTGGAAGAGTTAGGAAAACTCTTTACACACAGTATTTGGGTTACTGACATTTTTAGGAAAGTTTTTATAAAGAACTTACCATTTGTCTTTTGTTTTCTATCAAGTTTGATCCAATTATTCCAAGGAACGACCCAAAACCAAGCTGAAAAACAATGTAGTGTTAGCATTTAGTTCAGGATGATACCCAACATATTTTTCAAACAGACAGAATACAATTAAATCCAGAAGCAGCAAAAGAACTTTCTGCTGATGTGCGAGGTCTTTTCCTTCAGCAAGAAATCAGTGGAGCCTCTCATTAGCAGGAACTATCAGGTGTAGCCCACATATGACACTAAAAGCATGTGTAAAACCAAAAGGATGAGTTCTGAATTCCATGCCCCCAGTGATGCTGAGGAATGGCTGGTGGATGAGGATGTGCATTGCTGTCTTGGAGCAACCCTACAAACACTCAGGAGCCTCCAGATGCAAACCTAGCAGCACCAGTGCACTAAAACCTCCAGGACCAGGATTCTGTGACCTCACTGAGCTTGGGAGCCACCCCCTCAGCTCTCAGCTCAGAGTTCCTCAATGTGAAACATGAAATAAAGGAAATTTATACTTTGGAAGATTTAGCAGTTTTCTGTCTTCTCTTACTCCTCCCTCATTTCCAGGGGTGAGGATGCATCAGCCAGGCTGTTCTACCAGAAGAGCTCACACTGGCCCAACAGAATAAGGCACTGCAGCAAAAGTACCATCTTTTCTGGCTGCTGTAACTCACAACACTCATTTCAGCTCAGTGAAGTCAGCCAGGAGAGCAACTCCCCACCTCCCTTCTCCATAGCCTTAAGCTACACTAAGAAGAATTTTCTAGGACAGAGCACACCTCAGCCAGGACAGAAACAGGGACTTCAAGCAGGAACCATGGACTAAGAGGGGAGATGCAAAAATAGAATTGTGTCACACTGAGAAAGGTCTTTGGTTGGTGCAGAGCACATTCAACCCCATTTCCGTGGGTTGGCAAAATGAGAAACACTGGAAAAGTCCTACAGCTGAATCTGACATACTAAGGAGAGGCAAATCCAGACAACAGAGCAAGGGCCAGTGAAGATCCATGTGAGAATGCCCAATAACTGGCCAGCTCCCCAGGAAGGAAAACAAGGCATGAGACAAGCTGTAGAGATTCAAAAATGAGTCAACTAACCTGGAATCAATTCTTTGAGATGCAGGAATAGAAAACAAAGGTTTGATGAATCCAGTACTAACAGGCAGAGGCACGTGCAGAGATCAGCAGACACAGATGTGATGTAAACTTGGGCTTCAGCCTTCCCTTGCCCTGCTTGAGCCCAGCAGCCTTTGGTGCAGTGCTGCAGGCAGGGAGGGCAGCTGGCTGAGCAGCAGGGATTAAAGTGGAGCAGCTGATCAGGCTGCTGCTCCCCCACTGCCTGGCTGGCACTCTGAGCTCCTGCAGACCCCTGTCCCCACAGCAGGCACCGGGAAGCCAGGGTTTGCTTACCACTGGGGGGACTGACAGGCAGGGCAGAGAGCCAGGGCACTGCTGAACTGCCCCTCACTGACCTGCCAGGGCTTCTGGGTTTATTATTTAGCTCAGGCAAACAACACCCCCACCTTCCTAAAGTAACAGATTTATAGTTCACGTCCAAGCAAAAAAAAATTTGGGACATCCAGGTATTAGCAGTGATGTGGATCCAGGTGTAATTTTCAATCTGGTGATATTTAGCAGAAGGAACTTGTGTGGTAACACGCACCTAAGGCAAATGCCCAAGAAAAATGTTTTGTGTCCTTTGAGCTTTAAGAGAAATATCCACATGGTGTTTCAGAGCAGCCTCAAAACAAAAAGTGAAATGCTTTAGATAATTTAAGATAATTCAAAAAGAAGAAATTAGAGCAAGTCTGTACATCCAGCAGGTGAAGACCAAAAAAATTGGTGGATCCTCATTAACAGGAATTCTCATTGCACTAATGGAAGAACTACTCATTCTTCTATGGATTGGACAAAGAGATCTCAGTAATGTTCCTCAGTTACATCATTTATTTGCTGGCGGATGTGATCCCCTGGGATATCTGTCTGAAAGGAGGACAGGACACAAAGTGAATGTGCTTTTCCAGAGTAAAGCCCCAAGCCAACATCCTTGGCAAGGAACCATCACAGAAGAGGTTTGCCAGTGCAAGCCCAAGAAAGGTCAGTAATTCACACAGATTCTGGCAGCTGCTGTAACTTGGAGACAACACACAGATCTCACAGTCTCACTTCCACAGGGCTCCTTGTCTCCTGCACCCGAGCATTACTCTTGTCTGCTGAACATCACTGCTGTGCTCTGGGCTCCCCTGTCCCAGCTCCGTCACCCAGCCACAGGTGAGGACATTTCCCACACAGACACAGCTCAGGTATTCCCTGATGCAGCTGAGAAGGTGTGGGTGGTCATGGAGGAGGGTGAAGGCACCCTACAGGATGTCTCTGAACCCTCTGCTTCAGCTTCTCCAGTTCTATCAATGAGGAACTGAGCTGCTAGAGAAAAACCAACTTCAAACCCTCAAAAAACCCAACCAAACATAATCCTACTGATGTGTGGAAGGTCTCCAATGCCTGATTCTGTCCTTCCTTGGAAGCAGAGGCCTGGGAAGATAATCCCCTGCATGGAAGCAAACATCTTTGCATCTTCCTCCTCACACAAGAGGTGCTTGCCCAAGAAACACAAGCTGAAGGAGGAAAGAAGGGTGGTTTAGGCATGGCAGCAATGAGACATCTGATGTCTGAGCTCAAGAAGAATTTGGACAATGCCCTCAAGCACATGGTGTGATTCCTGGGGCTGTCCTGGAGTTGGGTTTGATGATTCTGATGGGTGTCTTCCAGCTCAGAGTATCCTGTGACTTTATGACTCTATGTTCCATAAGATGATTCCAGCCATGGAACTGCTCCACACAGAGAAATCACCCAGCATACAAAGAGACTTCTGGCTCTATCTGCTTGAGGACAACTCATGGAACACTCATTCACTGCAGCCAGCCCTTTTTCCCCAGTAAAGGGAGAAATCCCAGCTTGTTATGAAACATCAGCTATTTTAAGCACCTTCTGAAGCACCCAGCAGCACACTGCAATGTTTCCCTGTGCAGCGAGACAGGTGAGGTCATCACACATTTCCACAGAGCAGATTAATGAACCTAGGTGGGGAATTTGGTGACAAACACAAATTGCCAGGGTGCCTCTGAATAAAGAAACTCAACGCCCTTCCCAAGCCCAGGACTTCATTAATTCCTTGAGCAGACAAAGCCTTAGAAAAGCGAAAGGGATGCTGACGTTCCTGAGCCATAAATAGCTCAGAGATGTCAAGGGGACGTGAGCAGCAGACTCTGCCCATTTGCATCATCTGCAGGACCTGCTCTGGAGCACGAGGCTCTACTCAGGCTGGCACAGTGCAGAGTAGGTGGGGAGAGTCTGGAGCCAGTCTGTCATCCTTCTCAACACCTTCCTTCTATACTTCTCTTCAAAAGAGATCAGGCCTAAATGCAGGAGATGGTGGGACAAACCAGAAACCCTAAACCAAAGAGGCACAACATAATCCATAACAATGTTCCACACTGCAATGGCTGTAAAGGGGCTTTCTTCAGCTGTAGAAGAACTTGGGCAATGAAAGTATAAACCTCCCTGAGATCAGCAATGCATGGCAAATAAATCATACAGCAGTAAGACAAGAACAAGTCCCCACCTGGTTTTCTGGAATTGTTTCAAGCCTCCAAATTCAAGGCTCCAAATCAAATGTACAGCATCCTACAGCTGCTACACCAGGAGCCTCTAGCTGGGGCTACTGGCTGCATTTAATCTGCTGAGACACCTAATTTGATTGCAGTTCAGTGCTTCTTTTTCAGCATGCCTCAGACATGCACAGGAACAGAGCAGAACTTGCTGTCCAGCTCCTGTTAGAGCTCTGCTCCTGCCAGGAGGGTTGTGACATACCTGCCCCTCATGCTTCTGTAAGAGAGCATACATCTAATGGCAGGAAGGCTGGACGCCTGTGGTCTTCTCTAAATTAAGCCATGTGAAGCTAAAAGATGTTTCTTTCCCATTTTCAGCTGCTGGTAACAAAAAAGAAGAAATGGATGTGCTCGTGGCTTTGATGTACATGCTCCCCTGGCAAGCTGCCACAGCTCCTCATCCAGGAATTCCAATTTGTTAAACACTTCTGCAAGTAAACTTTATGACCACAAGTTCATGTTACCAGTATTTCAAACCCTGGTCTCTCAACTGCTTTTGGCAGTAAGGTCCTTCTTTGCCTTCTGCCTGGGCTTAGTGTGATCTATGTAAACAAAGAAATTCTAAAGTTGCTTCAACTGACATAAAATCTATTTATCTGTCTCCCCACTACCTCAAAATCAGGTTATTACCTAAGCTCAGAGGAAGCTGCCACTTGGATGGGATTTTTGCATGGGAATGTGCAGCAGGTGCAAAATAATAATAAAACAAATAAATCAAATGGTAATGAAGTAGCTGAGCAAAATATTCAGGACAAAATCACCCTTTATAACATTTTCAGCATTACAAGGGACTTTGTAGGCAATAAGTTTTCTAGACCTACCTAGGAGTTCTATACTTACAATAACCCCTGGGTAATAACCTCCAACAGTCACATTTTGGGTTCTTGTTGTAGCAGCTAGGCCCACCGTTAGAATTAACACTGACACAATGAGGAGAGTCACAGTTACGTAGAGGGAATTTCTTTTTCTTCTATTGAACGACCCTAAAAACACACACACACAACAGAATTTGCTGATTCCATCTGGGGAGAGTCACAGCGCCACAAATTTCTCCTCCCACTGCCAACGACGCCACGGTGAATTTCCCTTCTTCTGACTTGAGAATATTTTTGGGTTTGCCTGTCACTTTTCACCTTCACTAACATTGCTCTGACGTAGATGAAGAGAGCCTTAAGAACTGCAGCTCTGCAAAGCTCATTTAGATATACTGGAGTCTCCCAGCCCCTCTAGCCTGGAGCAATTGAGCTAATGAGAAATATTCACATTAGACATTTATACACTTTCTGATCTGTCTACTTGCATCAGGCTAAATAACCCCACTGCATGTTCTGAGAGGGGAATTTTGACTGTAATCATAAGGCATCCACAGTTTTCCATGCAAATAAAACATCACCAGTAACAGCCACTTCTCCTCTACTTTCAGCAAGGACCAGGTATTTTTAGATGCTTGAATAATGAATTTGTGGATTAGTAAAACTCATCTACAGCTGCCTGATGATGAGGTTTTTTTTTCTTTTCTATATTTATAGATCTCCCAAATGAGCATAAACATAAAAGAGTGATTCCACCAGCCAAGAGGAAAGCTGGCTGTGACACTACACTCAGCAACATCTTCAGGATGTGTTTGGTCTGCATGTGCTTTGCCATCTTTGTGTCACTTTGTGGAACAATCCTTTTGATCATATTCCATATATTATGTAGATACAGCCCAGCACCTGCAAGAATGGCTGGGATGATAATGGATTGTGGGGCCCCTGCCTGAATCCCTGTGGGCTGCTGGGGCCACCCTGAGTCCCATTCCCACAGCCTGGGGCTCTCCAGCAGGCGCTGGGAGCAGGTAAGGGTATTCCCAGCTCCCAGCACTTCTTTGGGGGTTTCAGGGAAGAGCAGGAACATGTCCCAAGGGCAAGGAGCAGCTTTCACCACTGCAGAGAGCATTCCCTGAAGCAAACTGCCTTGGGAATCTCCCTGGCAGCCTGGGCACAGTGAGGTAAAACAGAAAGGCCCTGGGGGAAGACTTGGTCAAACCAAGCACAAACTCCTAGTCCAAACTCTCCAGAAAGAGGAGCACACCAGGCCCTGCTGGGCAGCTTTCTGTCTCAGAGATGCACACCCCAGGTGCCCCCAGGCCCTTCTGTAGGATCTGTGTGTTTATGCCCAGCAGATCCTTTCACCCCAAAGATGATGCAGCCACACCAAGCCACACAGGCTGCTACAAAGGATCTCCCTTCCTCCACAGGGACAGCTCTGCACCTGCTCTGCACAGCAGCTCCCCCCTGCTCCCCCATCCCTGCTCCAGCTCCAGGGGCTGTGCTGATGGCAGCAGGGCTCCTTCTCCATGCTCTGGGCTGCCATGGGCACGGGGCTGGATCATTTCACCCACTGATGAGCTTGAAATCACAGACAAGGGCTAAACTTGGGGCTTAAAGACCCAACAGAAGGAGAGCACAAAATCACAGAAGGGTAAGGTTGGAAAAGACCACTGGAGGTCATCTAGTCCAACCTGCCTGCCCTACGTGAAAGGCAAGCGAGGTTTATAAAATAAAATAAAGCACCATCTTTTCTGATTGACCTGCTGTCTCTGCAAGGAAAGCTCTCCACCCACAACCCTTCTGCTCATGTTCCAGAGCACAGGTCTGACTGCACCACTGGGACATCACTGGTCCTAAGAGCAAGGAGCCTGACAACTGCCTGGTCCTTTGCTGGAATAAATAGCTAGATAGTTGCTCATTTCAAACAAAAAAAAAAATTAAATAACTGCTAGAGAACACCAAGATTCAGGCTGGATATTTTATCAATGATCCTTAGTCTTTCAAGCCATGTTTTATGGGCTGGAGATAAAGGTACGTGACTGTTTGCTGCAGGTCACATTTGGGGTTACTCTCCTACATCTGCCAAATAAGTTAATAATAGAAAATCTAGGCTTCTAAATCACTCAAAAATCATTAAGAGATGAAGTCATTCTGTATGTACTGCCTCACAAATACTATCATTGTGCCACACTTCAGTTTCAATGTAACCATTTAAACGCAAGTGTCCCATAAACATCTTAAAAAATCCATAACAGTGGGACCAAAACTGGAGAAAATTTGCTGTTTCTTACATAGATCAATTCTGAACGGCGAGAAAGGATGAATCCATCTTGCTGGAATTACCAAACTTCTGATTACTGCTGTGGTTTGGCTGGCAAATGAGCAGAGGGTAAATAAGCCCAGCCAGGGGTTCCTCACACAGCTCCAGCGGGCAGGGTCGGGCTGGGGGGTGCTGTGGGCACTTACACACCCCAGCCAGTGCTCCTGCACTGCCATCACAAATGCTGCCAAAAGTTACCACGAAAACCACTCTAAAAGGAGTGTCTTGAAACACCATGTACAGATGCTGTAGTTGTTTCAGCACCATCATGTTTTTCACTCTTAATTTCTATGTTGTTTCCCAGCTTAGGACTGGCACACACCAACATTCAATAGAGAACAGAAACGTAATGTTTCAACTAGAAATTTTCTCAAAGCTTTTCAATATTCCTCATAAGATTACAAAAAAAAAACATTTAAAAACTTTTATTTCAAGTTCAGACAAAATCAGCCATAATCTTCTAACTTGATATTGAAAAGAGATGTGAAACTGAGGAGACAATGTGACTACCTCCACTTCAGCTCTATGTTGGGATATTCATTACATTTTTTCCTTCTCAGAAAACACCTTGCTATGCATGTAGACAGAAAGTGGTTTTGTACTTGTGTAAGGATGCCTGCAGCTGCTTCAGCATACAGACTCATACCCAGTATATCTCTAATAGCTGCTGAAGGGCTGCTCTGACAAAATCCTCTCCCTCAACGTTAATTTCTGCTGAAAGTATTCCCCATCAGATCATTTTCCTGTGTGCTCTTGAGCTTGGTATAGTTTATGCACAGAAGCTGAGCTATGGCAGCTTTGCCATCTCTGCTTTTAAGAGACAGCAATAGCCTTTTCTCTGGGATTTATCCCAAACAGATACCCCAAAACTTGCCGTGCTTACCGCAACATAAGTAGACAAGGTGATCCAAAACACTGTGCTGAACTCTGTTAGGGAGCTGTAAAGAAATTTATGCCATCCATAGCCTTGCTATTGCTTTTGCTAAAATGGCACTCCAAACGGGCACTGGTTTTAGAATGATCGTTTTTCTTTTAAGCATCAGAAACATCCTCTTGTTATATTTGCCCTATAAGCCACTCTAAAGACAAGGCTGTAGCAGGTTTTTCCAGATTACTTTAAAAGTTTGCAATAATGCATATCTTTGAACTGCCCTTGATTCACTTTTTTTTTTCCCCCGATTATTAGAAGAAAATGGACAAGATGGCACAGAAACACGACCGACTTCTCCATCTTGTTCTTTGGGGGAAAAGCCAGAAGCGAAGAATAGGCACAGAGTAGCAGCTCAAGGAAGAAGCCCGCTCCAACTTTCACCCCGGGAGAGCCGGGGGCAGATGGCACCGAGCCTCCCTCTC
>NW_005054314.1:1417982-1420164 GCF_000277835.1 Geospiza fortis
CACCTCTCTCCCCATCTCTTTGCCTTCAGCAGCTCCCACCCTCCTCCAAACCAGCTCCTCCAGGACATTCTGTCCGCCTCCAAAATCTCCCTGGCACCTCTGTTGCCCCGTTCTCCCCATCCCCCTCCTCCCTGAGGCGCAGGTGACAGTCCCCGGCAGCCACTCCGACACCGCCCCCGGCCCAGCGCTGCATTTCTCGGCACTCCGAGATCCCTGCTCCGGTGGCAATGCCTGTTGCTGCCTGTGCCCTATTCCATGGAGACAGCAATCATCTGCAATCTCCGTGTCCATGGCCAAGGAGCAAAAACAGGCCCTCAACCTCTGTTTTCCACATCCCATCCGCAAAATGGGGATAAAAGCATCTTCCCAGGAGGCTTCGTAATTGCTTGTAAATCACTCTAATGCCCTAGGCTGAAAGAGGTGCTAAGTAAAAATAATGTAATTATTTCAAGAGTATTTCATCAACTTAAAAGAAACGAATACTATCTCTGCTTTAAAACCCCCACACTTTCACTGGATAAGATCCTAATGACCAGCTTCTCCCAGGAGAGAAGGGAAAGTGAACACTGACAGCCATGCAAGAGCCTGGCTGCAACCGATTCCACTTCCCGAGCTTCGGGAAGACAACACTTGCCCCAGGGCCAGCCTGGCCAGCAGATCCAGCTGTGGGCACAGCTGTGGGCACAGCTGCCGGCGGGCTGGCTGGGGCGGGCACCGGCACCGGTACCGGGCGGCAGAGGAGAGCGCAGCCCCGGCCAGCCCGGGGCAGCTGCCAGAGCTCTCTGTCTCCCGCTGCGCCCATTTATCAGCCCAGCCGGTGAGCGGCTTTCAGCCACGCTCAGGAGCGGAGAGGGAGGAATGGTGCCTTGGCACCGCGCAGCCATGCGGGGGCTGGCGCACAGGTCCCCGTGTCCCCGAGCCTTCGGGCACGGTCCCAGCCCGGGGCAAGGCAGCCTTTCCCCGCCCTTGAACAGGGCCTGGCTCTCTGGCGCAGGAAGGGTCACCGCTCCCATTGGAAAGGGGCCAGGAGAATGAGCAGGTGGATGGTGCCGAGTTCAGGCTGGGACAGAGGTGTAAAACGAGCCCCGCTGTTCCTCGAGAGCTGCGTGGACACGGCCAGGGACGGGCGGCCCCGCACGCTGGAGCTGCTCCAGCAGTGGAGTGCAGCACCCAGCCCGGTTCCCCAGTGCATCATCTCCTGCCTGTGATTCACTGACGGAGGAAAATCTGAGCCTCCCCAGCCCCGGCGTGCAGGGTGGCAGGGCAAGGTGTGCCTCTGGATTGTGTCTGACAGGCTGTGGGTAGCTCTTAAACCTGGGGCTGTGAACTCCTGTCTGCTCTCGGGGATAAATATAGACCTGCCCGCCCCTCTCACTACCCCTTCCACCGCAAAAGAGATTTCGCAATTTAACCCCGGCCCCGCTGTGACTGACAAGCACACATTGACCGACGCTTCTCGCCGTCGGAATCCCCAGCGATTTCTTAATGTTTATTCACAGCTACTCGGTCTCCTGGGGGAACAGCCTGGCTTCCCCATGTAGGGCTTTGGCTGGCAGAGATGGGAGCTCAAATATGAGGCAGGATGCGGTGAGGGTGCTCCAAAGGGCACCAGATGCCAGAGGAATCAAGATAGGATCCTGCTGCGTTGAGCTTACCCCCGCTAGGAAAACAAGTTATTTTTTGATCCACTCCTGGACAGCAAGGCTCTGCAGGGTAGGGAGGGAAAGCAGCGTTGCTCCCCAGAGTCTCAGCACAGCTGCTGTTTTAGGGGGTCCTGTAGGGCTGGGGAGGGAGCTCTGTCTGTCCGTGAGCCTCTCAGAGCCAGCACAACACAGCACCCACCCTCACAGTGCTGCTGTGCTAACACTCACATTTTTTTGTGTTTCCCACCCAAGAATGGCCAGCAACACCAGTACCAGTGATGTGGAGGGCCAGCTCAGGAGCCCCAGCCAGAAGGTGGTGAGTATTTTGGGGGCTACTGGCCTCATTTCACAAGGTGAGGTGGGAGCTCTTGCAAGGACCTGCTTTGTGGCTGATGGATTTGTAACTTTGCTTTAGGAAATGCTGATTTGTCTCTTAGGCAGAGCACTTTGTATGGGAGGGGAGGTAAAGGGCCATGCCAGCTCTGGCCACTGGTGCTGGGTGGGGAGGGGGACTGGAAGGGACAGGAACACAGGGCAGG
>NW_005054314.1:1420180-1421401 GCF_000277835.1 Geospiza fortis
TCAGCAGGAGGAATCCAACATTGAGAGCTGACCTGGTCTGAGGAGAGAATGGGGAAAAGCTCCTGGCCTCCCCGAGGACAACCATAACAGCCAGCACAGAATGATTTTGCCAGAGAAGAGCCCCAGATTTGTTTCCCAAACTGTCATAGCAGGCAGTGACTCAAGGCTGTCCAGTGTCCCAACACAGCCTGCTGTGGCTCTGCCCTCTCCCTGCCCCACTGCACTCCTGTCCCAGCTCCTGCCACTCCTGCCCCTTGTCCAGGTGCAAGGGATTGTTCCAAGACCATCTCTGTCCTGGGCTGCAAAGATAAACCACCTGTGCTCATTCCAGACCTGACCTAGCTCCCGAGCTGAGAGACATCTGCCAGGGACCTGGTACTGAGATCATCCCATCCTGCCCAGCTGCCCCACAGAGACACACGGGGTGAGCCTGGGGCTTCCTCAGCCTCCCTGGGCTGCCATGGAGCTCTCGTGGCCTTTCCCAGCCAGCAGAACAGGATCCTTCACCAGGTGAAGGGTCACACGGCATAGAGCCGGGAGAGCTGGAAACTTCTCTCCTTACAAAAGCCTCCTTCAGTTCCCAGGCTGAGGCCCCATGACAGGGGAAGCTGTCCCCATATCCCCCCACAGCCCTGAGCATCGGCAGCAACTCCTTAGTGCGGGCTCTTGCTGCCTCCAGGAGAAGCTGGTGTGAGACTCAAAGGGCTTTCCCCAATGCAGCACTAAGCACCAGGGTGGAGTTCATCTGGGCTGTGTTCCCTGCCCTGGCAGTCTGAGGAAACGTTTCCAAAACCTCTCCTGGTAGCTCTTTTATTTAATGGGGAGAGTGGGATGAAGAACACCTCCTCTTGCCCCTCTTTGCTGGTCACTTGTTCCCTTGTGGGTGTCCTGGCAGGGCACAGCCCCCACAGCTCCTGTCCCACGTCCTTGCTCTGGGGCTGCTGCTCCCCGGCTTCAAACCCCGCTGCTCTCAGCCCTGTGCCCTGCGTTCCCTGCCCCTCAGCCAGGCAGGAGCTGCTCTCAGCCCTGTGCCCTGCATTCCCTGCCCCTCAGCCAGGCAGGAGCTGCTCTCAGCCCTGTGCCCTGCGTTCCCTGCCCCTCAGCCAGGCAGGAGCTGCTCGGGTCGGGCCCCAGCCGGGGCTCTGGGGCTGTGCCAAGCGCTGCCCCGGCCCTGCCGGCAGCCGGGGGCATTTTCTGCCAGCGGCGCTCCCGGGGGGCCCC
>NW_005054314.1:1421453-1427372 GCF_000277835.1 Geospiza fortis
GGGGGGCATTTTCTGCCAGCGGCGCTCCCGGGGAGCCCCAGCGGGCTTTACTCAGCGCCCATCAGGGCAGCCAGCGGGGTGGGGAGGGTTTACAACCCCCAGCTCTGCCCAGGCTCCCCAGGGGACACGCTCAGCCTTTGGGGTCAGGATTCTCCCCCATTCTCACTGTGCTGCGCTATTTGTGTGTCTGAGCAGAGTACAATTTCTCCTCCCCAATCCAAAGGAGTTTCCAAGCAAGGCTTTCGCCAAGCTGTCGGCCACATCCCGGCTCTCCCGGGGGGACCCACGGCTTGCAAATATCCCACACCCGCGGGTCCCGGCTCCGGGAGGTGCCCGGTCCCGGTCCCGGAGCGCAGATCCCGGGGCGGTCCCGCTGAGCGGCGGCTCCGTCCGTGCCCGAGCGGCTCCGCAGCCCCGGCAGCGGCCGCGGGCCCGGCCGGGACCCGGCCCGAGCGCGGAGCCCCGCTGGCCGCAGAATGCACTGAAATGCCGGAGGTGCCGAGGCCACCCCCGTGACGGCGTCGCCCTGGCCGTGCCCGCCCTGCCCCGGGCTGAGAGCAAGGTCAGCACGTTCTCCCCCCAGCCTGCCTTTGGAGACCTGCCCGGATCCAAGGGGAATTAGGGACGGTGTCTCAAGCGGCTCTGGCCCGGGCACAGGATTTGTGTTCCCGAGCTCTGGACAAACAAGTTTTCACCCCTTAGGCAAAATGCAAAGTCTTGCAACCTGGGGAGATGCTTTTCCCTGGAACTCGGTGTAATTAAAAGAGTAACAACACTGGGATTTCTTCAAAGACTGAATTCTTGCTCACACGCCAAGGAAAACAAGCTGGTTGATCTCTCTAATACTGCTGCCTGCTATCATCTGTGGCAGCACAGAGCATGTGCACTTGAACTCAGAGATGTTGCAGAAGTGTGGGAACAGTCCCAGCCTTCCCAGACCACAGGTTTTCTCTGGTCATGTTCACACAGGTGGGAAAAGATGAGTTTCTGTAAGTGGCAGCACAAGGAGACAGTGCCCAGTGTGACAGCAGTGACGTACATGTAATGGAAAAATGGATGCTGGGTTCTAAGTGATCTTAAGTTGGAACAGCCAAAACTGCCTCTCTTTAACTCAAGAGTGATGATGGGAAAATGGAAATTTGAAACATTTCCAGATATTAAGTGCTTTTGCATTTATTTTTGGCCAATGAGAAGTTCAGCTTGCCTGTGGGGGTTGTGTTCTGCAACTCTTCCAGGAAAATAAGCATGAGGAGAAGGTCCAGGATCCTGACAGAGAGAAGCGCGAGCCCAAGGCAGACATGGGGAGCAAAACCTGGGCAGACCTGGCTGGGGAGATGAAGATTTTCTTGTGGAACCCGGAGGAGAGAACATGCTTGGGGAGAACAGCCAAGAGCTGGGGTAGGTCCTTGCTCAAGCCCCACTTTTGAGGGCTGTTACCTTTTCTGCTTCACAACAGATTCACTTGCCTGTGAGTGTCCTTGGTAGCCTGGACTGACCACCTCTGCCCATTTCTTTGGTGTTAATGTTTCTAACTAGTGCAATAAATAACCAGTGAGGAGGACAAGCAGAAAACCATGCAGAGGGTACCCTCGGTCTGGAGGTTAATGTTGAGGGAGAGTGGGAAAGCAAAGATTTCAGGCTGCCCAGACTGTGTCCCAGAAAGAAGTGTAGAGCCTGAGCAAGCATGGGAGCTGCAGGTCAGTGTGCTGCAGCTGTGCACCCTGCGGCCACCAGCACCCCTGCCCTGCCTAGGCAACCAGGGACCCCTGGGACAGCGGCTTTGGTGTCATCAGGCTGGTGAGGAAGAGTGCCTGGGCTGTGGCAGGTGTTGTGTGGAGGGTGCACAACCTGGGGCAGAGCAGCCCTCCCTGCCTGAACCAGCCTGGCTCAGGGAAGGGAAGGGAAGGGAAGGGAAGGGAAGGGAAGGGAAGGGAAGGGAAGGTCAGCACTGTCCCTCCATGGCTTCCAGGGAGTGACAGGGTGCTCACTGCAGGACCCACAGTGCTGTCAGAGCCAGTGCACTGGAATGTGCCAGCTCTGATGGTTCTGAGTGCCCTGTCTGCTTTATCCACATCCATGCGCCCTGCAAAAATTATTGCTGAGTCTGGAGGTGCCCAGGGTGGTTAAGAGCAGCCTGTGGGGTGAGTGCTGCTGCAGGCTTGGTCCAAAACCAAGGTGCCACAAGCACATGGGGTGCCACCCATCTTTGCAGCTCTGTTCTGCCAGCGCCCAGCCCCCTTGGCAGAGGGAAAATCCCAGCCTGATCCAGACTCACCTGCACATCCATCAGTGTAAGGCTGTGAACAACCAGGGGCTGCTGCTCAGTGTTTGCAGCCCTGGGCTGGCACTGGCAATGCACCACAAGCCCCACAGCCCTCCCATGCCCCTGCCAAGAGCTCTGGGTCTTCTGCAAAGCCTGTGTTGGCAGCTGGGAGGACAAAGGAAGCTGCCCACCAGCACCAGAGGAGTCTGAAAACCTTCAAGAATGAATCTGGGACAGACCTTGGCATTCATGTTTGCACTCCTGTGCCCTTTTCTGGCTGCAGAGGCAGACCAGTTTTTCTGCTTCTTTCTGGATGGGAGGGCACAGACCAAAGTGTGGGAGCAGTAGGGTGAGTCCTTGGTGATGTAGGTTTGGTTTTCTGGAGGCTCCTCCAGGTTCTGAGAAGATCTTTGTGAGAGGATTTGCTCAGTGTGGTGTGGGTGTGACCCTGGCAGGCTACTGCTGGCAGTGCTGGCAGCACTGGGGTGGGTGCAGCATCCTCCTGTCACCTGGGGTCACTGTGCTGTGCTATGTGACCCCCCACATGCCCTTGGAGCACACACGTGTGCTCACTTGTCTCTACATGGGGCAGGAGAAGCTGCTACAAAAATAAAAATTTATTTTACAGTGAGAGCATTTGGAGGTGTGTGGAGCTGAACTTTCCCACTCTCAGCTCATGGGTGGGGAGGAGGGAATTTGCCCGGCCTGGGGCTGCTCCCCTGTGCTGGCTCTAAAGGTGTCCCCTGAAATGGGGGCCTCAGGGGACTTGCACTCACCAAATGCAGGGAGACAATTGGCCACAAGGCACCAGCCCCTGGGAAAGGCTGCACCCTCTCTCTGCTGGTGACAACACTCCCTGCTGCACAACAATGGGAGCCATGGTGGGAAGATGTCCCAACAAGCACCAGCTCTGCTGCCAGGCTGGGGCAGAGGCACCATCCAGCATCGCTCTGGCAGGGCTGGCCATTGTCCCTCTGTGCCACCAGCACAGTGCTGGCCCATCTGCCCCAGCTCAGCCGCCAGCAGGACACAGCCCCAGCAGTTCCCAGCTCGGTGGCCCTGGCAGAGGCACTGCAGGAGAGCACATCTGTGTTCCCAGGGCTCCCTCCAAGCTGCCGGAACGTTTCTCCTGGGAAATATTTGGGTTAGGGCTTCGCTTTGCTTTCTGAGCTGCTGGGTTTTATTCATAGGCTGTGGCCTCTTGAGACATCCCCAGCCAACAGCCTGGTCCAGAGGAAAAACAAACCCATTCCCTGAATGTCTGGGCCATGAAACAGTCAGTGGTGCTGCAGCCCTGAGCCACGCTGCCTGCTCAGCCCCAGCACCAGGGTCCCTCCCGTGCAGGGGACAGGAATCAGGGCAGGAGCATCACCCCACAGCCCATCAGGAGTTTGGCTGAAGCCACAGGGTACCTTTGCATGTTACCATACCAGGAGGGGGTGGGAAGGGCAGGAGGGAAAGTTGGGTCTGTATGTTGGAGAGAGCTGAGGCAGGTGGGCACACAGACCTGCTCCTGACGCAGCTCTGGGAAGGGCCATGCAGCAAAAGGGACACAGACCCAAAGAGCAGCTACCCCAGCACTGTGGCAGTGCTGCAGCCACAGACAGCAGAGTGTGTGTGCAGGGCTGGGCTGCAGGCTCCCACCTCCAGCACGGGCTCAGGGCTGCAGAGGACGCCGTGCTGAGCACGTCTGTGCATCCCTGTGGGACACATCCCAGGGGATGTGCTCTGCTTGCCTTAACAGCAGCATGCCTGTCTGTTTTGCAGGCTTGATCTTACTGTTTTACTTCATCTTCTACACGTGCCTGGCGGGAATGTTTGCCTTCTGCCTGTATGTGATGCTGCTCACGCTGAGCCCCTACACGCCCCGGTACCGGGACCGCGTGTCCCCACCAGGTATGTACCCAGCCAGATGCACCTCTGCCCACCAGTGTCCCACCAAAATGGCATGGCCAGCACCTCAGGCAAAGCCCTGCTGGAGCTGTGCCCTCCTACAGTCACCCAGCCCTCCCTAGCACAGAGTGTTCTCACCTCAGGGCACTGGCAGAGCTGCAGGTTCTCTGCACAGGAGCAGACATCTTAAAAAGCCCCATGAGAAGCGTTCACCCTGATGATACTAATTGTTATTCTCATTGCACTGCTTATTTGTTATCATTATTCTCAAGGCAAAAGCTAAGTTTAGGTATTTCATAGGTGATGCTGATACATTTCACCTGCTGGCTCTTTATACCTTATGCCTTCAAAATAAAATACAAATCAAGAGTGGCTTTTATGCATTATTATTTGGGGGAGTTCTGGCAAGAGAATGTTCAGAAAATCCTCTCCCTGTGTCAGACACAGCATTTTCCTTGTGTTTTTGTGTTGGTGGGGAACAGAAGGGCCCCTTGCGCTGCTCCTTGTCTGGAACTGCCCACTGGGAACACGGGGGACCTGCAGCCCTCTGTGCAACCCCAGTCACTAACCCACAACACTACTGAGGCCCTCCATATCTCCCAGGTTTCCTGGGATATTTTTTCTGGGACATGTATGGTGCTCTCCAGGGGTGAAATGAAGGTGAGGATCAGCAGGTTGAGGGGACAGTTGATCTGTGAGCTGGTGCTGCCTCTCTCATGCCTGTGCCCAGCCCAAGCCCAGATACATGAACCAGCCCTGCAGCACACAGCCCAAGCCCATGAATGCTCCACCTACATCTGCCTTACCAGGGTCTGTCTCCTTCTTCAGGAGTGATGATCAGACCATACTTGAACGGCTTCACCATCGCCTTCAATGTCTCCCAGCCCAGCACGTGGCAGCCCTACGTGGACAGCATGCACCACTTCCTAGCAGGTGAGCTCTCTGTCACCCTGGGAGCCATGGGGAGGGTGTTTTTATCCTTGGATACATGCATGCAGTGCAGGGGTCTCCTCCTGGGCACCTCAGGAGCCACATCTGGAAAGGGAGGCTCATAAGGTCATGGGAGCTTTGCCTTTCCAGGTGTGACTTCCTAATGCCCCTGACATGTGGATGTTCTCTCAGAGTTTGGGTCTGCGCAGGTCTCAGGGGGTTTTAACAAGTCTGTTGTGTCGCTGCCATATTTTCTGAAAAATTTCTTTGCCCAGGATTTTCTCCTGGGAGGCTGAGAAAGTTCAGACAAAAATGAAAACAATAATTATCTGATTTGCTTCTCCTGTGTTTTGCTGATTTGGAATGTGTTTGGACATTGCTTACCAACAGGTGGTTGTTTCATTGGTTTCATGTGAATTGTTTTTACTTAATGGCCAATCATGGCCAGCTGTGTCAGACTCTGAAGAGAGAGTCACGAGTTTTTAATTATTATCCTTTAGCCTTCTGTAAGTATCCTTTATCTATTCTTTAGTATAGTTTAGTATAGTATTCTTTTATATAATATAGTATCTTAAAATAATAAATTAGCCTTCTAAGAACATGGAGTCAGATTCATCATTCCTTCCTTTGTCTGGGAACCCCACAAATACAACACTGTTGGTCTCCACCAGCTTATGATGACAAAGTTCAGGAGGAGAAGAATATCGAGTGCGTCCCAGGCCAGTACTTCATCCAAGGGGGGAGCGACAGTGAGGAGAAGAAGGCCTGCCAGTTCAAGCGCTCGCTGCTGCAGAACTGCTCTGGCATCCAGGACCCAACGTTTGGCTACTCCA
>NW_005054314.1:1427400-1441269 GCF_000277835.1 Geospiza fortis
ACCGGGTACAGAGAAAGCTGCTTCTTTTCATTCCTTCCTTTGGGGCATCCCAGTGTGATGAACACCACACAGGGACTGAAACGCCTTCACTTCTCAGGCCCAGGGGAAAAGGGAACTAGAATCCCCAAACCTGCAGGCCATATCTGCTAGAAAATATTTTAAAAAGCCGCTATAAAACTTGCTCCATTTGATTTGCTGAGGCCTTAGTGCTTGGAGGGTCTTCTGCCAGGCCCTTCTTCATGAGAACTGAGCTTTAGGAGAACACCCCTGATCCCAGATGCTTTACAATGGGAGTTTTCTTAGAATTTAATTTAATTGAAGTGTAATAGCATGGTGGTTCAGTGCTCACTGCTGGGAAAATAAGCATGGGGAGGATGTGAACTGTATGGGGAAGATGCTGTGTTACTCCAGGGGGCCTGGACCCTCTCTGTGTCCTCTGCTCTGGCCCTGCTGTCAGGCAGCAATCTGGCACTCAGCCATGGGCAGGTTGCACGGTGTGGGGTGGCAGACCCTGCTGGGCACAACTGCAGCTCCTGTCCTGAGCAATGTGGCTGGCACCTAGAAAGGTTTAAGCTCTGGAGAAGGGAGGCAGCATGTGCTTGGCACTGCATTTCACACCAGCATGGATGTTTTTTGCTGTTGCAGATCATTGGCTACCGCCCTGGCGCCGGGGTCCCCGTGAGCGTGGAGTGCAAAGTGCAGGTACTGCTCTCCTCTGTGCCCTGCAGCCTGCTGGGGACAAGGACAAACATCTCCTCCTGAGGGACCTCACCTCAGCACAGCTTGTCCTCATATTAGCCCCGAACACCCACAGGACCCAGAGCTGCCCGTGTGGCTGGGCACAACTGCAGGCCAATCTGCTGAGAGTGACAGAGGCACCACTCTCCTGCTTCCCAACCTGCTCCTGCAGCCTCACGGGCACCACCAAGCTCAGCCCTGGGGCAGCCTGTGGGCTGGGTGCCAGCTCCCAGCTGGAGCCTGGAGCTCGGTGGGAACTCCTCATTTCCATCTCCAGCTGCTCTGCAGCATCCTCAGTCCTGGAGGCACCCTGCAAGCCAACAGCAATGGGGTGAAGGAAGGGTTCCCACTGCTCAGGCAGCTGCTGGATCACGCCCTTAGAGAGAAAAGGCACAGCAGGGAATCAGCAGGCAGCAAACTGCAACCCTGCCCATGCCTCCACAGCTCCACTCTCCCCTGGCTGGAAGCAGGGCAGTGACTGCCAGGGGCTAGCAAGGGACATTTGCTCTGAGACAAGTTCTGAGGGGAGCTGTATGTTGTGTCCTGTGTGTTTGTGTGTGTCTCTGTTTTCTTCCTGATCACAGAAAGGCAATGAGAGTCACCTCAGGTCGGTGGATTTCTACCCTGGGAATGGGACATTTGACCTCATGTATTATCCCTACTACGGCAAGTTCACCCACGTGAGTGAGGGGCTGGCATCTCTTTCTGCTTCCTTGGGAATGGGAGGGCAGGAGCTGCTGCACAGGCTCCAGATGTGCTGTCAGGCTATTTTGGGCAGATGTGGGTAGAACAGAGGCCACGGGCTCTGGGATTACGGAGCTCTATTTCTGTCTCTGACAAACTGTATGCGTGTGTAACAGTGTGTGAGTGTGTAACTGTGTGTGTAACTCTGTGTGTGTGAGTGTGTGCAGTTTTTAGGACAGCAGAAAGCATTTTGAGTCCCATGGTCTGGTGCTGTCCTGGGCAATGACCCCAAGAGGCAATGTGCAGTGATCCATCTTGCTAAGGCAGAGGCACAGAAAGGCTCAGCATGCTGGAACCATGAACCATTTACAAATTATTTTACTGAACATAAAAGCCCTGCTTGCTATTCTGCTCCCTCAAAAATGACACTTAAATCTCCTTTCTTTCCAGGTCAACTACACATCCCCACTGGTGGCTATGCACTTTACAGATGTGCAAAGGAATTACTTGGTCCCCATCCAGTGCAGTCTGAATGGGAAAGGAATTATCAACGACCTGAACAGCGACCGCTTCCTGGGCCGAATCATCTTCACACTCAGCATTGGGAAGTAGCCCCTGCCAACTCCAGGCACTTAGGATAAGTCAATCAGAGGCTATTTCCTTCTTAAAGCATCAAGCCAGCATTTTTTTCTGCTAGGAAAAACAGGCACATGAAGATTATTGTTAATTTATTTTCATTCATAGTTAGGAAACCAATGAGATACAATGGAGCGTGGATCCATGTTTTTCATCTTCTGATGTAAATCATTATTAGTAAATATTAGAAGTTTTCCTCTGGGGACAGAACCTGCAAAAGATTTCACTTTTGATTGAAAAAAACCTCTGGTATCCAAATGCTATTTTCATAACGTCTTTTATGAGTGATCCCTGTGGAATGCATCTTTCCTGGCTTTAAATTTTATTTTTTTAGAATAGTTTTATATGCATTTCTCAGGCAAAAGCTAAAAAGGAGGTGGCTTATTAGCACTATTCTTGTTAAAATAATAAACAGCAAAAATTCTGGATTATTCCTGCAATAACAGAGTGGAAAAGTGAAAATGGCAGCTCTCAAAATGCTTTCTAGGATCTCCAGCCCCAGAAGCGTCTTGACTGCAGCATTTTACACAGCTCGTTGATCACACCCAAGGTGTTGAGCAAGGGCCACGGAAAATCGTTTGCCCTTGAACCCTTCCAGCTGTTCCTTTCTGAAGTGGGCAGATGAATGCATTTCTCCCTCCCCCCTCCTCACTCCAGTACTCCTCTCTGCCCCAGGACTCCTCACCCAGTCTCTTGGACAGGGATGAGTGAGAGGAGCTCTCCCGCCACACCTCACAGGTTGGCAGCGCCTCCTGATCAGGCACAGAAGTGCCCAAAGCTCTCAGACCTGTTCTTCCCCATTCCAGAGAGGTCCCAGCTGTAATGCTGCAGCAAAATGCAGGGAACTGCTCAGTCCCCTCACAGTTAAGGGGTCAGTGTTGGGGTGAGTGAAGGCGTCAGTCTGTCACCCCCAAAGGCTGATGAAGCACAGAGTGCACTGCCCTGAGCAGCCTGAGCCTCCCTCGATGGCACAGACCAGCTGCACTCTGCTTGCTGGGAGCTACAAACACAGCAGGACAGGACACCTTGGGGCACAGCACTACTGGGAAAGCACATTTACTAAAATTACTGCCTGAGCAGGGGCATTATGGTATGTTTGTCCTACATCCATAGCCAAGGAACGTCATCTGTCATTTCCTGATCTATATCAGTCTCTAAGAAGTGATTTTTTCTATTTAAAATAAAGTGACTACAGTAAAGTTAACTCTATGGTGGCATTCTTGAAATGCTGGTGTTAAGAGATGCAGTTTGTGCTGCCAGTTAGGGACTGAATTTCCAAGCAGCATGTAACAACATCCTGGAATTCTGAGCACTTGATAAACTTCCCCAGGCCATAGAGTTCAGTACAATAACACTCACTCTTCACCAAGCATCACAACCATCTGGCAAAAAGGATTTATTAAGAACTATTAAATACCTGAACCAGAGGTAGTTTAGGAACTAATTCTGTTCAGTTGTAATTATCCAGATGGCACTGATAGAACCAGGGCAACATATTCATTCTGCCTCTACAAATTATCTGCAAGGGCATCTTCTGACCAGCAGAAACTGGCTTCTGCCAAGGAGGATGCTGCTGGGGGAGTGGCTCTGCTTCTGTCATAAGAAATAAGTTAAACCCACAAGCATTTCTCTGTCTGCCAATTGCTTTAGCTCTTTTAAAGCATTTATATTTGTGAGGTCTTGAAAGGAAACCAAACTCACAGTGTCTCATGCTATCAAATTACAGCCTTCACACTAGCACCAAGATAAAACTTTATTTAATATCTATCCCCTATCTGTCTGATGGAAGGATTCTGATGGAAGAGGAGGTCCTTTAGCAGATGCTGGACCCATGCTTTGACCAAATCAACACAAAAATCAACTGATTTGGATGTAAATGTGTGAACAGCTTAGAAGCAAAAGCTTCTGTTTTCCCACAAACATCCAGATCCAAGCACATTGACACTCCCTCTGGAAAAGCTCTCAGAAATGGCATTCATGTCTACTTACACTGAAACAAAGCTTAATAAACACGATAATTAACTTTATTTTCCATACACATACTTTGCTGTCAGCATATTTGTACAGTCATTTTAAGATCTGGAAAATTTTACACACCACTCTTCATGCTGCAACAACCTTAAAGTGCTGGATCAATTTTTGACTTCTGTTGAAGCTCAAAATAATACTTTCTATGTATATATAATATATATATATGTATGTGTTTGCATCTAGGAAATGACCATATTTCACTAAGAGAGCCTAGCAAAAGTGATATTAAATACTTCAGTCTGCAATCTCAGCATGAAAACATAGCTGTGATCCATCTGCTGGTGGCAGAGAAGCACCACACTGACAAGTGGGTGTACTCATAAAATGCCACCTGAAATAATTCCATTTAACACTGGCAGGGAAATCAAGTATTGCAAGAGCAAAGGTACAATACAAGAGACCAAGACAACCAAACCTAAAGCACACAGTCCAACTCAGCAGCATTGAATTACATTCCTAAAAGAAAAAAAGAAAAGGACAACTTGTTCCAAGAGCCAAGAGCCCATTTGTACTATGGAATCACTTTTGTCAGAATCAGGTAGAGTGTATCTTTGGTCACTGTGAGGACAAGAATAATTGAATATACAGCTATTTCTCAAACATCAGAACTCACTCTTTGGAAAACTCCCTTCCCTGAATACACAGCTATTGTGAGTTGCTTAAGCATCAGTGCTGACTGTCACCTTTGTGTATGTGAATTACTGAAGGTGCTTCCCCCACAGCATGGATACAGGGTCAATGTACAGGGAGATTAAATATTGAAGCAGCTTTAGTAAACGCTGCAGAGGACAAAATTTGTGTGCCCTCAGGGTTTATTGGCTGCAAAAGGCTTTTGCCAAGATGGACCAAAAATGTTTGAAGAGCAAGAGGCTTCTTTCATTCCATCAACATGGACCCGATGGAACGAAGCAGAACACAACCACAATGACTAAATTCGATTTTGATACAGTTTAGATACGGAACACAGAATTGCAAAGGTATGGAACTAATAAGAAAGAAAGCATCTTCAAACAGGAAAGATGCTCTTATTCCTTTGGAAGTCACTTTCTTCACTAAACATATATTCATTTCTGCTTTATGATCAGCATTCCTCATGCTAGACATTTTGTGCTCTTACACTGAGACAGCAATAATGAGGAGGTTAAAAGCAGATTAATTCTATCAGACCTGAAAGGTTTCGTATCTCCCCTGGCTTTCAGAGAGCACAGCTTTGCAGTGATGCCCTGTTAACCTATGCAAGCTGTCCAAAGGAACTGCAGGGATCTCTGAGCAACCTGTGTTCTCAGTCAGCCTGAGTGCTCTCAAAATACTTTTGGTCCTCACATGGACCAATGCTGTCTAGTTTCTTTTATGTTCAGAATCAAAGCTGAGAGAAACTGCAGCCAGTGAAATTCCAGCCTCCCACCCTCATCTCACAATTGAGCTCAGAACAGAAGGAAAATGCAGTTCAACAAAATAGCACAGGAGACATTTCCTTCAGCAGACTGTTGCCTTTTCTGAGTAGCTGAAGTTCTCCAGACCTGAACCTTATCTTGGCAAATTAAGACACCAGGTAGTGCAAAGCTGTTCAACCTACATTAGCAGTCAGCTTCTCCATATGATGTTAAACAAATTAATTCCCTAGAAGAATCAGATGTTCTTCTCATATTATGTCAGGCTATTAGTGAGATCAGGTACTACTTTTACATTCAGAAGGAATAGGAAATTCAGGCTGATTCACAAGAACAGCCATATGCCAAGCTCCCCAACAGAAGTCAGCTGAGAGCTGGGTATTCATTTTCCCACTGCATGTACAGTCCCTTTTGACACAGCATTCACACTTTTAATTATAGTTTTAGCTGTAGCATTAACCAAGACAAGCTGTAGGCATCTAGAAATTTTCTTGTACAAAAAGATTAAACGACAGAAAGTTTTGTAGATGTCTTCTTTACTAAAAATAATCATATTTCCCACAGGGACACACCAACTCTGTTCAATTCTCTGGTCCTCAGAACACTTACTTTCTCCAAAGTCATACAGTAGCTTCTGCAACTCATCTTCAGACTCATGGCATGTTATTCTGTCATGAAGTGACTGTTATTCTGCCATGAAGTGATTTGAACTTTTTTAAATAAAGAAACCTTGAATTAATTTGTTTTTCTTTTTTTTTTTAAGGAGCAGGCCAGGAAGTCTGGGAAAGGGAAAAGAACAGGGAAGGTGGGCAACAGAGATGGAATGAAGAGATTATACAGACTGATAGCCAGTACGACTTTTTCTTCTTCCAATGATGTAAGAGATAAAGACAAGAATGATAAGGAATCCAAGTGCCACGCCCACTGCGATGGGAATAAGAAAGTTCAGGTCAGAATCAGCAA
Organism: Geospiza fortis; assembly: GCF_000277835.1. Taxonomy (NCBI): domain Eukaryota; kingdom Metazoa; phylum Chordata; class Aves; order Passeriformes; family Thraupidae; genus Geospiza; species Geospiza fortis. The sequence continues at coordinate 1,433,844 of NW_005054314.1, forward strand.
GGCATTCTTCAGCTGCAGAAAGAGGAAAAACAAAAAAAAAAGCAAGGGATAATAAATTAGTAAGGGAAATCAAGCATTAGAAACCAAAGAAAGCAAGGAGCAAACAGGCAGTTCTGAGAAATTACATTGTATTAGATACAATAATACATGTAAAGTAAAATCAGTATGGAGTAAAGAATTGATGGAAAGATTGATTTCTTTAAACACACTTACTCCACACATCCTTAATATTGGGAATATATTTCTGATTTATACATTTAAGTTGTACAATTAATTTCAGCTTCCTCTAGCAAGCACAGGCTAGATTAGAAATGTGAAGACAAACCAGCAGTCTGAGCATGCATTAGCTGATCACACCTCAGAGTTCGCAGCAATAAAGCAACAAGAACCCCACACTGCTGTAGTACTGCCTTGTCCAGGGCTCTTCCCAACCCGTGAGTCACCAGCACTCCTCTGGGTTCTAGACATGAAGGCATAAGGGACAACCCAAGTAACAAAGCAGAAACTTACTGAGACCTGCAAGAGACAGCCAAGATAAATGTGCCTCTGGGCACTGCATGGAAAACACTGAAAGGCTCTGTTGGGGTGGGTAACTTTATTTTCCATGCAAAAGGGTTATTAGCTTCAGCTGAGAACTACACAGACCTCATTGAAATCCACATCAGAGGAGAAAATGGAAGAGACATCTGTAACACTACAGTGGTTTTTCACACACAGCTTGTAAAGGTGAGGAGCTCCTTGCTGGTACAAACACCCATTAATGATTAGCAAACCATGCTGGGAACTGGTTTCAAACTCGAGGGAAGGCTTGGCACCGCAGCTGTTTGCAAGGAGAGCAGAGCTCCACCTGCCTGTGCAGGAGGGGTGGGGTGAGGCAGGAGGCTGTGCCTGAACAGTGCCTCCTTTAGATGTATTTCATAAAGCACACTCCTGGTAAAACTACTTTGTTTGAGTTTTTAATTAGGACACAGCATCACACACAGAGTCAACGCTTCCTCAAAAGCTGGCTGCTGTTTTTCACCGAATCAGCATTAATTATGGGAAATGTATTGTCCTGCTTTAGCTTTTTACAGTCCAGCACACACTTGCCATGGCCCCTCCCTGAAATACCACACAAAGCCTTTGACTAAGAGCAAGGAGAACAACACGTGGAGGCTCAACAGCTGAAAATATGGAACTCAGATTATCTGAGGGCACCTACTCCCAAGCAGAGCAACACTTGGAAGGAAAAGAAAAAAAACAAGAGGAAAGGAACTAGGCACCTTATACAGCTATTTCAAAATATTCTGATTGAGAAAATGTTTAAACATCTTAAAGAGAGACATACATTTGATATTTAGCCATCTTGTTCACTAAATACTAACACAGACAATTTTCTAGATGCAGGATAATGGGTCACTAAACACTAACACTAAATATGAATGGATTTGCTAAGGATGAAGGCGCCCAGCAGGCAGTGACAGAAATTCCCTCTCTTCTTCAAAGGAAGGAGATGGCTGCACCACACATCACACTGTGGCACCATTACAGGCAATTCCCAGGGTGAAAAGGGTTAAGGTTTCATACCAGGAACATTCCATCCTTGCTGGCACACATCTATCCAGGTATGGCTACTGTACAGTGGTTAGAAGCTCCAGAGGTGTCTTCAAGTGCAGAATTGGTAATTACAGCCCAACACAGCAGGGCCAGCAGGAACAGCTTTTTCGACTGACGTGTCAGAATGTGTCTCCATTCAAAAAAGTCAGAAATTTTTGGCCTAAAATTTTTTTAGCCCCAGTATAAAAGCTGCCTTCCCTTTTAATTCCAATCATGAGATTCAACCAATAGCCCCAAAGTTTGTGTTTTATTAACATATGCTAAGGAAGAGAGAACATTGTGGTAAATAAAAAAAATTTAAAAACCAGCCAAAGAAAAAAACAAAACAAGGAACAGATGACCAAACAAAATGCCCCTTCCAAAACCCAAATCCCATCATTCACTGGCTAGAAATGGTACTTTTGAGGACTATTAGCATGACATCTTTAACCTAAAATATGAGAAACCTTGACATTAAAATACAATATTTAGCAAACTGTATATAAGGTACTAAACCAACCACACTCTACAATTGATGATACATGTTAATATTCCACATCCACAGGTGTTAAATACATCCACAATTTAAATGCTGTTGCCACAGACCAGAACAAACCCAGCTATGTAACAGAATCTCAGATACAGACTGATTAGAGTTCACCTTACTCATTGAGTTTATTTTCTTTAAAAAAAGACAATACAAGATGTCTGTTTTCAAATCAGTTAAAAAATGTGAACAAGTTTCCTTAAGAAATAGAACAATCTTTATTTTTTAGAGCACAGGTTAAACAGATTGACAGTTCCCTATGGAGCAATACATACAGGAAAACTAGTGGTTTTATAACAACAGGAAGTCAGGTGAAACTGATGTTTTTTGAACCAGTTACCTACACATCAGTCTAGGAGTACTTAAAACTCTGAGCCAATGCACTTACAGGTTTTTGCAATGGTATTTCTCGTGCTGATTTTAGGAAGCCGTTTGCATGAATCTTTTATTTTATCACTTGGAAACTGTGCACAGTTCAAAAATTTGCAAGGTCAGAAGAATAGTGTGATGATTACTCCTTAACAGAGATGCATGTTTAACTGGTGCCACTGAACATCACTGACAAAAAAAAAAGAGCTAAAAAATCTATATGAACTTCTGCATTTGAGGATATATTAATATGAAAGTCATTAGATCCATTTTTAAAAATTAAAATGGTAAGTCTTGAAGCTTGTTTCATGATTAAACTTATAGCAGTTCCCCACTTTCATTAAAATGCATTTCAGTAACTGATGCAAAATTCAAGCTGTAGACTACAAGCTATAGTAAGCATTATCCACCCATACATGCTTCCTTGGCTAGTGTCAAGAGTAAACTGTCTTTACAAAAAAAAAAACCAAACCAAACCATTACTGAAAGAAGTGTATTTTATGATTTGTATACAAACATGCCACAGACATCTCTACAACCCTAGAGAACACTAATAAAACACTAGAGAAGCTTTGATGCAGGCTAAACTCATTCTAAATGGGGAGACAATGTTATGTTCATTAAATAACTAGCTTAGGCAGCTCATGTTATGACATATGCAAAAAAGCCACAATTATCTAAAAGTCTAAAAGACTTTTTTTTTTTTCCATGCAGTAAGAATATGCACAAGGAGCCCAGAGCGAAGATGTGCATCAAGGGTTAGTCTCTACAGAGCTGCAGTTAAAGAACAGTCCAGTTGCACTGCACTTTTTTAACCTACTTATTGTTTTCATACAGCAAGGAAAAATAGGTGTTGTGGGACCATCTCTTGTTTGGCTTTTGCATTCTTAACATTAATAAATGCTACACCGCAAACAACCCAACACAAACATTCAACATTCAGAGTGCCAATGGCGGGCAGTTACAATGTGAACTTTGACTGGCAGAGAACCATTCAAGATGAAGATTTAAAAACAGCTCAAGCTGCAACAACAGATACTGGCTCATTAAATGAAAGCATCTTTAAACAAGGTCATTCGAAGCAACAAGACAGACCAGTTCTGTGCAGAGTATGGTATGAAGTTAAGTGCACTTTAAAGTTCTGGAATATTTAGAAAGGTTATTCCCTTTAAACTGATGCCAGCAAAAAAAAGCTTGCATTAATTTAGCAGAAGTCTGCCTTAGGTGAGTATTTTAGATGATTGCCCAGGTACAATAAAGAATTCAGTGCCTAACAGGTTTTTTTTGAAAGCATCTGGAAACGGCACTGAAGTCTTCCCATATATTCACCATTTGGCAAATTACCCATTTTGTTTGTACAGCCACGGTATAGGAATGATTCCTGAAATTACACCAAGGCAGGAGTAAATTACTGAAATCCTAACAAAGACAAGTAAGTTACTGCTGCCACTTACAGAGATCACTTAATCACCAGCCTGAAGTTCAATCCTATGGAAAACGAAGTTGCTATTGGGCATTAGACAATCCTTGTCAAACACTGTACAAGTCAACAGAGTGACTAATGCTGCCAGCTTAACCCACAATTACAACAACAACTAAGGAACGCAGAGGAGAGAAGCAAGTACAAATTCTATGCTATTCTGGGAGATGCCCAATGCACATCAGTTCAGAACATGTTATTGTTTCAGGCTAGTATTTTTAAAAAGCAGAAATAAATCCTAAATGCTTTAGGACTTTTGCAAGATAAAATCCTTAGCCTAGCAATTCATCCAGGATCTGACATCTTCAAGACAGCTATGAAACCCACATGGTCTTCTTAGGGCAGGAAAACAAAGTGTAATTCTGCTTCATCTGAGATAAACATTCTCCCTTTATTCTCAACTCCAATTAGCTGTGGCTAGTAATTACTCCTAAGTTTTGGCTCTTTTTTTGGACTTCAGAACTTGCACTTGCTTTGTTTAGAGTGAAATCATAACAGGAATCACACTTAGATTCACAAAGTTTGATATCCAGCATAGCTTTTTCTTCTGCCAATTATGTAAGCAACCACTATAATGGCAATCAAGACAGCAAGTGCAGCACCAACTACAATTGGGATTAGAATGCTGTCATCATCCAGCGAACACTCCTGGGCTGTAGGTGAGAAAAAGGTTGCAATGAGGAATAAATAAAGACAGAACACTTGCCAAGTGTGGTATAAAAATCTGTTTTCCTTAATAGGAAGGTGTTAAAAAATCAAGTATTATTTAAACTAAGAAAGAAAGAACTGCAGAGGTCTCATCAATACATTTAGCATATTTAAGCATTTTAGTTAATTTAAGCATTGATAACCTATAGCAAATTAAGGGTTTACAAGTTTTCCTGTGCACAAGATCTGCACTAGGGAAGAGAGCAGCCATTTTTCCATATTCACAAACCAGGCTTATCTATTTCATACTTAAAGCAAGTCTGGTTGGTACTTTCACTCATTAAGGATAAAAGGTGACCTAGATTTGGTATCAAGAATCTATCCAGAACAAAGACATGTTACACAGATAAAATAACTGTAATTAGAAGAAAGCTAGCTGCAACTTTAACAATGGAGTGAAATGGGTCCCTAACTCTTTAGAAAGACTAAACTGTTTACCCTACACACATCTGGAATTATCTTACTTCTGTCTAAAACCAGAACTTTTCAATCTATGTGTCTACAGATCAGTCTAGTCCAGTAAGACTGTGCTGCAACTATTAGCATTAAGCACAAGGACCAGTTTGCACTAAATATTAAGAGGTAATTTAAGACATTTCAGTTTTCTCCAGAAAAGATCAAGATATTGCAGCAAACAAACATTTCAGAATCTCTTTTGTTCTGGATACTCAAGACTGCCTCTGAAGGAAGCTCTGACAGTTCACTCTTCCCCAACACTCCTATTCCTCAGACTGACAGGTAAAAATAAACAAAACATCTAACAGTATTCCCAAAGTCCACTTCTGCAAAAGTTCTGTCCAATTTTCTTACATTTCTGAGCTACAAATGCTGCAAGTCAAGATGTTGTTAAGTGACTTCTAACCTATTCTGCACAGCAACCCTTGAGTCCCTATTCAGTGTCTCTAGCTCATTCAAGTTTTGTGAAGAAGAACCACACTCTTAGCATTTTTTAAGTGAGGACAAAGTTTTGCTTGAACTTGAATGCCACTCTCAGAACTTCTCTTCATTCCATGTATATCTAAACATATTTTAAAGAATTGGAACAAGAGCTTCTGAGACAAAGTGCTTGTACCTAATGCTGGTGCTTTTTAGCAAGTGAGAATTTTGCAAGCATCACTAAAAACAAAACCATAACTCTTACCTGTAGCAAACTTATTTGCCTCCACAAGGAATGGCTGAATCCATAGATTAAAAGTATGTACTTGAACATTTTCATTAATCTGAAGGGTCTGTTCTTTTCGGCACATGTAAGAGCTACCAAGGAAAGCATCCCACTTGCTTAAGTTGTTGTTATCTGCACTTGAAATGACTAAAAGAAGGAAAAAAAAGAATTTGCATATTCACTTAAAATGCAAGACAGTAAGAATGAGTAGCTGAATCTAGAGGGGCCAGTGCTTCAACACTGACTAGTCTGAAAAACAAAGTGCAAAGTGGAATTGATCAGCTTAATCAGAAATCAGAAACTGAAGTTATTACCGTAACCTCCCTTTCATATGACATCAGGCTCTCCTTATACCTCCACTTGTCTCAGTCCTGCAGAGTTGCAAGTGCTTTAGCTTTAATGCTCTTTAATTGCTGTAGCTATGACAAGCAATTAAAAAAAAAGAAAAAACATATGTTTGTTGGGAAAAAAGTATACTTTAGCTTCTGAAGGACTGGCCTTTTTCTAGTGAGAGTACAAGTGGTTGGAAGATACAGCAGCATCTTCAAACAGAGAAGACAACAGCTGGTTTAGAAAAAAGCTTCAAAGTTGGTACAATTAGATTTCACACCACAAAAAATTACATTACTGAAAAGACTTATAAAGAAGCCCTCCTAACTTACAGTGACTCCACTAGCAGAAGTTTCAGGAATCATAGAGTGGTCCCAACACTGCTGTCTAAAGTAACTCTTATAGCCATTTCTGCTTATTATTTTTGTGCATATCAACTTCTAGACAGAGTAGGAGCTAACAGTAAGCATGAACAACACTGAAAAAAAGCCAGAATTATTTGATGCAGACATTGAATTACCCTTGTATTACCCTTGTTTAAGGCAGATACTGTTTCTTACCAGAACCATTCAGACGGTTGAGCAGAGTAACATTCACCTCCCTCAGATAAAATTTCTGTACACTTGCACTCGCATTTTTCTGTTCAAGAAGCAAGAACCAAGTGTCAGTGTGCAATTTTGCATTTGTAACTTTAAGAACACATGCTTTACAAAAACCAACACATTTACCAGTCTTACATTTTCTACCACTTTAACCCAGTTCTCCATTTGTCCTGAGGCACTCAGCTGGCCAGTTCCACTTCCCATACAGGAACAGCCAACCACCAGCAAGGAACAGGAGGATTTTACTGTAAGTGATCACCATGCATGCTGTTAAATAATAAATTTAGTTTAAAATAAAAGAAGTTACTTACAACAGCAAATGTGAAACCAATCAGCGTGCTATTTCCATCATTCAGTTTCAGAGTGGCTGTTGTGTTACCACAGGCACCATCTGCGACAGTTGTCTTTGGATTGATGTTGATCAGGAGAGGCTGAAATACACACAAAGCACATCAAAGACATTCAGCTGCCTTTGGAATACATTGTCTCAGTCAGGAACAGTCTTGGGTTAGAAGAGCATGTCATAAATATGACAGCAAGAAGAGCTGAGCTTGGCTGCTATGGAACCAAGGCTGTTTGAGTTAAATTTACATGCTGGCAGTACTGAAACAAACAAATTCCTCGAGAAGTGTTACTTTGTTCCCTAACACAAC
>NW_005054314.1:1441279-1444680 GCF_000277835.1 Geospiza fortis
TCACGTTAGAAGTATTCCCAATAAAAAGATCTGTTGAATCCATGTAAGGTTTTTGAAGACCTGTATTATGCAACAAAACCATTCTGATGTCAGAGAGGTGCTACATATAATACTTAGAAGCAGTTCTGGACAGCCAGCACTGTACACGGCAATACTCTACATTCAGATTTCACACCAAATAACTACAGAAACTTTTACTCTTCAAAAGAAAAAAGAAGCACCTTGTCTTGGGAAACATTCAGTTGCAGCCCCACAGTTGCCAGGAAACACGTTTTATTTCCACTTTTAAGAGAATAGTTTCCTGTCTCCGGATTCTCCACAGGCTTGGGAGGAGTTGGTGGAGCAGGAGACGCAGTTGTGGTAGGTGCAGCAGTTACATTGGCAATAGTAGGTGGAACAGTAGGTGCAGAAGTAGGTCTATCAGCAGGACATCTGGTCTCTGAAAAGACATTTTAATCACCATCTCATTACTGAAATTTTATTGAAGTCTCATTACTCAGACAAAGTACAGTTGCCACTTATTCTCAGAAATCCTGTAACACAGTTTTAAATCCACACTCAGTACCACTTGCCTCTGACACATGGAAGCAAAACACACAAAGACAGCTCAGTTGTTTTAAAAGCGTGACACGTATTTGCTGTCAGCCAAGTAAGTGACCCTATTAGGCTACATGCAGCAGGATGCTGTGCTGGTCTCTTTCATGAGCTATGAGATGAGACAACAGGCTCTGGACTACTCAAATGCAACAGCAGAGGCCACCACTGCAAGTGGAAAGCAGTCAGCTAAAACCCCTCAAACCCAAATGATTTACTTAGCAACAGTAGCTCTGAAGTGCTTATTTTTAATACCCCAATTGCTGGAATACACACTTGAGAAGAATCCCACCTTGGCACACAAACAATCAACAGTACAGCACACTACTAAATCCGTTCTCCTAAGCTATTTTTCCAGGAACAAGGAAAGAAATACTAGAGGATATTTACATGGATATTATTAAATACAACACATCTTAGAATTGGTGGATTTTTTTATTATGGGACTTTGCTCCCTGCACTAAGGTGCAACACAAAAAAGCTCTTTCACAAAATGAAATGCTCACCTTTTTTACTGACTGTGCCATTCTGAACAAAAGCCTGCAAAGTAACATTCCAGAAAATCTGTGTTATATTTTCTGCTTCAAAAACGAAGGAATTGTGACACACGAAGACAGTATTCAGCTGAACTGGACCTGCAGGATCCTTCATAAGAACAGTAACTGGTCCTACAAATAAGCACAAATGTTTTAATGCCTTAAGAACTACAAGAACTTAGAGGTAGTGTTACATTTTATATAATTTCATAAGGCAAAGACTAAGCGATAATTAAGCTTAACAATCTTAAGCTCTCCTGAATGTTCTCCCTGTATATCTTGACCTGTAGTACTCAGTAATGCAGGAGTAAGCAAGCTTACAGAACTAGACAGCCATAAGAAAGGTGAACCCTTTTACTTAAGTTTGTAAGGAGAAAATAATTCTATTATTAGAAGGCATTGGTACACAGACAGCCTAACACTGTATTGCTTAGCAAGGTAGAAGGGCAAGCAGTGCCCACTAAAATTAATCTTCCATGTGCCTGCTGTCTACCTCACTGATCAAAGCTGTTTATCCTTCCCCTTCTCTTCCACTTACAGGAATTACACATCCAGTGAAGCCATTTGGCCTGCACTGTTACCCAGTAGGCAGGTACAAGGAACAGCAGTTGGCAGCACATGGTTCAGAACTCATTACATTCATTACTAACTCCTGGATTCCTCCTTACTTCGAAGGAGCCAAGCCAGGTCAGGTACACGAGGTCTGACACTTCTGGTTGAGACTGCTTTGCAAGTCAGATTCTGAACTGAATGTTACCTTTTCTTTTAGCATCAGGAAATGTAGCTGTGTCATTGGTGTTGTAGGTCAGTGTGATGAAGTCTCCCTGGTAAGTTTCATTGGTTTTTGTGATGTTAATGCTCCAAGAATGACCTTCTCCAAACTGCACTGCCACAAGGGCAGCCTGTGTGTCATTGCCACAGACGCTTCCATTGTGTGTCGCACTGGATGACAAATTCAGGGCTGTGGTTTTCTAGAAGAAAAGGGGAATTTAAAATGCATTCACACGCAGATCTTCCCCATGACAACATTATAAACTCGCTGGAGTTAGCTGAAACCTTGCACAAATGAGATTATTTTAGGTTATTCTGGAAAATTATGATAAAGGGTCCCTAACACCTGCCAGAGAAAGGAGCTGTATCAGATTCAAGTACAAAAGTACAACTCTAACCTGGTTGTAAACCCTGATCATGTTGAGCTGCAATTACATTTACTGCTTGGGTTAAGAACATAACTACACTGATACTGGTTAGACTTGGTGAGTTTTGTGTACATCATTTAAGTAAGAGCAACAGGGTACTTTCAGTCATTTGTATGACTGAGAACTTATTTTTTACTTTATAAGACTATATAGGAATATTCTTCTCAATCAACTTAAAACAAAGTAAGAAATCAAACACCCTAGGTAAAAGAGCTTAAATTTTAATCCAGGTCAAAATCCAGTTCTCAGCAAGAGTTACTCCTAAATACTTACATAATCACCATTGTTTGATTCATATGTTATCAAGAACCTCATCATCCAATTTGCATACAGGCATGTAGCATTAGAAGCATCCTTTATATCTACTTCAACTGCATAGGACTGGAAAAAACCTGTAAGATATGATTATCAGCTATTAAGACATTGCTTTTTCTTAATTTTCTAGAACCACTTAGGAGGACAGCTCATCACAAAGCAGTAAATTATGTCAGGACCATATTCAATATACCAGACAGTGAAAGAATAGCTAGATTTCTAAAAAGCATCACATTTAGGAAGCACACCACAAAGCTGTCAAAGCAGGTAGAAATTGAGAGCATGTTTTACAGTCTGTTTACCTGACAAACTAATAATTGCAAAGTGTTGACTGCCCAACACTGGACGCTTTTAAGATTTGGCTGTACAGGGTGTCGGGCTATCTTGTCTAGACCGTGTCTTTGCCAAGAAAGGCTGGACCAGCTGATCCTTGAGGTCCCTTCCAACCCAGAATTCTGACTCTCTGAAATAAGCACCAGCTTTCTGGTGACACAGCGGGTAAACCAAAGGGCATGAACACAGCACTTGAACAATGCGCTGCTTGTAGACCAGGGCCTATTATCTTTATTATTTGACGTATTGTAGCCGTGATTACGGCTCAAGCTGACCCCCAAGAGATGGGCTCGGCAGTGCCTTCATTGCGCTTCCACCATTCCCAGCTCGAGAGACACGGGCGTTAATTTCCCTCTGCCTTTTAAGAGAACTTTTCCCAGCTGTTGTGCTCCCGACGCGGTGACTCCCGGCACGGACGCTGCAG
>NW_005054314.1:1445332-1449023 GCF_000277835.1 Geospiza fortis
CTTGTTCTGGCCCTCGGCAGTGTTTGCGGTGTGCCCTGGCGCTGCTCCAGTCTGGGAAGGGGTACCTTACAAGAGGTGCACAACCAGGGAAGTTGAATACAGAGGCTTTCACTGAGAAAAACAAATAAAGAATAAAGATATTGCCCATGTTTGCAGTAAATTCATAGGGTTAGTGGGCTCTCAGTGCCCCTGTCCTGCCATGGCTGTCGGTGTCCCTGGGCGGCTGTCGCTGCTGTCCATCCACCCTGCCTGAGGGCCGGCCCCGGCTCCCCGGCGCTCGGTGCCTGCGGTGAGCGGGCAGAAACCCCCTCCAGACACAGCCCTGCGGCCGGAGGGATTGGCACCTGCACCCCGAGCTTTAATGCGTTTTCTGCTGGTGCTGAAAGGCAGAAAGTGGGGCAGGAAACGATGGGAGACGGCAGGTGTTTGGTGCGAATGAGGGAGAGAAGAGCGAGGAGAAGCCGGCTGGACAAGAAACTCGGTGGGTTTGGATCTGAAAGGTGGAATAAAGTGTGATGGATGCTGGATTAATGGACGCTATTGATTAGGGGAAAAAAACCCCAAAACCTCATACCCAACAAAAACAAGTCAGAAAGGCTGGCTTGGTAGAGAAAGGGGAAATGAAGAAGGCATTGAGGTTGGGAGACAGCCAGGAGATGGCCCGAGGAGACAGGAGCTCTGCCCAGCAGGGAAGGGCCTAATGGAACGGCATATTCCTGTCTGTGATGCCGTGGAAGAACTGAGGATTTTCAATGATTGGGCTCTAAGAGACATCCCCAGCCATGGGGGGAGAAGATGAAGTCTGAAGAAGACAACAAAACCCATTGACCTGATAATGGGACAGTTGGAGTGTAGATGGGTGATAGGAAAGCAGTTATGCAGTCTGGAGGAAGTGGAAATAATTTGTTATCAAAGGGCAGTTAATTTCTCTCAACTGTGTGCTTGCAATCCTGTGCTTTCCCATAGAGTGTCACAAAACCAAAGCTGGCGTGTCAGGGCCACCACAGAAACCAGGACATTGAACAAATGAGGGTCCCACACACGAGGGCTTTTGTGCTCAGAGGTGTTCACTGCTTCTTTGCATTTCTTTTTGTGCTTAGTAACTACACCTAGAGCCCACTCAGCACGTGTGTTACATACCTGCACGTGCACTTGTCTAAGCATGGTTGCATGTGACTCTCAAATTCATGTAATTTCAAAACAGAATAAATTTATATTTATCCTTTGGGCTTAATTAGCAAACATTTATTTGAAGAAATAAACTTTATATTTAATAACTGACTTGCTGTAGGCTGGAGGGAAATGTCAGTAACAGCAGCACAGATGAAACCATGAATTCTGAAAGCAGCAAGTCTTTCTCAGCTCCACCAAAGAATGGGGCATTTCAGAGGCTAGGGAAAGTCCTGCTCTAGGGATTTTGTATTTCCTCAGGCTTCACTCCTTTAGTACAAAGTTCTTTTTTTAAAAAGTGATCTCACAAGGAGTTAGGAGCAATTAAATTAGGAGGATTCGACTATATAGGACACAGACATTGAATTAAGCTTTAATTAATTGGAAGAGGAGAAAATGATTGGTCTTTTCAGGTAGTTCATGCAGTGGAATGGCATCTTTTGTATCTGCTGGAATATTTACTTCAGGACTTATGAATATACATTGATATGTTCCAACACTCCCTTGTTCTGAGTGAAGAATTCTGAATATTTGGATCTCTTGCTTGCACGGTAGGAAATGGGCTCTGAACCAAGTGGATGTTCTGCAGACATAACGGGAAGGCTGATTAACTTGTTTCCTTTATGCCAATCTTGTGAAGCTTGAAATGACATCTAATGGCAGCAAACATAACAAGCAAATCCTTTTCTGTGTAATAACACAAGAAAAATAGCAAGCAGTGTAGGATTAAAAGAACAGTATAGTTTATTAATTTAGCTGATTCTAGTTTTCTAAGACATTCACCTTCCTTATGTTTATTGCTGGATGTGAGAAGGAGGGCTGTAATGTTTCTGTACAACATTACAGCTTTACTGCATGTTATACTGCCTGACAGTTGTTTTAAGAAGGCATTGACATGTACTGAGAGCAAATATCAAATTATAATTATAATTTCTTTTTAAAGCTTTAGTTCATTGAGGAATATAATTTCATGCCTAATTTCATTTGCATCATATGCTTAATCCTTCGTGAATCCTTTAGCAGTTTCAGCAGTTTAGATACTATTTCTGTAATCAAACTTTCCTTAGCCCTGGGACTTGCCAGAATTGATGGATGTGTGTGGCCAGAAGCAAAGTGTCCACTGTTTAATGAAACACTGAGTAACTTCATGTTTCTGATTCCTGGTGCAGAAGAGGTTGTGATAAAAAGAAGAAAGAGATAATCCCTAGGACATGCAGTAATCATGGCTTTATTCCAATGTATTTTTATTTATTCTGTTAGATATCTCTAAACAAAAGGGCAACTCCTGTATTTTTTTCAGGGAAAAGATTATGGCAGAACCAATTATTCCTTCCCAGGAGGCAGGGAAAGGATTTGGTTCCATTTCAATGGAAGGGGTGGAAAGAGGAATGTATTAATGCTGGCCAGAGAGGTCCGAGAGTCACTTGGCAGAGGGGGATGAACCACAGGGACCTTCTTGGGGCCAACAGCTGAGCGTTATTCACGAGTTCTCCTTCTCACACAGCCCGGTTTGCTGCCTGTGCACTGAGCACTGGGGCTCCGGCAATGAAAACCATGGAGTGTCCAGCACGGGGTGACATCTGCAGGGCCTCAGCTGCGTGTGTGACTCTGCTCGGGGCCAGGGACAGCTCCGAAAAACCCCAAACCCTTCTTACCTAACCCGTGCGCAGGCTCCGAGAGCCGGCGGCGCTGCCGGGCCGGCGCTTTGCGGGGAGGTGGCGCTGGGAAACCAAACCAATAAAGGCTCTGCGGGAAACTGCTGAGTCAAGACCGGGGAAATCACGTGAAAAGCCAAAAAAAGAAACCTCGCTGGGGAGGTGAAGGGATCAGAGAGCAGGTTGCAGCAGAGAGCTGCGAAATTTCGTGTAACACCCCTCGTGTCGCCACGCAGCTGGAAAAACATTCCCGCTGCTGGGAATGGGCTGGGCGCGGCACCGGCGATGGGCGCGGGCTGGTACAGAAACCCAGCTCGGTTCGGCGGGGCTGGATGGAGCTCAGGGGGGGAAACAGGGCAGGCGCTGGGCCTTGGCACCGTGCTGGGGCAGCTGTCCCTTCACTGTCCCACTGCTGCCCCTTTGCTGTCCCACTGCTCCTTCCCTTCCCTTCCCTTCCCTTCCCTTCCCTTCCCTTCCCGGTGCAGGTCCTGGGATGCCCCGAGGTGCTGGAAGCCTTTCCAGCTGCTGCTGGATGTGATGTGTGCTGCAGCTGGGCTAACATGTGGCAGCAGATGAGATTGATGCATTTTGTGAGTCAGACCAAGCTACTTGTAGACGTAGCTCTGTTTAATGTGGGGAAAAAAAAAAGAATTTGTTTGACTGACAATATGTTCTTTGGGCTTGTTCCAGCAAAGTAGAGGTGTGTCAATACTCTGGCTTTTGTGGTTTGATCGACACACAGTGCTAACTTGCTGGAGATACATCTGTCAGCTTCAGAGCAGAATTTATTGTGTGAAAATGGCTCTGCACAGAAGGCACCGCCCACTTCCAGCTCTTATGAAAGATGTGTTGGCTGTAACATTTTC
>NW_005054314.1:1449060-1465311 GCF_000277835.1 Geospiza fortis
TATACAGTCATTTTCATAACTGGGTATTTTAACTCCAGGACTTTGGTGCTACAGGATCCCTTGTGACCTAGAATAACATTACATCCCTTTTAGAGAGAGCATAATGATATTTGTAGCTAGTCTGTAGTTTCCAGCTCTGACAGAGATCAGAAACCAGGTCTGGCACACACCAGGCTAATGCCTGTTCACTGCGTTGTCCTGAAACAGTGCTCTTTGGGGAATGATCTCTCTCCAGTTTGAGGTTGTGTGTTTGCTTTGTGCTTTTAGAGCTGGGATTTGAAGCAGCGACTGCTGCTGTAGGAGTAAAAAGAGAGAAACTGAAGGGATACACACACAGTGCCAGTTCTGCAAGTGACAGAATCACAGCCCTGTGGTTGCAGAACTGGTTCTGACCTACTCCCCAGCCACATCCTACAAACCAGCTCTACCTGTGCAGTGACAAGGTTCAGCTCACCTCTGCAGAGGCTGTTTTGTAATTTTTGTTCCTGTCTCATGCTTGAGAGCTGCACCTTCTCCCCAGCATGCACGTGGCAGAACTTGGCCTGTGCAGTGCCCTGCCCAGCCTTCACTGAAAATTAATTAATTAAAGAGCAGCTTTGCCTTGAGCCTAAAACTAGCACCAGCTGAAGGGCTTTGTGGATGTAATTAAGGGCCTGCTTTTGAGACAGGTATCTGGTTTTGGCCATGATAATGAATTTTTTTCAGCTATACCTCAAGCTTCAGAGACTACACAAGGATAAAACAGAACAGGCACTGTGATAATTTCCTAGGAAGTTCGGTCCAGAAGGGGAAAATAAAACTATATATTAAGTGAATGTGTTGCTAATAATTCAGCACTGATATTTCACAATGAATTAAAACTACTATTGCTCCAAATAGTAACAAGCAATCTATTCCTTATCATTTCAGATGCAATTCACTTGCATGCTAGCCCCTTTCTGCAAAGTCATAGTGACTAAGCTTTGCAAAGCAACACAGGAGCCCTTGAGCCCTGCAAAGGCCTGGGCAGTGACCCTCTACACTCCTTAATTGCATAACACATCTAAATGTTGGATCTACTGAAAGCAGTTACTGCAACTTCCTTGTTACTGTAAATATCATTAGATGCAACAGAATCTGTAGATTTATCTTTTTGAAAAGACAGAATTTCATACCAAGTTATGGTTACTCAGGCATTTTAACACAGAAGTACCTGGTGACATCGTGTTTTCCTCCAGCTTTAAAATACAGGTGTTGCAAGCAGACAAACAACTGAGTGTTTTAAGGAGTAAGATAAAGATCTATCAACAGTTACAGAGAAAATTAGGTTATTTGTATTCTCCTGTCTGAATAGTCTCCTTAGGCTGCAAGAGCTGACCAAACTTTTGATCTAACAAATGTAAAAATGCTGGGAGCAGAAGAACTCTTGGAATTCAGCAGATACAAGCAGAAGGGATTTGATAAGGAGACAATTCCAAGAGAAAAAGCTACATGAGAAGGTGGCCAGCCCAGCAACAATGGAACCCAGAAAGAAATCAAGAATCCACTGACCAGAATTTTGTGTTTGACTTGGTTTGGGTGATGAGTGTCAGGGGTATAACTGAGAAGTGTGAATTGGGGTAGGAGTCCCTCTCCAGAGGCACCAGTTTGAGCTGCAACCAAAGAACTAACAGGAGACTAACTGGAAACAGTCACTTGGACTTGGCATTCTTAGTGGGGTCCTGGGGTCAGACACAGTTACTGTGTCTAAATCTCTAGCAATTGATAAAAATTTAGTATTTGCTGGATGTGAACTACTTTTCCTCAGCTTAAGAGGTTATTTGCAGTGCTGCAATGTCCTACTGATTCTAGAAAATTCACTTTCAAAGTTACTTTTTTTGTTTAATTTATATCCTAATGCTAATATTCTATAAGCAGCAGCAGGACAAGCTGTGAGTCGTTTGAAAGGTGACCTTGTACCAGGACACAATTACTTAACCAGGAGAAAAAGCTGCTCCTTTGTAGATTAACCAACATCCATTGTTTCTTTTCCCAGTTAATTCCATGTATTACAAGATACCCTTTGCACAAAGTTCAATGCCTCTCAACCACTCCAGTGAGTTTTGAGGTGTTGTTTAAATTCCACAGTATGTCCACAGGCCCTGACCTCTTTAAGGGGGAACAAAAAAGGCAAATCCAAAGCGACCATCTTCAATTTGATTTGTCATCAGTTATTCTCAATCAGGAGAAAGTACAGTGGCATATATTGCACTTCACACAGGAAAAGGAATGAAAGAATTTACTGCTCTGGTTTTTCTTCTCAGAGCAGACAGATATTCTGTCAGTCTCCAAACAGTCATCTGTTCCTGTAGGAGTTTTTTTTTTGTGAAGAATGTAGGAAATATTCTCCTTAAGGAGAAAGAGTTGGTGGAAAAACCCTCCCATGCATTTAGATGCCTTGAGACTGTAAGACAGGAAGGAAGAGGCTGAGCAGGGTTGGTGGCAGATGCTTTCCAGACCCATCCAAACCCACCTGCCCCAGGCCTTTGTGTGGTTCCAGCAGTGCAGGGTCAGCCCATGCAGCCTTCCCAGAACAGCTCACAGGATCAGCTCCTGCTCTGCTGCAGCTATCCCGGTTTCCAGAATTCAAAAAGGAAATCCAAAACACTGCATCTCCCCCCTCCTGAGCTGGGAAGGGCCAGGTTGGACACAGCCCTTCTGCTCAGATTTAACCCAGCTCTCAGGGTGAAGACGAAAAATCAAGAAATGGCCAGTTGGCCATTCTTAATAAGAGAAGCAAATTCTGTATACAGCTCTGTCTTTCACACTTCAATAATCATTCCAGAATCATTAAAATAATGATAAAGTGAGAGACAAGGAATATTCACACAGCTGGAGAGGTGCCTCCTTCAGGAGCAACAAGGCATCACCTCTGGTATTTTTGTGTATTTCTGCCACTTGTACACATTCTAATCCCAGTTCAGGGTCCATGAGGATGCTTATTTCCTTCTCCTCCAAGAACCATAGAAGACTTAGCAAAAACCCCCCAAAAAATAAAAATTCAGGAATGGAAGCCACTTAGAAAACTCAAGGGATTTTAATGACTGAATGAATAAAGAACTACTTATTATATTTAAGTAGCAAACAAGTATTTTGCTATCAAAGCACAAGCTAAAGAATTTAAAGAAGCCATAAACATTAGTAAGCCCAACATACAGAACTTGGAGTAAGAAGGCATTTTACACACAAGAGTTTATCAACACAAAACTGTTTAATATTTATTAAATGACACAAAATACCTAGATAACAGACTCACTCTCTGAAAGGACATGTATTTACATTATTTACCAACTTAAGAAAGACTCTCTGTACCCATATCAGACTTATGAAACATAAAAAAGGTTTTGCTGCTTTTTGCATCGAAGGATGCAATGGTGATACATGCCCTGTTTGCAAGTCTGCGTAAACTATAAGTTTTTGATGCTGTGAAAAAGCACATTTTCATATTCTGGTAGCTGAGGGAAGAGGCTTCTGAAAAGTAACAGGGTTAGTTTTTCCCCCCCACTCCAGACACACTCTCAAGACTGTTATACAAAAAGTATATTACATTTTTGAATGCTGCTGTACTCTTACAATTTTAGTGTAACATTTCAAAGAAAATGTTCTTCCTACTATATGAGAGCACTAAAAAAAGAGTGGTATTTGAACATTTTTTTAGATGCACTTTTTTTTTTGTTTTAAAAGAAAGCATTAGGGCAAATGATATGTCTAGGAAAAAAGGAAAGGCTGACAAAAAAAAAAAAAAAAAAGCTGAGACCAAAATATGAAGAACAGCTAAAGCAACTTAACAATTTGCTAGGGTTTTTTTTTTTAAATTTTTATTAACTATTTACTTTGGCACCTTTGTGTAAACTATAGAACAAAACAACGTTTACAACACATTTGCAATTACAGCATTTAAACAAAATGGTCACTTTTGAAACCAGCCAAGACAAAAAAATAGTCCATTTATGGGTATAAAGATTAAAAAACCTAAAATATATATTTCTAAGAATAAACTGCAATTTCTTATGAACAAGGTGCTATAAACTGCATGCAAGAGTCAAGATTAAAAATGTGTGGCCAAAAAGACAAGCTGTGTTCTAGCCAGATGAGTTGTGGTCCAAGCCCATTTCAGTTTTTTCTTACAGAGATATATATGGCTCAAGAAGCAGGCACATGATCCCAGCAAGAATTTGCGGAGTTGTACGATGACAAATCTTGGCTGCAGCTTTGTCATGAACCAGGAATGAGCCAGACCTTAGCAGAAGAGATGAACAAGTTCTTGGGGAAAATCCATGAGCTACAAGGAGAAGCCTTCTTCCCTCCCCTCGCTCACCCCTCTCCTGGTCTGGCCAGGGTTCTCAAAGTCCATTCTTTGGGTTGCTTTAACTGGATTGAGCTTAGGGTCTGCCTCAGATTGTGAATTCTGATGAGATTTCAGGACATTTTCGGTATAATATTTTCTGCATTAGACAGGATAAAAATGAAATAAACCTACAGTCCTTTGCAGTTTGTTTGAGTGAATGTGACACTTGTGTAATGAGGGAGGGTTTTGCCACAATGGGTGTTCACACATGTAGTGGTGTTAGATTTATATGCTACAACTGACTGAATGGAACCAGCTCAATGCATCAGCTCCTGTCTCCCAAAGAGTTAAGTCTTATGCTTCTTCTCCATTTCTCTTTAAAAGGATTCTTTTATTGGCTGAAGGTACAAAACACATACAAGAAAAGGAACATTGAATGCAAAACACAGAAGTTTGTTTTATGGTGGGAGGCATTCTTTCCTCCCCAGTGGATCTCTGAGCTAACACTTGAAGATTTGCAGGAGGAGTCTCCAAGGTTCTTCCCACATAACTCTACTGTCAGTATTTGTCTCACAGAGGCAGGGGTGGCCCTGGATGTCTACCAGTGGTTATGCTGCAATAGTGTCAAGGGGCAAGGCAGATTTTCTGCAGATCACAAAGAGCTGTATGATGGTTAGTTGAGGGTGACTGCAAATAAGTTAGTAGGGAAAAAACCACCCACATTTGTTTCATCTGTCAGCTGAGGACTGCATACAAAAGAGCCTGAGAGAAAACATGGCTGGAGAATATATGGAATTAAACAGCAGATAAAAAAAAGCACTAAGGATGGGATGTGTCAGATAGAAAACACACACACTCTCACATGCACACCCCTGAATGTGGGATCACAGTGATAGAAGTTAGAGTCAGAGAGAGCTAAGTTACACTGCCACTAAACAAAAGTAACATCTTGCTTTCAAAAGATATCTGGTATTCCCCAGGACTATCAGTGCCTGAAAGAGGATGAGGTTTTTCATTGTGCTCTGCAACACAGCTAATCATAGGTACAAAGCCTGGCTGGGTAAGGAAGAACTGGTATGTGGAGGAGTTCCTTTTCTGCTGACACCTTTTTTTTCCCATATATTCCTGGCACATGCTGCTATAAGCAATAAAAAATGTATTTTGTTGAAACAAAGCTCTACATTCAAGTGACTTACTCTCCCATGTCTTATAAAGATGCAAAGAATGCTCTCTGGTCATCTAAGAAAATATATTTTAGATGCCTTGTAGCAATACTTAACTTACTATATGAGAGGTAGGCTTCTGGGTTCTAGGAGGCCTGCTAGGCTCTAGGGCTGAGTTCTTAAAGCTTTAAGTTAAAGCAATCCAAAGCAGGGCAGTCTTAGAAGAGCTGCCCTGTCTAAACCTTGAGGTTAGTTCAAGTTTAGAATGTTGCAAAGCAAAACAAGTATTAAAATCCACTTGCAATTTTTGTTCTTACAGCTTTACCACAGTAACAGTGTGGCTTTTCATCTGTTAATAGATTATCTTTATTCTAGAGTATTGCTGCCAAGAGGTGAAGGCCTCCTACCCATGACTAGTAAAAACTGTCACTTCTTCCATTATGGCTGTTTTATGCTTAAAATTCCCAAAGGTGAACACCAAGTCTCATAGGCAAGCCATATAAATCTAATCTGAACTTGTTTTGTTGTAGCAGTTATTTAAGAATGGTGTTTGTATATACAGTATATATGCCCACACTGCAAACTTTATACATACTTTTATAATGGCACCATTTTGTCTTAATTGCAACCAAGAATATTTTCCATTAGATCAGCAATAAGCATAGCTTGGCTTATTCCCCATTTCCCCCCCCTCAAGAGAAACAAATCCAAGTGTGGGCATCAACCAAACCAATGGTATGTATAACTGAAATGCATTCTGTACAGTAAATTAAAAGTTTGCATGCAGTTTAAGCATTTTAAAGGCTATTTTCTTATATTAATGAACCTTCTGTTTCCATTTAAAGATGTGAAAGATATCTGTCATATATCAAGGGACTCCTCTTCAGGCCCAGAGACAAATGGAATCAGAAAGACCAGGTACTTTCTTTCAGCTTTCTGCACATCTTACTAAATAACATGCAAAGAGTTCAACAGCATTCTTCTTAAAATGTAAATATTACTCTTTAAATGGGCATGTTAACCACTGAAAGAAGTCCACTCTACTATACTTTTTCCGTTACACTGCTTTCATTCAATCATCGGTAGTATAAAAAGTCAATTAACGGGATCAAGAGGCTACTTTATCCACTGGCAACTGTGTAGGACACCAAGTGTGCAGTAAAACAAAGGCCAACATATGTTTATGCAATATAGTTGTACTGATTCGGGTTTTCTTTATCTCTTTCCATGTAGTCCCTGTCAATCAAGGATTCTATTCTCTTCTTAAGGTCAGCAGGCTGTAAAACAAAGCACATGTCAGCATTATTACTTTGCAGTCAATGCTTCTTGGTTCTTTCCTTCCACTTGAGTCAAATATCTATATTGTTTGAGATGGCTGAGGAAACAGAAATCCCACTTAAAAAAAATCCTTTAAAGTATTAGAGCTTCTAAAGTCTGCAATGTATAACTGATAGAAGAGAAAGTTACAAAGTTAGCTATCACCTGCAGCTAAACAGATTTTTACAGGAAGGGAAGATACTTGCTGCTGTTTGAAGTGAACTCTGAATAAGTGCAGTTTGTGCATCATGTACCAAAGTGTTTCTATTTCTGACTTTAAGCCAGTAAAAGTACAAGTTTCATTTCCTCTTGAAGCAAATGAGTTGTGCAATAGTTTGTGTGCCCTGTGATTTTCTGGGGGGAGGAACTTTATAAAAATGCCTCATGATAACAAGTGAGGAAAATTATTCAAATGATCTGCTATAATCTTACACAGCCCAACTGCAGTTTATGCAACACTTACAGACCTGTAGGCACTCAACATGGTAATACAATGGAATGAAATAGCAGGACCTTTTGTTTTACAATTCCATTGATAGAAAGCACCATATATTTGAATTCCAACAATGCATCACTGTTTGTTTGAAAACCCATTTCTATTTGTACACAATAAGCCAGTGATTTTATATTGCAACTGTGGGCTTCTTCAGCTTTGAGACAATCACCAATATTTTATTTTTATTCCTATATATGTGTGTATATATCTTAACCAGTATAATCCATCCAGAAAAAACACTGTACTTCAAAAGCATCAACGAAGTTAAGATTGCAATGCAGAATTGGTTTTGAGATCTGCAGCATTTTCTCCTTTGTCCAAGAATGCTTTGCCAGAACACTGCAAACAGTGGAAGAGCAGTGTACAAGGAGAGCCAGCTGCTCCCTTACTTCTAACAAACTCCAGGGCTGAAATCCTTTGGAAATACATTTTAGTAACAACTGGCACTTTAGAAACTCCTGAAAGTGAGTATTTGCTCTAATACTAAAAAGATGCATACTTTAGACAGAACCACTGTTCAACAGAGGGCAGGCCAGGGAAGATAAAAAGAACTAACAGAGTTTTAGAAGTATTAAAATCAGCACAGCACCTTGACTGGGAATTTCAGCTGGTTGTAGACCTCTGACACGAGCAGGTTGTGACTCAGCGTCTTGCGCATCTTCATGATCCGCACAATGGCGGCGTCGATCTGGTACTGCCGGTCCTGGAACACCCTCTCTGTAGTGCTTGCCTGTTCCTCCACCTGAAGGAGCCATTCAGAAAAGCTTTAATGAGAACACCAGCACTGTCAAAACAATTCTTTCAGTCTCCCAGACAATTCTCAGTGTAAGACAGTGAAATGCCTGCTGTCAAATATCTGACATAAAGCCTTTAGAAATGCGAAGGCTGATTGTCTATTGAAAAACACTCTTGTACTAAGATTTAAAACCTTTGCTCAGATTTTACATTGGGTGGCTGTCAGAGAAACAAGTCCACAGTGAATTTTCCATGTTCACAAACAGTCAGTAAAGCTCCATGGAATGATAAAGAATAAAAAAAGCATTTCAGAATTGGAACTTCTCTTAACCTTACTTAGAGACATCCAGCATCACTGGTGTCTTGGTACACAGGCACACATTTAAATCACCACTGTTAGGTATGTGCTGTCATCCAAATTACACTGTAACTCTGACAGAGATATCAGCATGTACATGACAACCAGGAGGAAAAAAGCTTGTACAAGGGCAGGCGACAAAGTTCTTAACCCAAGGATCTAAACCCCAGAGATTAAAAAAAATATACCGTTTCTTTCATCTGAATTTGGTTGATTTTTATCCTGAAGAGCTTATGTCTGAAATCATCATTACATGTGAATTTATCACCATCTTCCACATCTTTGCCTTTGGGGCTTTTAGTCAGTACTCTGGCTTTGCCACAAGCCAGAGATTGAAGTGTCCTTCTCAGCTCTCCATCCTCTAAAGCAGAAACAAGTTGTTTAGGTTTTTTTAGTAAGAACACTTGGAAGTACTCAGTTGTTTTCGATACCAACCTATCCCAGTGGCTTGTTTTATCTCCTCTAAACTGAACTCCTCTCCTTCATTAAACATGAGCAGCACCAGTGTCTGGAACAGGGAGACCTGAAGTTCTTTCTTGCCCTGTCACAAGGGAAATAAACAGAATCACCAGGCTGTTTTTTCTGGGGGGTGGAGGGAAAGGAATGAGAGGAACATGAGGAACATGCCACTCTTGCATGTCAATTATTTCACTAACAGGGTGTTATTTTATTCACTTGAGAATATGGAAGAATAGAAGTTACTGGTCACTTGTATTTACTATGAAATGCAGCACAAACTTGAGGCCACAAGGCTGGACTATTCTATCCAGTGACAAAACTCAACCAAGATATGCATCAGATGACTTAAAGCACTGGGTGCTTAAAATTACAATTTAGAAGGCTTTTAAGTCAAAATCTAACACAAACATTAGTTTAAGGAACACAGTATATGCAACCATAGAATCTTTGAAACAATCAAGTTTGATAATACTTGTTTTGCCATTAACTTTTTCTGAAAATTGTTGTGGTAAGTATTCCTATTTCATGAGAATCTCGTGTCCATAGAAATGCTGAAGGGGAATAACTGGAAACCCTTTCAAAACAGTTGTGTTCTTGTACAATCCAGAATTTTTCAGTATTTCAGTACTGAAAAGCTTACTGTGAAGATGCTTAATGCTATCAGATGAAGTAAGGCCATTGAAGAAGCAAGGTCCCCTTTTTTTTTCTCCCCACTATAAAAATGAGGGCAGTTTTTAATCTGGAGCTAAAGCCAGTGGATATTTTCCCCAACAGGTTTCTCTTTCCCCACCAATACAGAAATTGGGTGCATGTTCTTAGACATTAACACATCTGTTTCAGAAACTACCAATATCTGGAAAAGACAGTAGGAGGTTAAAAGTAATTGCAGAAACAGTGTTAAGTTCTCCATCACAGCACAAAAAAGCTTCCCCATATATCCCTAAGGTACAACCCAGACTTGCAATCAACAACACAACAGGAGTAACAGAAACAATAGACTCACCTCTTTAAATTCTGCTTTTAGCACACAGTGTCCTAGTGTTGACTGCCACTGAAGTTTCCTACCACTGTGTTTTCCTAAATAAAAGGTCTTGAAAATCTCCTGCAGTTTTACCATCTAAAGAAAGAAAAATCCCAAAACACTGAAACACAATTTCTACTTTAAAAGCATCCTTCCCTCCTCCACAATCAATTAAGCCTTAAAGCAAGGCTTAGAATGATAAAGGGAATTGCAAGAAAACAAATTTCATTTTAAGAAGATAGCTCTGCATTTCCTTCTCTATGCATATTGAAAACCAAGTGTCAGTGGACCTCAAGTTGCATTTCTGACAGGCCAATAGTTGTATAACCCATGAAGTTCATTACCTCTGGGGGCAGGTGGACTTCCATAGGCACATAGGTTGGCCAGTAACCCATAGTCAGAATATTCACTGTTAGTTCAATGTTGCCAGGGACATTCTGATTTTGCATATACTGCAAAGAGAAACAAAATAAATTGAAATAGAGCTATGTTAATTATACATATTTCAGGCAGAACTGAAATTTAGAACAGGCATTGCAGAAGCAGAGAAGACCAGCGATCACATGAAGTGTCTGCTGTATAAACTGCAAGTTACATATAAGAAAATGAAGGTAAGAACAAGCATTTTCTGAGGTTCAAAAGACACTTCCATACAGGAAGAAAACAGCAAATGCAGTGTTTTAGCAGGCTGAGGTGAAGATCTAATTAAGTGTGAATAGAGGAAAGAATGTTAAAAATTGTTTGTAATCAAAACATTACAAAATCACCAGAACTAAATGTGCAAAAACTTCCAAGCCAGGCACCAGAATACAGTGGTGTTAAAAATGTCTCAGAGCTGGTGTTAAAATGTTTTGTAAGTTTACAATTCTCTTATTGCTGTGGGTTGTTTGTTTGAAGAAGCTTGTCTCAGTTTTTTTGCTCAGGAAAAACCTTTAATAAAATCAGTAATATTTTCAAAAGCACAGACAGGACAGACAGGACTTTCCCTCAGTACCTGTTTGAATTGTATCATTATGTCTTTTGAAAGCTCCATATCTTTAAACATTCCTTCAAGTTTGCTGGTGAAAGCAGCTCCACATTCTATAAAAGAAAACATAAATATTAGAAATTAATCTGTTTATTTTCAGCATCTCAGAGTAGTTATTTTAAGTGCAAGAATGTACTTCTAAGCAAGATGACCTTTTTCACCAGAGTTTCTTACATAAAAACCTGGATTCTAATTAAGGAACAGAATAAGGTTACAAACAACAAAAAAGATGTTTTGATGTGGTTGCTATTTTGCAACCCAGTTGTTATTCCACATTTCTTCTCCATGGACCTGACTGTTCATTCTTTGACTATGGTGGCCACTGGTCACTCAGATGAAATTCTAATCCCAACCAGCTGCCTTTCAAACTGTGTCCTGATGGCAGAATTAGATCAAGCTCTAAAAATCTCACCCTTACCACCTTAAGCTCCATCCAATGAAACAATGAAGACCAGACTAGAGAACAACTAGCTGGCAGTGAATAACAACTGGAAGTCATCTTTTCTCTGAGCACATCACTGATTTACTCAGCAGGGAACCTCAACCCTATCCCACAGGCCAAGACACACTGTGCACTTTTAAGTTCCTGAGTTTTGGCTTTTCCTGTTAAAATTACAAAACTAAAATCAAATGAATCTCCTCAAAACCCACCAGTCATTCAGGACCTGCACAGAGACTTTTGCCCTCATGGAAAAGGGAAATACCAACAGTGCTTCTGTGAAGGCCTGTTAAAACAACTACTTTCAAAAGAAAGCTGATGGATAGAAATGATAGATATTTACCATGTTTGAGTTTGGAAAGCATAGATTTTTCAGCATCTACTGATGCACTCTTCCCAACTAACAGTCTCTTTGCTAGATCTTTTTTATAAAAGGCCTCAAAGACATCTTTTCCTGTAAGAGATGAGATTTGAAAGTGAACACAAAGCACTGCTGGTTTTAAAGATACATTACCTACAAAAGACCCGATTCAAAGCTCAGAAAAACAAAAAGGACCTTCATATGAAGATTTCCACAGGTTCTGTTATTTGCAATTTGACAGGCAAAGTAATTAAACAGCACTACACCAACAAAACACATCCACAGAGAACAAACACCTGAAAATGTAACCAGACTGCAAAAATAATTTCAAAGTACCTTTATGTTACTGGGTGAACAACTGTATCCCCACCAAAAAACCCCCAATACTTACCATATATGAATCTAAATATGATCATAATTTTATCCAGCATTTTTTCAAGTTCTTCATCAGTAGCTTCTTTGTTGCCTGCACGAAGCTTTGAATCTACATATTTAGCTAAAAGAGTGTTGAAGAATAGAGTTTAGCACATGCTTAAAATCACAGTGAAACAAAACCTCTAAATCTAATATGAAAACTTGAAAATGGAAAGGATCCTGAAATCACTTTCTATCTGCCTCATAACAGCTACCTTAATACATTTTCATAGAGGTTACAAAGTTATACAAACATTACAGCCTAGTATCTTTTTTCAGATAAGCAATGACTGCATCTTAACTAAAAACATTATGCCTATGAAAAAACTCTTGGTTTATGTTGTGGTCTCAAAGTAAAGTCACTGCTGTTGCAGATTGACATGGCTGTAATAGAAGCAAAAAGATCAGATGAAAAGATGTAAATCAGTTATTTAAATGTGTTGACTATATTGCTGAATTTCTCTAGCATATCATTATTTCATTTTAATTTCCAGTTTCAATCAAACTAGATTGTTTGTTTTAATTTCAAATGGGCTGGTAAGCACATTACAGTTAGGGAATTAACACAAAAAAGGAGGGCAGAAAGTATCACTCCACAAGCCTAACAGCACAACCAATTGCAAAGCAGGTTTTTATTTATTTATTATTCACTGTGTGGGGAAATGACTCCAAAGTGCAGAGTACCAGGCATGTAATGCACAGATCCGTAAGAAACATTCTTTGCAAACCAGAGACTATCCTCACACCATAAGAGGTTCAGTGCATCCTCAGCTCTCTTCCCTTCATGTATTAAACCCCTGACAGCTCTGTGCACACATGCTGGTGGCACAGTTATGTAAGCTTCTGAAAATTTCTAATTATTAGCAGTATTCTCATGTCTGGACACCAGCCAATTGCTGGAATGCCCAAATTCTGATGTTCTGCACTTTTTTATAGCCTAGCCAGTTAAGTGATGATGAGCTTGCTTTTAATGTTTGATGCTACCCTCCCAAACAATTCCCTTGCATCAGGTGGCACAGCAGATCCCAGGCTGATGTGCACTGTGCATGTATTAACACACAATTCCAGCATATCCCATCTGTAAGTGCATCAGCAACTCAGCACCCAAATTCTCACAGGAAAGAAATTGAAGAAAAATACCTATGAGTTCAGCTGGCTTATTTGGTCTTTTGTTAATGAATGTTTCAAAGGCTTCTTTCATGGCATTTACAAACTTCTCATTCTTGAGAAAGCAAACATCAATAATATGGTCAACTTTGTCTTTAAAATCAAGAAGTTCTTGGACCATGGTTTTGTCTTTTTCAGGATTAATTACTATGGTGCTACCAAATGCCTGCAAAATAAAACATATCTTTCAATTAGCCCGAATAATTAATTTAAATTACAAGAGTTCTAAAATCTTAAGTTACCTTTGTAATGTGTTGTTTCTGGTACTCATATTAGTTCCAGTAACAACAAAAGTATTACTTTATTATGTATTACTGTATTATGAAGTATTTACTATATAATCATCCCTAGGCCTTGCATATTGATTCAAAACCAACTGATGAAAAAGTGAATGGATTCAGAACTTCTGTCTAAAGAAATGAAGTTTTGCATGACAAAATTTGCACATCCTTTTAAACCATCTATATCCTCAGGTTTTACACAGGTAATGCTCCCACTAAACTGAATTGTATTTTATAGTATTCTTCCTTCACAACAACCAAATTTTCGGTGACATTTTCACTGAGAAATAAAATGAATCATCCTAACTGATATTCAAGTGCTTTTTGAACCTCAGCTGGTTGGTAACTTGCACAACCACTCATTCTCATAGGAAATTTTATTAGGAAGAAGACAAACATTCTGCCATTACCCAAATAACTACTGAAGAAATATGGCTGTCCCACAAACTAACTAAAAGTAAGATTATAAAATCCAAATGTATTTGGAGTTCGATCATTCAACTGAATATTCACTGTTTTCTTCAATAGAGCTAGAACAGTTACTGTTCCCTTCTTGGGATGTTTCAAAAGCTGTCTATTAAATACATGCTTATAAGCAAATATCTTCAGTTTTTAGAAAAATGCAATAGTTTACAGAGATGACTCAAGTATGTGTGTATACACCCCAGTGATACAACAGTGGTATCTGTTCCAGAGCTCTAGAACAGTACCTTTATGTATTCAATCCAGTGCTGCAAAAGAACCTGTACTCCACCTCTCACACGACTGAATAACTGGTACAGAAGAGACAGGTCTTGAATTCTGTTTTCATCAAGAAGGTGATTTAGACCTGCAAATGGGAGAATTTCAATAGAAATTAAAACCAGACTAACCCAAAGAAAGCACAGCTCATTACTACAGTGAGGCCTCTTCAAAACTAGTATTTTTTATCAAACCATTAGTGGGGCTTTTTGGGTTTTAATTTTATTTTAAAGTGCCTAATTTAACAGTGAAACACAATATCTGGCTGAAACCTTAAGAATCTTATTATTGCACTTAGGATACATGTACTTTATATAACAACCTTATCACTACATCTTTGCTTACTGCTTTACTATTCCCTAAAGATTTGAAAAGTTTCCATTGTACTGATCAGCAGGAAAAATTCCTTGGCAAGACAGCTCTGGGTTTCAACTCTAGCTGTAAAATAAATCTTACAGATGCTTGAAGGCAATCAGCTTCAAAAAAATATCTTCACCATTCACTTTAACTTTCTAGAGGAGGTCTGATGCTCTACAGCAAGGTTCTAAAAAAGTACATGGGTAAACATTGATACTCCACTCAATGAACAGTTTGTTACACATGTGCAGGAAGATGCTCACATACCTGTTTCATTCAGAATCTGGCTACTACAGACCTGATTGTTTATTATTCAACTCTTGCTGCATCTGTTTCTATTTCCAGATTACCTATGAGATCACCAGAGGGTCACTTGACTCCACAGAGACTACTGCAGAACTGAGGCAATCTATTCCATAGCTCAAATTATACTACATTTTTAAAACAAGCTGCTTTCTGTCAGCAGCAAGTACTCAATATCTCCCTTTTCTGTTACAGCCATAATTCAAAGTGTGCTCCTTTCTTTACCTCCAAGTCTTCAAAATGCCACTTAACACATTGAGCTTGAGTCTCCTGTTCTAATTTTCCTTTTGCTTTGCTGTGTTATCAGAAGACAGCACAGTGTCCCCTTATCTGCAACCAGAATGGCCAGTGCTATTTTGGGCACTGAGTAGCAAAGGGAATTAAGGAATGGTGCAGCTTGTCCTCCCCCAGCACCCATGGCTTTCTTTCAGCACAGGAACTGAAAGCCCCAAAGCAGTAATTAGAAACATTTCCATAAAGAAGAAAGATTACCTTTCTGAAGAATGGCTGTTAAATGTTCACCTAGAAGTTGTTTTTCTACAGTAGCAATTAGTGGCTTCCTACAGAAGAAATGTTTAGAATTAATTTTCCTTTTTCCATTACTGACAGTTTTAAATCCTTCTTTTGAGATCATGTTAATTATATTATCATTGGGAGTCCTCTAATTATCTGTGGCCAAAGACCTAAAATGATTATACACATATTTATCCTTTTTCTCCCTAGTAAACAATATGTTGTTTCTGTTTGCTGACTGATGATTTTCATTCACACAATAAGCCTGTTGTACATGACCTGTAGGCAGCTGGACAATGATTCCATCAGTGAAGAAGTTGGGGAGAATTCATCAAATAATCTGCCTAATCCTGTGTTGTGGGAGGACATTCATGTCTTGGGAGACAAACCAAGGACAGACCTCAAGTCAAGAGATATTAAAAAAAAACCAGGGAATTGGCCACTAATACTGGCATGGAAGAAGAAAGCCACTGAACAAGCTAAATGCTTTTAACAGCTGAAAGAAGAAGGAAATCAAAATGTATGACAGCAGCAATAAAACACCTCTCTCTCAGAGGTTTTGATATCAGTGACCTACATTTTCTCTCAGACACAACAGCTGTAGCTTTAGGTTAGAAGGCCTCCACCTGACTGTGTTGGAGGAAATCCTGCCTCTAAGTAGAAAAGACTGGAGAATGACATTATTTAAAAATTTCCCAGACTCCACATGCAAATATTTTTTGGAAATATTCAGAGGCTTTAGCTTAAGAATATTCTATGCCAAGTCTTATCATTTTCAGGTAGGACAACAGTT
>NW_005054314.1:1465330-1474367 GCF_000277835.1 Geospiza fortis
CTTCTTCAAGCAAATACTTAACAACATTTATGCCAAAATAACAGTGACTTAGAAGAAGAAAAGGCTATTAGCTGTGTGAGCCAAGACAGTGCTTCATTGTAAACATGGAACTGTGGGAAGTGAAAAGCATTTGATGGTCAGTCAATAACAGAAATAAATTGCAGCTACTTAAATGGCCCTCACCAGAAGAGGAGCCAAACAGCTCATACAACCAGGCAAGGGGAGATTGCACTTACTGTGTGCTCTGATCTAAGTAAGTGATTATTCTGTCTGCTTCTTCTTCCAAGCGCTTGTTGACATGGTGAAGATATTCTGGAACCTGAAAATGCCAGAGTAGTTTTGTATGTTAAAGAAAACAAACAACAAGAAGGGAAAAAGAGAGACAGTACTGGTCTGACAGATGTAGCAGCTCCAGTTTTAATCAAAAATCATTGGCACTGTGACTGAAGGCAACTGCAGGTGCATTTCCTTTTTCAGACTACTATAAAACAAAGTCCTATTACTGCCTTGCACACTAAGGC
Source organism: Geospiza fortis (assembly GCF_000277835.1). NCBI lineage: Eukaryota > Metazoa > Chordata > Aves > Passeriformes > Thraupidae > Geospiza > Geospiza fortis. The sequence continues at coordinate 1,465,852 of NW_005054314.1, forward strand.
AGCAGAGTATTTCTACCCCCTGACTCTGCTTTGACATTAGGCACAACAAACACTGTTAAACATCCCAAATACCTCTCGTTCCTGCATAAGCCTCTGTCCCTCTGCTGCATACAGGCGATTGGTCTCTTCCAAGAATCTGTGTTCGAAAGAGTCCTGATAAATCTGGGGAAACAACATGACACAAACCCAGGGTAAAGCTTACTGAGCACCAAGTAAGAATTTGAGCTATTTACTGGTTTAAAGGTGAAACAGGTGTACTCACCTGCAAGTCAGAAAGCATGCTCAGAAGGCTTCGCAGTAAACTCCTGTCGATGGCCTCACCATTTCTTTCCCTCTCAATCAGCAGCAGAATGCCATCAATAGTTTTGTTCTGAACCTTCTGATCACTGATTATATGAGTTCTGAACAATTCTAGTCCCATATCCCTACAAAGAAAGCAAAGACTGCTCAATAAATTGTTTAAGAATAAATCCCAGATATCTCTTATTAAAACATGATCTAAATCTAATAAAGAGGCCAATACCAGCATTCTTCCAATTCCTCATTCCTCTGCCTCCAAATCACTCAAGATGAACCAATATATGAACACTAGAATAAACCATGACACTGCACCAACACGAAGCTACACATTTTAAACACCAATCCAGATATTTTTTTCCTAAATAACCATGTAACTTTTGCAACATCTTTATTTTTCAGTTGGTCGGCAGGATGTTGGAACACCAACCTTCATGAGAAAAGAAAAATATCATCCTGGGTTCCAATTCTATCGTTATAGTGCTGGACAATATTCCTTTTTTGTCCATCACTTACTCATCTCTAATTCTCAGGCACAGCTTAGAAGAACTCAGTGATGTGACAGACAAGGATCTCTGCAATGACCATCCCAGTTAAAACTTTCTATGAATTTCGAACTATGGGTATGGTCATTCTTAGGAAAAGTCAGGCCCTCCATCAATCTCTTCCAAAGTAATTCAGGTACCAAAGAACAGTAAGGCATATACTAATTACTAATAATACAAGGAGCAGAAGTTGAAGTCCAAAAAAGCATATTCTTGCTTTTATTTTAAGTAACTCTTTCCAACTTGAAATACTGTGCCCGCTAAGGCAGATACTGGGCACCCCAAACCCTTGCACTTCAGTTGTGGACCAGACCCCTTCCTTTAACTGTGCAAACCGGAGGCTGATATCTACTTCACTGCAGATACAATCTACTTCACAGTTATTCTAGAACAATCCTATAACTTATAGCAAATAAATTAAAAGTCTTCCTTTGCAACAAGCACTCGTGCATTCATCATGTAACTTAAAGGTCACTATGAGGTTTATATTAAAAAAATCCATCTGAAAATCAGCAAGATATAAGCAATAGTTGAAACACACCCCCAAATAATTTTATTTCTGCCCTCCCAAATAATTTAATTCTTTGTGCCCTTACCAAATAGATGGCAGCATTGAATTCTGAAGGACATAAGTTCGATCCAAGAACAGAAAGATACTTCTAATCATAATCTGTCATGAGAAGGAATAAAACAGCCACAATCATTTTACTCTTGAAACTGAAGAGCAACACCAATTATGCTCAACAACAACAAGAAATCCCACCAATTGGTTTCAGGCAGTTCTTTCTTGGACACTGCTGAATTATTTAACATCTGCCAATCTCTGCAAGGTGAACAATGTGACACTTTGCATATTTCTATACAACAGAACAGCTCCTTTAAAAATAGGTATAAAGGAGAAAGGTTTGCATAAAACTGACAATGAGAAGTTAGGGGTGTCTGTGTGTCCAAGATCAGACCCATATGCCAAGAAACACACTACAGGAAGTTATTTTCAAGGCTTGATTTCTAACCAACTAGATACAGCTGTATATCACAAAAAAACCTTACATAAATTTAAGACATTTCAGAAGTTTGAAAAAAAAAATCAAAGTTAAGCAAAACAGGCTGACAAAGCAACTGGTTTTCCTTAAAAAGATAAACTTACCATTTGTCTGCAGTGATCTTGCCAGCATTTGTCTATTTTCTTTAGAAAAAGGACACTATCCAATGAATCCATGAAGAAATCATTAAGAAAATCATGATTAATAGATGGTGTAAACAATGAAATGAATCAACTTTATTATTTTTTAAAGACACTTAGCAGGGAGCACAACAAACTCACCTAGTCTCAGAAAGAACTACCAGGTAATTCCTTGCAACACATTTATTTTTATTTTTTAATGAGAGTCTTTGTGTTAATAATGAGAAATCAAAATTATCTGAACAAATTTTTAAAAAATTATCTAAATAATTTTGAATATTTTGTTTAATCTCCATCCCTGGGGAATGGAACAAACATACGTATCCCCATACCTCAAAAACCAACAATATCCAATATGTGTAAGAGCTTACCACTACACTGTAATTTCAGCTCATGTTAAGAGTTAACCTTAAGAAATAAATTCTGTCCTTCAAATAAATCTTTTATTGAGCTCTGACATGCTGCCAGACCCCAATTACTTTTCCAAAAAAACCAAACAGCTACTTGTTGGATGACTTTTCACTTTATCTAAGCTTGGCAAGTTCAATATAAAAAAGCCTGACATGATACAGCCAATGAAGGCTTTTTAAACCTTGCTGCAAATCTAACACAAATTTCTGTAAGATGTCAAAGTGTTTCAGAAATACCAGTGAAACTTTCTCAGAAACTTTTCAATGGTTACAGGCATGAAGGAACAAGTAATGTTTCCCTAGGTCCCACAAAGAAATAAAAGCAAAACCAATTACACAAAGCCTAGGAATTCAGATTATCATGGCCTAATGTCAAAGAAATCCATCACTATATACTTGCAGGTAAAACAATTTTGGCTTGTCAACAGCTAAGAAAAGGATATTCTCTGAACTGGTGAATTTGTGCTTTAATGTGGTCTTCACAGATCTGCCTCAATTGTTTGTACAAATTTGCAGAGATCTTGTAGGAGCAGAGATTTTCAACAGCCTGAAGTAAAGAGAAAGAGAAACAAATCTTGCTATATTCTTACATGTGGTTTTACAAGAAAGGAGGACATCCCTTCCCAGAAAAGAATTCTGCTTCTCCCAGCTTTTAACCCAATTAACTGCTGCATGCGAACACCAGAGACAGAATGGCACTGCAATGGAACAGGAGATGAAGGCAGGCTGTGCCCTGAACAGCTCACAGACCATCAATTTAGCTGGAGTGTCAGTCTCTCACATGGAACTGCAGGACTGGCATCTCTAAAAACAAGGATGGTACTTTAATATCTTCCACTAGCTTGCTGGGCTTCATACCTCAAAGCAGTCACTTAAGGTATAATTTTATCAACTGCTGTGCTCTGCAAGTCACACTGATATTAGTGGAAAAGCACTGCCAGATTAATTTCCTTTTGCAGTCCTTTCCTTGATTAAGCTTCCCTCATCCCCAAAAGCACATATGTATACATATATTAGCTATCTTATCTATCCATCCACCAACTCCCTGCCTGAATAAGTTTAATTATAATCCTGAATATTAGTAGCATGACTACATTTACAGTGACAATCCCAGATTTCTAGATCTCATCAAGTATTAGAAGAATTACCACTGTGCTCACAGTAAGAAGTGAAAAGAAGTTTAATGGGGCCATGTCTTGGAGACTGATCAAGAAAATAATCATTTTTAAGTCCATTAGTGTATCTCAAGACTTCTAAAATCCAAACCCATTGTCCAGAATTCAAAAGCAACTAAACAACTTTAACTCTTTGCATGCTGGTGAAAGACACAGTAAGGGATTATTCTGTAAAACACCTGTAGAAGCTAGAGGAAAAGCATATTTGATTTTCAACTAATCTATTGTGCTATTATTTACTTATTGGAAAAGATTTCAGTTGCTAGTACGACCAGCTCCTTGGGAAAAAGAAGGACTGGAAGGTAAAGTTTGTTCCCCAGCACCTGCAGGCAACCATGGAGGGATTGCACAGCTCAGAAGTGCACAGAGCAGATTTATGCCATCACCCCAGAATATTTCCCAACAGTCCAAATGGAAGCACAGTGAGCAGTCACCACTAAAAGCACAGCAACAATCCAAATAGCTAAACAAGAGTTCTTGGGTTCAACCCAGGATACCAACAGGAATAATTCTGAGTGCAAGTGCACTACATCTAATACTGGCTCTAGCACACAGAGGAGTTAAAAAACCCCAAACAAACACAAACCAAACCTCCACGAAAACCAAAACCCCACAACAAAACCATCCCACACAATAACCACAAAACTCCCCAAACCTGCATGAGCTTAGTGTCAGGAGTAAACAGGTAGAGCAAGAGAGTGAAAGTGCCAATTAACCAAAACAGGTCTGAATGAAGACTGTAAGGAAAGCCAAAATTATCACCCAACTATACATATCTTAGTATTTGGAAACCACAACAGGTTTGACTCTCAGCCTCAACACTTAAACACCAAACATAGAATAAAGTGATAGGAAAATGTGTCCTATAGCTCACTGCTCAGAGGAGGTTATGAGCACTGCTAAACTCTATTCTGCTATTGGATATAACCAGGATATAACCTGATACTTAATTCAGTAGAACAAGGGGATGAGAAACACTGAGCTTGAAGAGCCTGATTAGAACTTCAGCAAGTGCAATCTTCCAAGGTTTCTTAATTTCTTCCAGTTTGGAGAAGCCAGCTGAGAGCTGGGAAGGTGAATGTTTTGGATGGAGCTTGCCTGTCACCTGCAGAACCAGCACTATTCTGCCTTTCCCAACACTGTTACAACTGCTGCTATCAAACAAGTACTGCTGCTCAAAATCCTTAAAAGAATTAGCTTCTGCACTGTAGATGGACAAATGCATACAATTAACTCTGAGTGAAATAAGCCTGTATTAACACACACCTACTTTTATGGAGTGTTCATATAAAGCTCAGCTTTTACATTTGTCTATCAGAAATTCTAAAGTGTTAAACATGCCTGCTAGGATTGGATGTTTGAACAAAGTACAAAACTTCTGCATCTTTGCTGATGACATACACAGAAATGCTTTAAGAGATGAACTCCCTACTGCAGCATTATGCTTTGCTTAATTACTAGTGCTAGACAATACTTATGGTATATAAAATGTATCAATACATGTGAAAACTTTAGGGCCTCTACTTCACAAAATTATCCTGTTCTGAATTAGTGGAAAAAATGTTTCTCACCTAATAATGGTGAGAAAATCTGAAGAGCCCTACTTCCTTTGTGTAACATATATAGTTAGATGTGGTTTTCTGGTTTTCTCTTTGGTTTTTTTTTTTGGTTGGTTTTCTTTCCCCTTTTAACTGCAGCATCCACACCTGGGTGTCTGTGGTACGGAAAAAGAACTGAACACAACTCTGATAAGATAAAATCAGAACTCTCCTGAAGTACTTAACTCTGATTGATTTTTTAAAAATAGCTATGTATCAGGTACCAAAGATCTAGATCTCTACTTTCAGGTACTAATATAAGGAAAATTATTCTGTGAAAGAAGCATTCAATTCTGTAGTACTTCAGCTACTCAAGGACAGGAATAATTTTGTTTGCTGAGGAAGAACAAAGCAAGTATGAAGCTTAGGTCCTGCAAAGAAATAAAGCTTCAAAATGTTTGCCCAGCAGAATTTTTCTAGCACAGACAAGAGTTAAACCAAAAGCAAGAAGTTTAACTCCATTAAAAAAATAATTATCCTCTTTTGAGGTGCACAGCAGAACTTTTGCAGACTCTTTTATAATTCCCTTCTATGTTGGATAATGGTGTCTGCCAAGGCATATTTGGGATCAGATCCTTTTACCAAGCAGCTGTTCAGAAATGACATTAGTTTAGTTAGCATCTAAAAACACTAGTGATTCCTATTACTATTTTTAAATCAAGACATTTATTTTTAGATTTATATTAAAAAAAAATCATACTTCATTGCACTCTATTTCACTGAGAAACATCTAAGTACTAACAATGTTGAAACACTGAGATTCAAAACAAAAAAGCTTATTTTTTGTTTTCTGGTCACAAGCAATATTAAATTAAGCTTGTGGTAAGACTGAGCAAAAATTTATGCAACACTGTTAAACAGAAGCAAGTATTTCAATAGAACTCTGTATTTTTTAACAATTTTGGATAGCCTTCAAGCGCTTAATTAACAGTGATTTGCACCATTATTCAGTCTAGAGTAAGTAATTTACAATACCATCCAGTACAACTGGTTGTAATTTGCTATCACTTCCACCAAGTTTTACAAAAATAACAATACTATCTATTATTCTGACAAACTGTTAAAAACCCAGTATTTTTAGTTAATTAATTGAACATTTCAAAAGACTATAGTAATCTTAAGAATGCCGTGGACTGAGGAACAGCAAATAATTCTTCCTTAAATCTGTCCCCAAGCCTTGTACAAACAGGATTTTTCCCTCATATACAAATGCAGCTTTTGTTGAAAAGGGGAGGGCAGGGGAAGAAGAGACACTAAAAAGCAGTGGTGAGAAGGCTATACACACACACAGAGGAACAAATTAAACAACTAACCAGGTAATAAAGGCTTTAGAAGTAGAGTAAAAAGTTCAAGTGCTTCTTAATACCCAGCTAAAGCAGCACCATTGCTATGCTGCTAAAACTGCAAGTGACGTTAGTAGGGAAAAGGTAAGCAGGGGAAATCTCCCCAGCACACTCAGCTGAAAAAGCAGAAGTGGAGCTTATAAAAACCATTAGGAAATGCAGTTCAATCTGATCACTTCCTAAAGTATTTAAAAAAACACAATCAGAGCTGTTGCTGGCAATAAAGTTGGATTCTCAATTGTTAGAATAGAACAAATGCTGCAATGCCGGAAAATTACAATCAAACCAAAATAATACAATTCATGAAGGAAAAATGGTGTTCTATTTACCTACTAGAAGTCAATAGAAGATTTCAGGTGTTAAGTGATTTGTGATACTTGATTGTGAACAGATACTTTCTTCAGAAAAGAAATTGTATTTTACTATAAATCACCTTATTCTTAAACACCAATATTTGAGGAGTTCACCTTTAGCAGATAAACAGCACAACCCCCTAAAAAGAAAAGGGAATACAGCTCCTTGCCTTAGTTAATTCTCATCAACTGCTGCAAGGGAAACTATACCTTGGGTTTTGTTGAGACAAGTAAAAAAAAAACCAAAACATGAGTGTGATGCTAGGTCTTGTGAAATTGTATCTCATGATTGAAAAATGGAGAAACTATTTGGTGACAAGTTTTTCAATGACAAAAGCAGCTATCAAGCAAAATGCCATATTCTTACCACCATATCAAGTGTTTTAAGCAAAAAAATCTGAGAACAAAACAGAAAAGCCTCAACCCATTACTTGTACTTAATGCACTTACCTGATAGAGCTCTTCTAAATTGTACTTAATTGAAGTACTGTTCTGGATAGCTTCTACAGCTTCTTTCAGTTTTTGCCAGGTTTCATCTGTGTAGTTTTCAGGCAATTTGGGTTTATCTTTAAAATAAATGATATAAAGTTTGAGAATGTATTTAAATAAAGCAGAACCTTTCACAGAAATTAAAAGGATGTAGTTTTGAGGGGAAAGAGGTATGGGCTGATGGTCCAGCTTTTAATTTATACTTACATGGAAAGAAAGCATTTGTGTAAAAGCAGTATCTTATTCACATTTGAAAGAGTAACATATTGAAGGAATTCAGCATTGCTCTTCATATACACACCACAGCACTTGTAGCGCAAACAGTACCTGTGGTTTACAAAAATCACAATCCTGTGCCTGAGCAGCTCAAGAAGGGCTAAAAGCAGCAAGAATGATCTATACCTTCCTTAAACTCTCATTACTAGGACAGCAGAGCCAAAATAAAGGAACATAAAAGGCAAAAATCATGCATTAAAAGATACACAGTTGTGTGTATCTCAGTTTTTAATTTACTGCTCTTTAATTCTACTCTGTATTAACAGTTGGAAAGAACTCAAGAAACATTCATGGAAACACTGTAATTATTGTACAGGCTTTATGGTCCCAAGGAAAACCTTCCAATTTTAAAGGAATCCACTTATGTCTCTCTTGGGTTTGGCCAGTGGATATTTTTTAGAGTTAAGCCTCTTTTAATGTTCAAACAGCTCCAGATCTGACCCTCTCAGTTATTTTTTTTTTTTGGCTCTTTTCTAGAGATGCCCCTGCTCTGCAGCACCTTCAGCAAGACCACAGCATTTACAACATGCTGAGATATTCCCCAAGTCACATCCTCAGAATATAAGAACTATTCAAAAATTTTCTATTCTTGTAACTACCTAAAGTGACCATTTTTGTTCTAATAAGGACATTCCTAAATGGAGAAGACAGAAGAAGAAAATCTGAGGAGGAAGATGACACATGCACATTCATGCTACCAACAGGTGAAACTGGCCCAGAGTTTATACTCTATTAAAATTGATTTTTACACACTTAAAAGTAAAAAACAATTTTTAAAGCTTTATGATTTCCTTAGAAATTACTAACAGAGAGAAATAATTATTTTGTTCTTCCAAGCATTTCCCTA
>NW_005054314.1:1474671-1477145 GCF_000277835.1 Geospiza fortis
CCTACAATATTGGCAATATCCCAACATTAGCTGCCTGATCTGGATCTAGAGACAAGTGGCCATGGACTTGCCTGTTTTCACTAGCAGCTCCTGACTATGCTGCTCAGCAGGCAACACCAAGGTTATGGATTTTAAGAAGCTATTTAAGTGGTAAAGGATGTTATTGCTATCACACTAAAATAAAGACAAAAATCTTAAGATCACTATTCAGTTTAGTACTTGTGAATAAATAAAAAGCAAGGCTGTCAGAATACCAGGACATCCTTTTTAAGCAAGGTTCAAATACCATTCATAAGCAGTGATGACCACAGCACCATGCAATCCATGACATTTAACAGGTATTTTAAAGGTGAGAAGTTAACTTCCCTTAAAGATAACAGTGCACAAGCAACTGAAGAGCAGCCTATAATGCATCATAGGTTTGTATTTTAAAATAATCAGTCAAATTATATGATGATGCTTTGATGGGCAGAGAACATTTTTGAGAATTGGAACCTTAAAGCAAAGAGTTACAATGTGATCATGAATTCCTGCAAAACATTACAGTGAGTCCTAATCCTTAGCTAATGCAATATGTCTACAGAACATTCCTGTCAATTGTGTACTTAGAAATTAATTTTAATTTCGGTAATATCTTTTACCCATCCACAAACCAAAACGCATGAGGAGAAAGAAACAACCCAAGAAAGCAAGGCAGTGGAGTACTGTGGAAGAGAGCAAGAAGCAGGAAATAAAAAAAGCCCATGACAGCCTCATTTTTATAAGGAAAAAATGGCAGCATTTTAGCTAAGCTTTCTGCCTACCTATTTGTATTTTTATTTACTAGAAAATGAAGCAGCATCACATCAGTAAAGTTTAATTTCTCCACCTTGGTCTCTAGTAACACTACTCAAAAATCTCAAATACATGTTTGGACAGAATTTATAAAATAATGTAACTTGTAAAGTCAGAGTAAGCTAAGACAGAGAAAAGATACTACAATTAAAAATTACAGTGAGGACATTACAAGGAAAAATACTCTACAAAAATCTGAACTACCTACTTTAAAGGCAAGCAGGGAAACCAGAAAGGAAATCCACTATAATAGCCCGATAATCACCTTAGTTTCAACATTTAAAACTAAGCACAGGCAGATTATCCTATAAACAGACAACAGGGACAGAGACAAGGCATGCAGATTCAAGGCCAATTTAAAAAAAAAACCCACATTCTATGCAAAGACTTATCATAAACTGGGCTAAAATATACACTAAGTTCTGAATCAGGATTACCAGAAAAGAGCTATCAGACGTTAAAAGTTTAAACAAAGGCGATTTACACACTTAGGCAGTAAAACCTTACACTTAACATGCAAATTAAGACCTTCTCAAGAGACAGAGTGAAGGGAGTCTGAAAAATAATTCCAAGCAGCAAAGTGTAGCCCAGGATGTGTACATGACCAGGCAAGCACACATCAGAAATCATGATTCCCCTTTACATAAGTTTTGAAATGTTCACCACAGAAAAGCAATTCCCACAAAACCTGGGGCTATCTGAAAGGAACCGGTTTCCAGGCTGAAAACAAAACACAAAGTCGAGTGTCAGATCCCCACAGGTTGTGACAAATTATGGCCTGTTACCTTTAAAGTTCTTGATCACTAATTTCTTGGCAGAGCCAGGTTTACTGTTGGCGAAACTGGAAACAGTAGAGGAGGCAGCTTTGGTCAGGCCATTTGCATGGTGCCCCACAGCCACTGACGAAATTAAAAGGCTTTTATTTTTAAGCTGTTGCTGGTGCTGCTGCTGAGAAGAGGCAGCAGGAGAGGAGGAGGAAGAAGACTCTTCAGCCATCTTCACATCGAGTCCAATAAAATCCACGGAGTCCTCAAAGCGCAGCTTCTTCTGGAGGTGATGGTTGGAGGAAGCAACCCCTGAGGAGGAGCACGAGGAAGTGGTGATGACAGAGGAAGATGATGAGGAGGTGTTTTTGGAAGGAGAAGAGGTGCAGGAGGAAATGGAATCAAATTCTTCTTTTTCGGAATTACTGTTGCTGCTGTTATTTAACTTTCTCTTCTTGCAGGAGGAGCTGCTGCTAGTGTTACCATCAGTGGCAGGTCTGACCTCCTGGGCTGCAGCTGGGGGGTTGGGGGAAGAGAAACCTGTGGGAAACATGAACACACAGAAGTGAACAGGCTGAGGGGCATCAAATCCTTGTGGTGTGACAAAGAGAGGGGGAGAGTTTGAGAGTCAGTCTCTGTTTGCTGTCTCTGGGGGGGGTCTTTCAACTCCTCCTTCTCATCAGCAGAGTCCTTCCGTATTCCTTCTCCTTCGCGTTCTTCTTTATCGGAGCAATCACTTTATCTCCTCTTCCCCTTTTCTTTATTACTTTGGTTCTTCTCGTAGTTTGTCTCTGCCTTTTTGCTTTTACTCCTTTCCCAGCGGAGCGTTTCCGTTCCTGCCTCTCGCCGCCCACCAGTTCCTTTCAATTCTCCTCT
>NW_005054314.1:1477611-1480318 GCF_000277835.1 Geospiza fortis
CCCCTCAGCCTCGCCGCCGGCTCCGGCCGCGCTCCGGGCGGTGCACGGCGGCGTTCGCGGCAGCTCGTCCCCCCGGAGCCTGCGGCCTAGGCCGAGGCCTGTTAGCTTGGTTTGGAAATGATTTTTCTTACACTTATTTATAAACAGTAATTTAGCGTCAGCTTTTTGATATGATTTTAATACATATAGGCTTGCACTGGGCTACAGCCTATGGTTTGCTTTTGTTTTGTTTATTTATTTTGTAACTTTTACAAACAAGAACAGGACTCGTAGGCCTTCAGAGTCTCTTTTTTGATGTTGGTGGATCTGTTACCAAAGGGACTGTAAACTCCCCAGGAATGTTGTTAGGATTCAAACACTGTTGACAAATGGCTGTGGAAAAAGTAACAAACCAAGTGATGAGGTTTTGTTCCAGGAGATTGAGCAGAGAGCGTACACCTCGTACAGCAGACAGCAGAGCTTCTCAGGGGAAGTCTAGTGGCACTTTTATGTTGGATAGGAAAAGGTGGGCTAACTTATCTTGACAGAAACTGGTACATAGAGATAGGAATGTAATGTTACTGAGGCTCTTCTGGAGTATGTTTTATGACTGAGTCACTGTCAGACAACTCCTGAGGCCAGGAAGGTCATGCTTGTGATGTGTAGAAAAGTACATTTGAAAAAAACCAGCAAAACAAAGCTTCAGTCTGGTTTTGACTGGCTTTAGAACAGGTTGTATGGTTCCCAAGGCTACTAAATTACATTCCGAGTCAGATGTAACAGAAATAAACAGGTTTGCTAAGTAAATAAAACTTAGGCGAGTATGCCGGAAAGTTTTGCTCTGTTCCCCATTACTGTCATGTTCACTTAAGCCAAATTAGATATGAAGTCTAGAGATGTGAGAGATGCCAAATTTCTACATATTCTTGGTTCATTGAAAGGATTGGATTTGTAAAAAAGACATGAGTAAGAGTCCCTTTTCCTGAAGTTGCTGTCTGTGCAATCATTCAGGGCCAGGACAGTCAATGAGTTTGTCCCATCAGTTAGAATATTCAGCTTTTGGATATGAGAGAGCAGGTGGAGGCAAGGTGATGTTCTGAGGATCCAGGAAGAAGCCAGGTGTGATGGATTTTCCCCCTTTTCTACCAAAACTTATGGGGGAGGTGAAATCCTAAGTCCTTTCTATTTAGCATGTGATCCTGAGGGATGGTTTCTGTCAGAGGAGTTGCTGGATGTTCCCCTTACTTTGTCAGTCTTGTCAAGGTACCATGCTTTTAAAATTTTGGTACTTAAAAGTGACCCTGCAACCAGAGCAAATGTCTCCAGCCTTTTGGTGTTGAGGCTGAACAGTAACAGTGCTTTAAGTTAGCAGAAGTGTAGAGGTAAGACCTTCCTCTTGACCAAGGCAATATTTGAAAATTTGGGCCTAATCCTGCTGTTTTAGGCAGGTGTGAAAACAGTGGCTGAGGTGACTTCAGTGAGATGTGCTTTCTCAAGAAGGGTAGAAGTTTACCTTTTGTTTCTATAATTTGAGATAGAATATGATGAACTTTTCATTACATTAAAAAAAAATGTTGTTTGCATAGCAAAGTATTATGTGATGAAAACTTTTCTGAGGATCACCAGAACATATGGAATAGTTTGTCAGTGTGATTAACTCCCATTCTCATTTTCTAATCCTGGGGATGAGCAGTGTCACTGTGTTTCAGTTAAAATTAAATTCTTGATCATCACTCAGTATTTTTAATGATGCTACAAAGTAGATGAAGGTGGCATTCATGAATGAAATGCTTGACTATTTATGTAATGCTATAGTTAATTCTTATCCTTTTAAAAAGTTATTAGTGTGGTTTTCCCAAAGCTGTAGTGCACTATTTAAATGATACCATGTATAAAGCTTGGTTTTACTTTGTTTGGCTGATGTAACTTTTAAGTGTTAGGTTTTAATTATGTGTATAGTTTCAAAGGTGATTAAATTGTTTTGTATGGAAAAAAGAACTCAGTTGTTAGCACAATGGTAACCTGGTGTTTTATGTCCTCTCCTCCCTCCCCTTTATGCCAGTGGTGGCATTTCCCTGACTCTAAAAGAAACTGGGTGATCACCTGCATGTCTATTTATATAGCAAACACCAGCCTGAAGAACAAACACAGGTCTGCTCCTCAATGAGTGAAAAAACAGTGTGGTAAATTCTGTCTGCCTATGGCTTTCTATTCACAATTGTTGCATCGTGATGGCAAAACCTAATTTGATTCTAATAAACACTATGGATGGCCGTCTCCACTAGAATCCATCTGTCTGCCTGGCAGCCGAGATCTTCTCTGCAAGCCAGGCTTCTGCTCCCTCCCCTCCTTGAAGATGTGGCACTGTCACCTGGGCCCGATTCCCTGCCCGGCTCCAGTATCTGCTTTTTGACAAGAACTCTATTTCCCCCCCAGATTGCTGTTGACAGTATCTTGTGTCCTTCTCTGAAGCTGTCGCGAGGATAGCTTCTGCTCCGCTAGTTTGAAGATGGCTGTGTTTTTTCCCGTTAAATATATTTTGTGTTTAAATGATGCCAGTAGCTATTAGCACTTCGCTCTTCTTATTTTACCAAAAATCGATACATTACCTGGGAAAACATCGCCGTGCCTGTACGTACCAGGCAGCCGGTGGCTGTGAAAGCCCAATAATAATAATAACAACAATAAAACAGCGTTGTGCGCGGGGCAGCGGTGGGCAGGGGGCGAT
>NW_005054314.1:1480443-1484531 GCF_000277835.1 Geospiza fortis
GAGGGGGGGGGGGGACGGCGCCCGGCGCCCCCTCAGCCCCGGGCTCGGCGCTGCGCTGGCGGGAGCGGCCCCGCGGCCTCCTTGGGCCCCGCCGCCCGCAGCCCTCGGCTTTGCCCAGGGCACTCGCTCGGTAAATGGAGCTGAGTCATTAACTTATCCCAACTTCGGCTGGTACAGGGCGCCGGTCGTGTTTCTGTGGACTTGGAGGGTTCGCATCGGAGCAGGGCTGTGGGTGTTTGTGTTACCGGCAGAGTTCTCTTGGAGTTGGATAAAATAGCGCCGTGGGCCAGGGTTTATCTGTGAGACTGAACATGGGCTGTGGCCGTACAAAAAGTTTAGGGATGAAGACAGGCTACTAAGGGGGGACCTCCTGCCTTCCCCCAGCCCAGGTGTTCCCCGGGGACAAATTTGAGATTAATGAAATCCTGCGCTTGAAAGTTGGACAGTCAGTCTGCTACTAGACTTCTGTAGTGAATTTATAAACACTTCTGAAGACAGCTCCTGAAAAATACATCTTTTGTGCATTTCTAAAATACTTTCACTCTACAGATTTGATGAAAAGGAGAATGTATCAAACTGTATCCAGCTGAAGACTTCCGTTATTAAAGGCATCAAGAATCAACTGATAGACCAGTTTCCTGTTATTGAACCATGGCTAAACCAAATCATGCCAAAGAAAGATCCAGTCAAAATAGTAAGATGGTAAGTATCTCTTCTCTTAAACTTTGCTTTCAAGATGCTAGGATTGCTTCCTTTGTTTCCTTTGTACAGTAAATAAGCCTACCACCTTTGATAGGCATCCATCATCTCTTAATAACTAGTAGTCCTTGTTATGGCCAGAGTGGAAAGTTGGCACGTGCTCATTGTACTTTAAAGGCATGTGCTAGTAGGATGCTTGAGGAACTTAAAAATGCTTCCTAGTAGCTCAGGTGCAGTGTATTCAGGGTGTCTCCAAGGATCAGCCTGTTATTGAAGGGAAGCATTCAGCTTTATGCACATAGAAGCTCAAAATTGTTTGGATTCCTGTCAGTAACATTTTGTATTATTTTTGGGCTTCCATGGATTATCTTGATTATTTTCCTTTTTTTTAAATAGATAGTAGTACATTTTTGCTGATTCCTTCTCATTATTCACTGTTTGTATTGCATTCAGAAAGCAATGGCAAGGAAATGCTGTTTGTGTATTTTGTCAGTAGGTTTCTTCTTTCTCAAAGGGGGAAGAAGGAGACCACTGCTGAAGAACAAGTCATACAAAAAGATAATATTTTTAGTTTTAAATGTTGTTACTAATTGACTGTTTTTATTCTCAGGTGCTAAGATAGACCACACTCCATTAAGTAAAATACTGTATTTAAAGCATAAAAGGGTTAAGTAGCACTTGGATTTTCTTTTTTTTTTTTTAAATCTTGCAGTCATGAACATATAGAAATCCTCACTGTGAATGGGGAGTTGCTGTTCTTCAGGCAAAGAGAAGGGATTTTTTACCCGACGCTAAGGTTGCTTCACAAATGTAAGTTTCCTGAGGGTGGCTGTGCTGGGAAGAGAAGGGTGACAGTGTGATTCCACAGGACATCTGTAGAAACAAATTAAAAGGAGCTTCCATTCCATATATTCCATGCATATGCGTATTCCAGAATAGATGTTAAAGACACAGTATGCTTTCTTAACTTGAATTTATTTTCTATTTCACGTGTCTATGTTAATTGCTTCCATGCTATATGCTAAGCAATCTGAACTTAAGTAAGAATTAAATTGTGTAAAGCTCTAAAAAAATCTTGAGAGGCTCCCTTAGGACAGAGATATAAATTTACTGTTGTTGGTCCCTATCTTTTTTCTTTCAAGTCTTGTTATACAAATACTTGTAAGTTCTTACTAGAAAAATATCTGTCTTCCTGAGTTTAATGATGTATATCTGTCTCCTGTAGGAACTTGGGCTGCATGCTTTTTACTTTTCACAATTTACTCTTGCATTTTTTTTCTTGCTGTTCTGCTTGATTGTGTTACTCTGTTTTGAATCCCAAAGAATGTTATTCAGTCACATCTTGGTGTTGGAAATGCTTCAGGAGTGTGCCTGCACTTGAAGGATGGCTTGGAAAGCTGACAGCTTTCATGAATTTTGTCTTTGTTTGCCTTTTTTGTTCTGTTAACGTTGAACTGTTTTTCTTTCATATTGGAGTAATTTGTTAGAGTACATGGACTTTGCAGGATTTAAGACCCCTTGGTTTTAAGATGTCTTAGGATGGGCACTTGTGTGGTTGTTTTTCCTACGGAAAAATTCTTGCTCAGTCTATGGGTCTGTGAGTGTGCAGGAGCCATAGCCTGAAGTGCTGGATTACCTTTGGTTCTCAGATAAAAGATGTAATCTGGGAGGACAGTATTTGTGTCCCTTTGGCTCAGTATTTTTGTCCCTTTGGGTCAGTATTTGTGTCCTTTTGGGATGGTACCACCCAGCAGGAGCTCAGGTAGTTGTTTCTCAAACTTCCTACCCTTGCAGGACACTATATCTAATTGCCCTGTTTAAACTGACTTTATAATGAGCTGTTCATGTTGTGCTGGTGCTGTATTAATGGCAATGCTGTGTCTTTCCCCTCCTAGACCCATTTATTCTCCCGCATCAGCAGGTTGATAAAGGCGCCATTAAATTCGTCCTGAGTGGAGCTAATATAATGTGCCCTGGCCTGACATCTCCTGGAGCAAAGCTTTACCCTGCTGCTGTTGACACTGTTGTTGTATCCTTCTTAAATATGAATTATTGCTCACTGTGAGATGAGTTACATTTCTGTTCTTGTGTTCTCAGTTGATTATTATCTGTTTTACTTTGGGTTTTAATTTGATTTCATGAAATAACTAGTAATCAGAAAGGAGCTGCACAGGTTTAGATATTGCTTGGCAAGGTTAAAGTTGTTCATATTTTTTCACTTACTGTATGTTCCAAACCACATAACTATTCGTGCTGTCCTGTTGGGTGGGCTGCTGTTCCATTAATCTTGTTGGTAAGTGGAGCTCCTTAGTGATTTTATGCAGAATGGAAAAGTAGATGAGGTGCAGTGTAATTTGTGCCCTGCCATGTTAGTCAATCTTGTATTCCCTTCAGAAGAATTCTCCTATTCATAGGGAATTAGGAAAGGGAGTAGGATCAGCTTTACTGCAGTCAGGACTTGCTCTCTGTGTCTGAAATTAGTGTATGTAAAATGAGGAAAGTAGGCTAATTCACTCCTTATATTACTGAGAAAAGAGCCCTGAACAAATACAGCATTTATAACACCAAGCTGTGCTGCTTTTGTTGTTAGTTGGATGCTATAGGAAAGATCAGCAGTTAACATCACGTGTTGCTAAACTCTGAAAAGGACACATGTGATTTCAGTACTTGTGGTTTTTAAATGGGTGTCTCAATTCTTCTGTGCCTTGGAATCTAAAATGGCCCCACAAACATGTGCTGTTTTGTTCCAGAAAGGCAGAGACTGTCATCTCTTTGTTAGACACAAAGGAAGAAATTTAGCACTGGGAGATTTTTTCTGTAATTGCTGTTCCAAGTTCATAAATGCATGCTTTGTTCTACACACTGATTCAATTGTTAAATTCAGTGCATTGTTTTGCTTATCTTTAAGAACTGGAACTCTAGAATTACTAAAGGATTAAAAGTTCAACACTGGCTTTTGAAAGTGTTTTTGGAAGTAATTTCTTCATATTGCTTTGACTTTTCTGAAATAGTTTAAAAATAACTCTGTTTTCCTTAGCAGTAATTTGTAGGCAATTATGGCAGAGGGGAAACAACATGCATTGTGTGTGGGAGTAATGAAGATGTCAGCTGAGGACATGTAAGTGTTTTAAAAGCTGAACTATAACCTGTCCCATGTTATTATTCTTATGTTAGTTTGGAGTATAAGCACCACTGTCAAGCTTACTGCATTGCTGTTGCAGCGTGTGTTGAGTACAGAGTACTACCTGGGCTAGGCAAGAGATGTAATTTGGATTTGAGAGGATTGAAAACATTGAAGAGACTTCTGTCTGCAGGGACAGCAGAGACTCAAGTCCTGCTGGATCTTGGTTGCCTGTCCAGGCTTTTTTTTTTCTCTGTGGCCTGCTCTT
>NW_005054314.1:1484597-1490473 GCF_000277835.1 Geospiza fortis
GTAGAGTTCTGCTTGGGATAAACAGAAAACTATTTGAGAAGGAAAAGAGATACAGAAAATGAAAATGGATGTTAGTTGTTCTTGGCTTTCAGATAGTGCTAAATCATAAGTAGCTAAATCACTTTGTTATTTTAAGTTCTGTTAACATCTTGTAGGATGTGAGGTGCACCCAGCAGGCTGTGTTGGTTTCCAGACCTGTCTGTCACTTGGGGCAGTGAGGAAGCTTTTTTGGTGGAAACAAGTCAGTCTTTTTTGTGTGGTTAACTCCCAACAAGCCTGTCCTAAGTCATAATAGTCGCACGAGGCAGAGATGGGGGAAGTGTCTTGGAAGACAGGGATAGAGTGGGACTGCTGAAACCTGGATTTGGACCTGCTGTAGCTGTTGAGGAATTCTGTTCTTCAGGATTCTTTGTGGTACTTCAAAAGACTCCAAGAGTAAGTGTAAAGAAAAGCTTCCTGTGTCCCAGTCCTGAGAGAGCAGTGACACACTGTGATCATTGCAAACCAAGGTCCTTTGTATACCTAACTTCAAATCCACCAGCCTTGCATCTGAATATCCTGTTCCTGTGAGAAGCAACATGAACTGGAGAGGAAAATGAAATGATACTCCTCTCTGCAGCCTGTTAGCTGCTTTTTTTGTGTCACATTGTTCCACAATTTTCTGGTTTAGGCAGTGGGATTTCAATCTCTTGGTGTAATTACTCCATATAATATGTTAATATTGTGTTAGCAGCATTTCCCTCCCTGATACTTTTGGACAGGTTGTGTAGGTAATAGAACACTTGGTGTAAATAGAGTAAATTGTAAAACCTGTTCTCGCTCCCAAAAAGAGGTTTGTTTTGTTTATTGTGCAAAACTAGTTCATTGGTGTCTTTTTTTAACTGGAAAAATAAACAGACAGAAACCAGTAATATTTTTAAAAGATGACATGACTCAAAAGATAGTCAATACTATGGAGGATAGTATGTCTCTAACAAGCTGAATGTCCTTGGCAAATAAATTTAGCATTTTTAATTTTTTATGAAGTGGGTAGATGACCTGCAACTAGAAGTGAGGCAGCTTACCTGCATTTGATTGTGTCATTGGCACACTTGGAACCAGAACTTGTTAGATTCTACATTCCAGTCATCTTGTACCACATCCTGTGCTTGGAGGAGAGGTGCACAACTGCTGTGCTACTTTGATGGAGAAATGGTAAAATGGAGAAAAGTAGCAGAAGTGTTGTCTGAAACACTGTGTCCCACAAAGAAGTAGTAAAAATACTGCGGAAAGCTGTTGAAAAAACGTGGAAGGCAAATATTGTCCTCTTATCAGTCAGCTGTGTGGGCACATGTAATAACAAATATTGTTTCTTGTCCACCTGTTGTGGAAGATAAAGACTTTGTGGTTGGTAGCTTTCCCCTTCCAGTTGACAAATGTTGCAGTTTCTACTTGAAATAATGTATTTTGTAGTGCTCTCGTATTTAACCTAGCTAATACTTCTGTATGTTTTTCCTCCTACAGTGAGAAGGTCAACAAAGGGATTGGTATTGAGAATATCCACTATTTAAATGATGGCCTTTGGCATATGAAGACGTACAAGTGAAACAACAGGAACTGTTACTCCAAAGGAATGCACTTAGATTAAATGTGGACTGCTTTGTAATTCCTTGTTTTTAATGTGACTGAATGTACAAATTATTTTGTTCTGTGGCTATGCTAAATAAATCAGTTGAATGCAAAAGTAGTGTTAGGCTACAATAGTTTTCTAGATTTCTTTTTATTACAGTTATTTTGTTTTGTCTTAAACCTGAGTCTTCAGTGACTGAAGATATTTGATGAAAGACTCTGCATGGACTGTGAGTAGACTATTTCAAATGGAAAGGAGGAAAAAGCCAAGAAATGTTTACATTTTTGTGCTCTTCTAAAAGCGTAATATAAAGTGTGTGTGAAATATAAATATGGTTTACAAAACTTCTGAAGCATTTCAGATTTTTTCTTGACACCTTGTTAGTCTACCTAGTTTCTTGAATGTGGAGAAATCAGGTTTTTGGACATTATTTTTTAACTTATTAAGAGCATTAACTTCATTTTACTTAAGGAGTTTCTCTTTTTAATACGCATTTGTCTGTATAGGATTTATGAACTCAGACTGATATGTGGGTTAGAAATTCTTTTATGGTGGCTCATATCTGAAGACTGTATGTGTGTTCAGATTTCTACCTGCCAACACTTTGATACTGCTCTCCTTCTAGAGGAGTTTGTAGTACTGGTGGGCACACTGCCAGTGAAGTGTGTGCCACCCTGGTGCCTGATGCTCTCTACTCCCTGTGTGCCGCCTTATTTTAGGAGCAAAAACAAAATCACTGTTAAATAAAGGCATGACAGCAAAACATGTTTTTGAGTTTAGCCAGGAGCAACTTTTTCAGGTGGAACTTGAAGGCACACTGCCACATGTCTCTGTACAGCTACAGAAGGGGTTCAGGAGCACTGTGTGTCTGTCTGGATAACCCAGTCCTTTGTTCAGCATACCCAAAGCTATGCCTATGGAAAAATGGAAAACTGTAATAAATTAAGGAAACTTTTAAGGTCTACAACTCATAACTGTCTCTGGAAGCATTTATTAATATTTCAAGTCTTTATTCTAACACATGCATTTTACAGCAGCAGAATGTAACTTTGTGTGCCAGTGCCTTGTCTTGGTGCTGTTCTGCAGGCTTGGTTTCCCCACCCTGGACCTTTACAGATGATAGTAGCCAAGGTGTTCTCCAGCTGATTCTAAAGCCAGATTAAGACATGGCAGAAGGAATGCTGCTTTTGAAATTCTGTAAAATTATTTACAAGACTGTACTTCTGAAAATGATAGGGTAAATCTGAAACTATCAATGTAGGAAGACAAAATTTAAGCAGTGTTGCAGAAAGAGTTCTGATCATACCTCAGAACTTCAGAATGCTGGTGAACATTTCTGTGCATCTTAAAGATTTCATTGTAAATGTATTGATTTCTGGTACTATGGGAAATCAGCTAATTCTTCAGTGTTGGTGTTTTTTTTGTGTAAAATGAGCTAATCTTGCCTTTTGTGGTTTGCTTCCATCTTATCTCTTCCTGTTGTCCTCAGCACTTCAAATCTGTGACAAACAAGATTTTTTTCTTGTTGGAATTGTTCACTCTCATTCTCCTATGACTGCTGTTGCTGCAGGGGGTCAGAACTGTTTTTAATAATCAAACACTGAAAGTTTTGCTTGCTTTATCTGGTTTTGTCTAAGTTTTTGCAGCTGTATTAATCTGTAAGGAGATACAAGTCAAATCAGGCTTAATTTATATACCAGGTTAGCAAAACATCAAAGGTACAAGTTTTACCTAGGTTTTGGCAGCAATTGTATTGCTGTCAGCTGAGCTCTGACAGATGGGGGGATGAGAAGGTGCTTCTTGTCTCACCTTTCAAATAGCAGCTGAGCTGTGGGAGCCTGTGTGGGGGTCTGAGCAGTTGTCTTACCTTGTCAAAAACCTGATGCTTAAAACAAACAACCCAAGATGTGGATAGTCTCATCAGCTCTGAAGCAGCTGTTTCACTTCCCCATCTGCCCACCTGCAGCTCAGGGTAGGGTGTTACAACTGCTTGGTTAAAGGTGAGAGAACAGAGTCTGCTCCTGTGTTTTATGGATATTGTAATACCAACAAAGCCTGTGACAGTCACAGATGTTACAGATGGATGTAATACCTTCCTCAAGTCTTGAAACACCCATTCATGTCAGGTCACTGAATTCTAAATGGAGTAAGTACTGAAGTGCTGTTTGCACAGGCTGTGGGTGGATAGGAGTGTGACCCAGGAACTTGTGTAAAACTGAGTGCACTCTATTGTTAAAAAAAAAAAAGCATGAAAAAACCCTAAACCAAACATCAAATTGTACTGACAATTAACCAACTTCTTCCTTGTAAACACTATTAGCATTCACTAACAGGAGCAAAAATAATACTGAACCTTTATTCTAACATGCTTATAGATGGAGTGAAATTTTAAATGAGCAATTAATCTTGTGCTAACAGACTCCCTGACCATGTTAATACCTATTCAAATACAGTTTATCGTTTTCTTCTGTCTGCTTAGAAACAGTAGTCCAAAGGGCACTTGATATTACTCTGCTGCAAGATTTCTTGTTGCCTTGCTTCCTGCTGTTAGAAGGCTGTACATGAGGTGGAAGGTGCTATGTAAGCTCAAGATATTGAGTGTGTATTGAGTGTAAAAGAAATAGCTTAAAGTTACAGTCTTTGAGACTCAATCTGTAGTCAGTTTTATTGGTACAACTTAGAAAGATATAAAGACATTCTAGAAATGCCTGGAAGAACTGAAATAATCAAAGTCTTGCAAAAATATATTTTTAAGAGTAGACTAAAGTTCATTTCAGTTTTCATTAATAAATATTTACATGTACAAATCCCCCCTATAAACTTAATTTCATTTTATAATAAACATCAACATCTTTTTATCATTTTCATTCCAGCACTGTCAAAAGCCAGAAACATTTCTCTATAAAATATTTAGAAAAAAAATTCTCCTTCCACTTTTAAAATGAAGAGCTTTACCAACCCTCAGTGTGCAAAAGAACCTGTACACCAGTACCAGAATGTGTCAGTACAACTGTGTGTGTTGTGACAAGAGCCAGCTCCATGGTTCCAGGCCTTCCCTGAGGCCCCATCAGTCATTGTCTGAGCCTGGAGGGGGCAGGAAGACCAGGGCGTCGCTGTAGGAGTGGCCGTAGGGCCGGAGCCTGTACACGCCGTACATCATCACGTGCATGTGGTTGGGGGCCAGCCCGCTGAAGGTGATGGCCATGTCGGAGCAGCAGCCGTCCACCACCTGCTGTGGGTGCGTGGACATGGCCTCCTTGATGAGGGCCCCCACGGATTTAGTGTTAAAGACGTCTTTCCCTTCGGAATCTTCAGCGTTTTCGGCAAACACGCCGCCGTACTTCAGGCAGATTGCCAGCTGTTTGTCCTCTGCCAGTTTCCAAATCATACCTCCCTGCTCTGGGCACTTGTCAGGGTCTTCAAGAACACGGGAGAGGCGTCTTAGCGACTCAATGCTTAAGACGATCCCTCCCTCGCCATCTACATACTCAAGGTCACCAGATTTCACAGTGTGGCCTATGTAAAAAGGCTGAGAGGGGTCCTTTTTCAGTAAGAAATACTTGAGATTTTCAATTATAGCAAATGTTGTTGGATATGCAAGGAAGAACCAGCTGAATTCATCCTTATAGCGTTCGTACGTTATCTTGTAAGCTTTCCGCATCATTGCCCACATATCGTTTGTGTTGACGGCCACAGAATCGAACACTTTGACCTTTTCTGAGCTGTAGAATTCTGCCTTGTCACAGTGCTTGCTCCAGGTCTCCCTTGCTGCAGCCCAGTGCCCCAGATCTTTTGGTTTGACAAGGATGATACAGTAAACATTGATGTTTTTACTAAGCTCCATACGTTCACCTTCTGAGAGGTTTAAGACATCTTCCTTGTTGGGAGCCTGGATGTGATGATGCTCGTGGTGATGTGCTTTGGTCCCGTGGCCCACCTTAATGTGTCCGAGGAGTGTAACCAACATGCAGAAGACTCCTCCAAGCACCACACCCTTGATGAAGGAGCTGCTTTCGGAAATCATTTTTCCTAGAAAAGAGATGCACTGTAAGAACTCACAGGAATAAGCGCACTAGTGCAGGTTCCATACGGTTCTAATGCAGTCCTCAATCTCTAAACCCAGCTGCAGTTCCCTTATCTCCCGCACCGGGACGAGGCGGGTGAAAGCGGTGATCTCCAGGTTCCCGGTCGCAGCTCTCGGTAATGGTACGACACGAGCCCTGTACCCCGGCCCCTCTCCGCTGCCGTGACCGCACGGCCCCGGCCC
>NW_005054314.1:1490828-1508154 GCF_000277835.1 Geospiza fortis
AATGCCGGTGCTGGGACAGAAGCCTCTTCACGGCGGCCCCAGGCACACGACGGGTCCCCCGCTTGGCTCCCCCCACACCGCGCTCGCACAGTCGGACCAGGTTTCCTCACCGGTTCGACCTCAGGTTTCCCATAGCTCAGTCTCGGATGTCTCGTCCCATAAAGAGATTTATTCCCCCCACAACAACACCTAAACAGCTCGAGCTGGTTCCTCCGAGGAGAATCCCAGTTAAGCAACCCCTGGGCTTTTATCCCTTCACAATGCCCCCTCCCACAAGTGTCGCTCTCCCTCCTCAGTCCCCTACCCCTGCCCCAGTCTCTCTGTCCATCCACCTCACTGGCGCCCGTCCTCGTCCCCTTTATTATCCAAAAAGATCGGCAGTTCCGGGCTCCTGCGATGTCTGTCTTTCCATTCACCTGGCTGGCATCACCCATCTTTATGCCCTTTGTTATCCCAAAGATTGGCAGTTCAGAACTCGCCTCGGACTCCCATCCAGAGCTCAATATGCATCACAAGCCATATCTGGCAGGAAAAGTTCAACTTTTCAGCACAAACTCTGCTTTTAAATGAGAAGGTATATGACTGGGGACAGAATAGTAAAGGAAAGGCAGAACTGGCCTTAAACTGTATCCACGGTCAAATCAAATATATCCAAGTATATCTAGGATCAAATATATATCAAGTATATCAGTATTGGAGGTATATCCAGGGACAAATCCCGGACATACTGCCATAAATTTCCTATCCGACACAATAAACTGTGCTTAAAGCATGGTACATGTCTCGTTCCTCTGCCTCCCTGGCAGACAGCACAACACACACAAAATTAGTTAATATTTAGAATAACCAAAAACCTTATTTACAGCTGATAGAACTTTTTCTTTTCTTCAGTGATAATTATTCTGATCTCCAGATTGTCAGAATCACTTTCATCAATTGTCAAGAACTTGGAGTTGACACCTGATTTGAACAAGCATCACAGAACAACAGTTTGCTCCCTTTTTCCACCTGCCTCTTGGGGGAAAAAAAAAAAGGTTTTACAAGTTTTATCTCTTTGTTAGCTGATAAACTGTACCCTTAAGCCAAGACATCGATTAGGATAAAGCCCTATACAGTTTTTCTCTATCTTGTAAGGTATATCCTGGCTGGATGAATTTAGCAGGTTTTATATTAGTCAATTTACAGCTGAGGTGCTCTGGATTTTACGGCACCTGTCTGGGTGCCTCAGATGCCTCAGTTATTTGGTAAGGTTTTTTTTAGGCTGTACTGTAGAATTCAATGCTTAACAATGTTATATTCGGCAAAAAGACCTGTGAGATGATTGATTGCTTAGCTCTTCTGGACCTGGGGAACAATTGGTGGAGGTTCAGGTAAAACTGTTACAAAATAATTCCTTTGGCTGGGTTAATGCATGTCCAAAATGGCTCAGTTCAGTGGAACTAATGCCAATTACACACAGTGATAGGAGAGCACTGTCAGCTTGTACAGGTAGTTCTGTTGCTGCACTAGGGGAACGTCACTCATCCTGTATTTCCTCACCTGACTTCTTTAAAGGAGTAAATATATGGACAGTCAGGTTTTTATCACATACCAGAGTCTAGAGATGAGTTCAAAGCTTTTTTTAGCATCTCCTGTTTGCAGAATCAATTGTGGCTTTCAGGGCTTCAGTAGTTGCTTGATCAGGTACATTAGAGAGATTTGAATGAGTTGCGACTCACTGCTTCAGCAGATGCTTCAACAAATTGTTTTCCTGCTTAACTTCAGTGAGGTTCTTTCCAGGTCTCTGACAGAATGACTAATGTAGCTACAGATCTTGACTGTTGCTTTAATGTCTTTTCAACATTGCTTTTATCCAGCAGTAGATCAGTGAAGAGAAAGTCTAAGCAACATGGAAAGCATGCTACAAACCCAGAGAGACTCTCTGGCTTCTGAAGTTGTTGCTTGGTGTTAAAAAGACTAAAATGGGATTGTAATGCATAAGGTCTCGCCACAGTGATTGTGAAGTATTTTGGAGCTCATTTAGACACACATGTACTCCTGTTAACTATCTATCTCAAATTACTACATGAAACTATTCTTAGGAACTTCAGAGGATAAGTATTTGAAGTCACTCTGCCATTGGCTGGGAACAAACCAAATCTTGTAACCGAGAAAGGGCCAGCCCTAACATGGAAGTTAAGTGGGGAAAGTCAAGGGAAACGCTCAGTCACGTTGTAGGAATGAGCAGGAGAACTGATTCTTCTAAGATCACTGCAAATGGCCTTGTATTAGTTTTGTATTAAAACACGCACTCCTGTATTCATAGGGAGTATTGCCAGATTTCAGCTTTGAGTACTGACTCGCTGTCCATGGAGATGTTCATTGGCTGCAATGTTATCTCCTATTTCCTACTGATCCTTCATAGTGTCTCTAGGACCCTCTGGAACAATAGCAGCCTTTGGAACCTACAGACCTGTGTCAGGATCTACACTGTTGACAGAGCTCCATGGTTCATTGCTTATCTCCATAGACAGAACTGTTTCTTTGTTATTTTCTGTTTGTCTTTCTTCACTGGCTGTAGCTGCATTTGCCTTCTAGTTCTCTTTCTTGCCTCCAAGGAAAGACATCAAACATGTTCTCGCTGTGTGGTGCAAAATATCCTTGAGAGATTGGCTATTATCAAAATATATTTGATGGGAACTTTGTTCCAATTAATGTGAAATGTTTCAGCTGACACATGACTTGTCATCTTTTACAGGTACTGCGTGTTAATGATCACAAATGAGTGTCCAGACCCATCTGTCTTCCTGTTATGTGTGTGTGCAGGGGGAGGCTGGGCTGGAGCCTGCAGTTGCACTCAGAACAGGTAACTGAGGCCAGGGAGAGCTATTGCAGGTGTTTCTGAGCAGTTAAAACACCAGCTGAGCTACATGTCATATAGAGAGAACTCCTAATTAGGAGATACTGTTGGAATTAAGAGATGCAAAGGTGAGGTTCAACTGGGACAGCTCACATTGTTGTCACATCATCCATTTATTTATAATGCTGAATCTACTGGAAAATGCACAAATTCTACCTCTCCATTTGACTGCGTCGGAAGAGGGAGATTGTTAGGAATGAAAGGGGAGAGCTTAGACAAGTCTCTGCCTTGCTCAGCTCTCTGGCACTAGACAGTAGCTTTATTGAGGCAGCCAGCACCCCAAAACCCACTCTCTCTCTCTCAAGTCCTTAATAATGACCAATCAGGCCTATTACAACGTGAATTATTTATTGAATAGACATAAGGAAAACAGAATCAAGGTTTTAACAGGCTACTTACAACACAGGATAAACAAAAGAACTACTACTAGATAAAAATACAGCGCACAATAATAAAGGTACCCATGTTACAGCTAGCAAAGAAATAGTACAGATTAGAGCCAATGTCACTTACCAACAAATGATTGTGGTGTGCAAAGAGTCTCCTAGTTTCTCTGAGTCCCAGGGAAGAATCTTGATGTGAATGTCACCACATTGATGAGACCTCTCTACATACTCAGAGAGTGTAGAGGAGATTTCTGGTTTCATGAAAATCATAGTGGTCTTTTATAGCTGTAAAAAGTGCTTGTATGTCAGTTACTTGTTTTTGGCTTATCCTTTCCCACCACTCAAGGAAGGATGTTTATTGCTGGCTGAAGGGGTTTTCAGCTGAGGTAATTCATCCCAAGACAAACCATTCTGGCGTAGCTTAGCCATGGGGGAAGTAGAGATAAGCTTTTGCTGTGTCAGGAGGTGAAAGGTCCTGTCACAGGGGTCAAGTATGGTTATGGTCTGAAGGCTGCAAACTCACCTTGAGTAGCTGAACACACATTGGAGCCAACAGAGATGGTGCAGGAAAAGGACTTTTAAGAAGAGGTCAACTATGTTCTATTACAGTATGGTCCTTCCAATCGTTTCATGCAGCCCATAAAGTGTCTAACTGAACAAACTTATCTGCTGAGATCTTCAGTCCTATTGTTGAAAAGTTTGGGAGTCCCTGTTTTGAAGTCATACAATAGTGAGGTGGAGATTCTAGTTTGCAAGAAAATAAAGCCATATTTCTTGATTCAGTTCACAGGCACCTGCTCAGCTCAGCATTTCTTTTGGGGGTAGATGGATTCCTGAGCCAAACTTTAGCCACCTCTTCTGAAAATTTTGGCCTGCATTCTCTTTTTCACTTCAGTTTTACATTTAAGAATCTGGAATCTGAAAAGACACAAACTCTTCGTAGGTCATGTGCATCTTGAGTCATATACAACACCAAAACCTTGTCATAAGGGTAGGCACTGGACAAGGGAAGAAAGATTTAAAGCCATCAAGTGTTATATTTTTAATACTTATTTCAGAACTCAGTTTGAAGTATTTACCTTTGAAAAAATGTTCTCTCCAATTGTTGGACAAAATGTGAAAATTACAGTTGAAATTCTCCTGTGTTTATAGGAGGTAATGCATAATATGATCTTTTAGACTTGAAATCCGTTAAATTGATGAACTATGTTAAACAAGTTTTAAATTGCTTTTCTCTCCTCTTTCTTCCATGAGCACTGCCAGGGAAGAGCTTGGCATTGAAATGGCTGTTATTTAGATGATGCCCTCAAGCTCAGGAGGGCATGTGAGAAGGAAAAGATACGTGACTCTAAAAGAACTTTGGCGTGCTTTATAATTTCTTCAGTTTTTCATGTGTGTCCCTGAATACAAAACCCATCTTATTCTCTGAGTATGCTAAATCAATCAAGTGAATGCTAATGTCCTGCTGGCTCCAGCAATTCAGCTGGAATTGAACTATCAGAGACAATGCCTAGAGCTGAGCTGACATCGTTGTGAGTGGCTCCAATGCAAAAGTACAACAGAAAGAGAATATAAACTAGGCATTTTAATGTCAACTCTCTTAGAAGCACAGGAAAAAAAATGAATCATCATTGATCAAATAGAGGAAAAAAAAAGAGGCAATGATAGGGAAATCTTATTTTCACTATCCCAAAGGAAAAAAAAAAGTTGAGATGAAAATAGCATTCTACTAGAAGGAATGGGTTCTTAATAGGCCTTTAAAATAAAATGCATGAAACAGTGATGCAGTGATTTTGTGGCATCTTTAAGGAGCTTAGTGTTGTCAGTCTGGGATTATTTGAATAAGGCCCTCTGGAGGAAATTATGGGATGCTATATGCTGCATAGTCTTTTCTCCCCTAATTTCTCTAGAGCTTCCATGTACTTTATACTCTTTATGTGGGACTTTTGTTTTTAATAAGTGCGATATCTAACATACTCATAATTTGGAGAGTACACACATCGTTTAAGATGCTGATATGCTGGTACATGGGTAATTGTGCCCTAGTTCCTGCTCATATCTAAACATCTATCTTAAGGTAAATAAAGCAGTAGCTGATTGCTACACCTTTGGGTTCAAATTTGCTATCTCATTAATCTGAAGAATTTTAATTGAGGAAAAAATTATACATGTTTGGATCAGTTATATCAGTACAAGAGGAGGTGAAGATGCTATGACAGAATAGAGAAATCTGTTTAGGAATATGAATTGTCAGTGATGTGCAGTATCTATTCACATGCTAAAAGATTGAATTAAAAGTGGTAATTATGTGCTGTTTTTGCTGCTTAAGTAGTTAATGCCATTATAACTGTGCTGCTTAATGGAAAAGCTTAGAATCAGACTAGCATGGGAATACTAAAAATTGTAATGGATTTCTGCTCAAGTCATTCTTTCTATTACGAAACAAACCCACCAAATATATATAACTAAGTCTTTGGATTCAATTATTAATCCTCTCTTCCAATTTGAAGAGCAGAATTATCACTTAACAGCAGTTCTCTGAAATAGAATTTTAATGATTCTAGTCATCTCATAGTTGGACATGTTTTTTCCTGATCAGTACAGAGTCAGAAGATTCTCAGCGCTGAATCAGTTTTAATTATTAATCTCAACCAGGTAAAAAATATAATGTCAACAGCATGTCTTGAGCACCTTTCAAAGAATCTGTCAGAAATGTCCTCTGTGGGTTGTCATGTGTTACTTGGCTTCTCTGCATGAGGAAAAGGCTTTGGTACATGGTATTGGAATGAGACTGTAGATATAATGCATAGGAAGAGAAATATGCCATATGCCTGGAGGGATTCTTTTGGCCTGATCCCAGCATTTCATAGTTCTAAAACAAATTTGATGGGCTTCATTATAATGCAATCCTGTCTCCCCAAGGAAATTGCAGTAGTTTAGGTGAAACGCCTGTTTTATCTTGGGAGGAAGAAAAGGAAGCAAGTAGAAGACTGAACAGTTGTGTGTCATCCTTTTACAGGTTGGTGCTAAAGCAAATGGATTGAGGTGTTGTGGTGGAGTAACTCGTGCTCCTTGAATGTGTATTTATGGTTTGTAGGGAGGTGCTACTGGGGCAATTGCTGTTGCAAATTCAAAATCAGAAATAATCTCTTGCAGAAGCTCTGCAAAACATTTCTAGCAGGAATACAGATAAAGGTAGAAAGACCAAGTTCAAAAAACCCTTCTGTTTTTATTCTTAGCCACATATTTTCATCTATTCCTGCATCTGGTTATTCTCTGCATCTGGTTACATCCCCTCTGAAGACTCTATAACTCAGGGGAGAATCTGCTCCTTGGTGTTAACTACCAAAGGTGCTTTGTTCCCAGTGTCTCATGGCAACTATCTGTGCTTTTTGATTCTTATGCTAGAGAACTAAAGTTATTTATTTAAAGCATTTATTCTACAGAGTGCATGTCATTTGACACAACAGTAACTTACCATCAGCAACTTCCTGGCACATCTGTAAATCAAGTCAGTTGTTTAGGCCAGCAAGATGTCAGTCCTTCCTCACTGCTGCTGTTTTGGTAATTTATATAGCATAAGTCAAGACTGACCAAGATGTTTGTTTGGCCTGTTACTAAAGTAGTAAACTTCTGGGCATTCTACAGAGAATACCCACTGTTCCAGTTTGCCAATCTGTTTAGATTATTACATACTTTTTCATTTTCCACGTATTTCTATTTTGTTTTGGCTCTTTCCATACCTTAATGACAAAAGGGGTGTAATAGATTCATATTTTATGTTTCCAAGGTCTTTCTGATGAAAGTGTTGGGACTTTACAGATGTACTCAGTTTTGCTGACCTACATCAAGAAAACAGAGTGGTCTTACAGCAAAAGTAAGACAAATGGACAAATATTGTGAGGTTAAATTTATTTTGCTTTGAAAATGACAACTTGATACAAGTTGGCAGAAACACTCATATGCAAACAAGAGTCTTGAAAGGCTGACTCTGAGGTTCTCTGATGTTATT
The DNA here is from genome assembly GCF_000277835.1 of Geospiza fortis. NCBI lineage: Eukaryota > Metazoa > Chordata > Aves > Passeriformes > Thraupidae > Geospiza > Geospiza fortis. Next base: position 1,498,126 of record NW_005054314.1, read on the forward strand.
GGGATCAATGGAAATGTTGCTGCTTCATTTTCTGCTCTGGTGTGAAATTGTCTGCAGTAGCTAGGCTAATTGTGGGATTTTTCTTTTCTGGGATTTTTCTGGATGGATGCCCATCAGGAATGACACCACGATCAATATTAATATAGGTCTTAATACCGTTCTCCCTCCTCAGCTTGAAGTGAAGGGGAACTGGGAGTGTAGGATCAAGCCCTTAATTTGTTTCTTACACTTGATTTGAGGCTTATTGTCTGCAGGCAAGCTAGAAGGGTAACAGAGTAACTCAGGCCTGTGAACAACTCATCATGTTAGGCAGAAAGCAATTGGGTCCAAGGCACAGCATGTTGGAACTTTGCCACTTCCTTTCTCTCTCAGTACTCTTCTGCCTTCTCACTCTAAACAGTCTCTTCCTCCCTTTCTGTGGGTAACTGGGCTTCCTTCCTGAAGCCTTCCCCAATTAAAACTGCATTTGGAAATAATTTTGTATTTGTGCTTGATACAAAAGTTTTCAAAGGAGTTTCACAGACACTAATCAGGGTGAAAATGCAAATCTAAAATCTGTCTTATTTGAAAGTTTCCTTTGGAAACCATTTAATTTCTTACAAGCACACTTTGGCAGATGATGTGGCCCTTATAGTAATAAATCACAGGAACATGAGACACTTCACTGCAGCTGTGACATGGCTAGTTAGGATCCTATTCAAGAAAAAGGCTTAGGCAATGTATTTTCTTTCCCATACTTGCTGTACCATTTCCCCCCCATATAGTTAAAGTGAAAAGACTCTCAGAATGCTCTTATAATTGTCTTCTTAGAGTTATAATCTGCAAATGCTTTTTTCTAAAAGATAAAAATACCCAAATCTTAATGGAGCCTTTTTAAATGGCACAGCAGTAACTCTCCAACCTCCTTCATGGTTTCCTAAATCTCTTTAATAAGGTTGAGAAGCAGCTTACAGAGGTCTCTCTGATTAAAGGTTTGACCTGGAATTACTTTAAATTTGTATTATGGAGTCAGCAGGTTTACTGTGGTAAGTCTTAACAATCTTTTGAAGTGCTTTGCAGGTAGAGCTGTAAAGACTGTAAGTGTTCTATAAAACTTGCTAAAACCACAGGAGAACCAGTTAGGCATCAGGGCACTCTTGGAAAGCCATATCCACAGAGCACAGGGAACAGGATGCCTTGCTAGTTTAAAGCCTGGGTTGGCAAGTCTTGTGACTGGGATTATATGGCACTATTTCAAGCAAAGGAAGCTGGTTTCAGTCGTCCATGAGGCCCCTTCTGCCCTATGGCCAGGGTTCCTGCAAGATTATTATCACTAAAAGAATAACAATTCTAAGAAATTACTCAAATCAGTAAGAAATACAGCCAGGACAGTGAGTTTCATGGAAATTAATATGCCCAGTGCTTATCTCCATGCCTGACTTGGCTCAAAGGAAGCAATCAAGGACACAAAAGCCTCTGAGGCCTTTCAACCCCACTAATTTTGAGTTTTATATCTGTAATTTTTTTAGAAGGTGATGTTCTCCTGAACATCACCTAACTCTGCTAACAGATTTGTTTTATTTGTCTGTGGTGGTCCTGTAATTCTGCTCAATGGAAATCCTTCTTTAGAGGATGAGTGGCCTCTAAGGCTTGGGCAAAACTTTCAGTATAGGGCAGTTTTATTGTGCAATTTTTAATGGTTGACTGCAGGTGTACTTAGGAGCAGAGCCATCCAATATCTACAGTATTTGTCAGTCTTAGAAAGGTCAGATTTTCATTGGCAATGTCCTTTTACTTAAATTTTTTGCTTTTGTGGTTGGACTTTTTGATGTGAATATACTGACAGTATTCCTGTAACTGCCAGCCAAGGACAGGAAGTTGCAGCTTGCAGAAGTCCGTTTGCAATATGGGTGTTGTTTGCTTTGGAGAGTCTGTTTGCTAGGTCTGTATGTCAAATATCAGCACAAAGGCAACACCATCTTGCTAACAGTGATGATATTCTCCATGCCTTTTAGATGATATTCTTCATCCTTTTAGGGTGTCAGGACCTTTCCTCTTTGCTGCACCCAGCTCCTGCTGCTCTGCTTTTTGCAAGGTGTCAGGATGTGCCCTTGGAGACCTGCCTTCTACTGGAGGCAGGTGTGAAGCAGCCTGAGGGAGCCTGGTTCTCCTGTTGTCTCTCTCACCTGCCCAAGGTCCAGCATGTGCCGCCCAGAGCAGCTCTTCCCCAACACACAGGGTTGCTCTGCACTGGCAGTTTTCTGGGCAGACGGGGAAGCACTGCTGATGGGGAGTGAAAAGAGAGGAATCTGTTTTTCCTGTCCCAACTGCTTGAACAGAAGGGCTGTTCAGAGGGGATCCAGATCTGGAGAAGGTAATCAGGGAGAACCCTCAGATGGAGTGGGCAGAACACAGATGATGGAAAACAGGACATGGAAGTGGCAAAGCAGAAAGCTCTTTTAACTTTAAAGAAAAGTAAAAAGTTTTGCAGCTCATGAAGGAAAGCCTCTGTCCAGCACCAGAGGCCAGTGGGGAATTCTGCAGGAACCGGCTGGAGTAGCAAGTGTTGGGAGAGTTGGAAAAGGCTGAACTGAAAATGCTGAGTAAGGACAAGAGATTGCAATTGATGGAGATTTGAAGGCAAGTGGTTGAGAGTGCCTTCTGCAAATGCAGAATTAAACATACTGCCTTTAATCACTATTCTCAAGCCTCTTTGATGTTTTCCTGCTATGTTAAAGGAAGTAGTAACCCTGGCTCAGCTGACAAATGGTAGTTCATTAGGATATGGTAATTTGATTGCTTTTGATTATCTTTCTCTGCTCTTAGTATCTGAGAAAGAGTATTCTAAATTGTAAGGGAAATAATTTGTTCTGATTTATGCCACCAAAAAAAACCCCAAACCCAGAGGAAGATTAATTCCAAGGAACAAAAATGTCTATTAACACAAATGACTCTTAGCCATAGCAAGCATTAAACTTAAACTATCTATTGTCTCCATGTGGTGCCAGTGTTTTCAGTGTAAAGGCTTGAGTGCTGTATGAAGTGAAAGAGGAATAGTGGAAAGTTGATAGCTCAGCTAGGCATTGAATTGGTACCACTTCAGAAAGCTTAACAGATGAGACAGGCTTGAGAAAAATAGATGAATCAAAGCTGTAGTTAGAAAACCAACTCAGTCCCAATACATCAGTTTCTCCTGTGCTTTAGTAATCATATCTCTTTTGATTAGTTTGCCTCACCTTGTCTCAGGAGATGAGGTCTGTGACAATGATAGAGAACTCTCTTTTGAACTTCTGTAAACTCACTCTGCAAAAGGATTAAAACTGGATTTCAGCTGAGTAGCTCTGATGTTGTCTAGCATCAGAAGAGCATTGCTAGCAGGACAGATATCTTGCCTGGTGAGCGCCTGTTCAGTAATGTGCTAGATGTGTGCTTCCCATTTTTAGGGCAGGGCTGCTCAGAGTGCCACATGAGGCCTGTTGTGGCTCAGACCCTCCCTGTGAGCTGTCCTCAGAACAAGTGGGCTGTGCTGCTACCAGCCCACCCCAGCTCTGTGCCTGTGCAGTGTCACCCTGCCATCTCTGCTGTGGGAGGACAGGGCTGTGCATTTGCAGTCACCATTCTATGTGCTGGCAGGCATCCAGCACATAGAATGGTGACAGCATTTGCACTTGTCTGCACTTCAGCTCTGCAGCAAGCCCAGCACATTTCCCTCAGCTGCAGAAGCTGCTGTTCTGCACTTGCAGAACAAAGCAATTGCTCAGGAGGTGTCAGGGCTGTGTCAGCCAGCACAGTGGGAGATGTCGCTGTGCTCTCTGACCCTTCCCAGGCTGAAACTGGGGAACTGGAACTGACCCTGCTAACCAAAGACAGCACTTGTGTCTGTGCTGCAGCTTGGGGCAGTCTTGCAAAGAGCCTTTGCATGCTGAGCTCTCTTCCCTCCATTTGCATTGCTCCAGAATGTTGTGCTCAGGCTGGGTTGATGAGTACTCAGAGTCAGGGCTGGGGGAATGTCCTCACCAGTGCAGAAAAGGCCTTGGCTCTGTGTAAGCCCTGCTCAGCAATAGCAAAAGCATCTCTATATTATCAGCCCTGTGTTCAGCAAATCCAAAACACAGCCCCATGCCAGTCACTGTGAAGAAAATTAACTCTACCCCAGGCAAAACCAGCACATCTTCCTTCAGGATTAACTTGGTGGAGGCAAGTTTCTACTGGATCTTGTTTTAGATAGACTTAGAAACTGAACAAAAATGAAACTCACTAAAAACTGAGTTGCTTTCCATCTGCCACAGGGTCAAGTGCATGATTGCATTTGTTTTTAAGCAAAAATCTTCATAAGGCAGAAAGTAAATAACAGCCAGTCAGCTTCACCTCAGTCAAAAGAGTGCTGCCCTTTCCTAAGCCTGCACTCAGCACTATCTCTGTTTTGAGCCACCCCCAAGGGCTGGATTAGAACCCTGTTACCAGCCTTTATAACAGAGGGAAAGCAGACCCCAGAGGAACTGACTGTGTTTTGGGAGAGAAAAGCTGTCTGAAAGCTTCATCCTTGGTTAAGGTTAGTCTACTGCCTGTCATATTTTGACTCCAGTTGCCTTTCAAGCAGATATCTAAACTCTTGCCAGCAAGAGATGTTGTAAGCCATTTTGTTCTGGTTGAGGTCTGCACCTGAAAGACTGGTGATAAAATCCCATACCTTAAATTACAGTGGAAAATAGCAGCATGGTACAGAATGACCTGCAGTGTTTTGTGTATAAGGCTCTTGGCACAGTATTAGTCTTGCTCTGTGAGGAGGATTTCCACAAAGTAAATTAAACAATTGCACAACATTTCCTTATTCAAGGCATTTATTCTCTCTCTGTCAGCTCTGCATTGCCTTCTACAAGACATCAAACCAGACCTGTACATGGCACAGCTGAACAAAAGCAACTTGGGTGAGACCTCTTGTTAATGCACAAACTGACTATTGCTTCAAAGTCTTTGCTTTATAGTTTGACTGCAGAACAGATAAAAGATTTGGGAGTAACAAGGGCATCGATGTTTTCCCATTTTTTTTTGCTTTTTTCTGTATGATCAGTGGAGTAAAAGTGTGTGCTGGATCCACCTCAGCATGGTAAGGTGCAAACAGGTGAGTGCTACCTCCTAGTTAGTGCCCCTGAGCCTTCCGAAGGAGAAGATGACAGTGCTGCTGTACTGCAGGAAGGGATGAACTCCTCCTGCTCTCAAGGACTGGTGCTACTCCTCCCATTTCCTAGTCATGCAATTAGAAAGATCTACTATTTGACTATAGTCTCTGAGCTTGGCTTCTTCTACATCTTAAAATAATGTCTTGAAAGTAGAAAGGACCAGGGCTGACTTTCTTGCTGTAAAACATTTCTCTTAACTTGAGAGGCTGAGTTGCAAGTTGCATGGACAGAGGGGCTGTGAATGACAAAGGATGACTGGTTGGTGGGGCTGTACAGGATTTTGGTAGGCAGCTCCTACAGCAATTAACCCAGGGCTCTGCTGGCTCCCACTGGTTTGCTCTGGGTAGGTGGTGGAAATTATCTCCACTCACAATACACAATAGAGCACAGTAGCCTATTTCAAGAACAAAAGTCAGACTTTTCTAAGTGCAGCTAATGGACTGAATGTTGGATGTAGAGCCCACATGGGTCACTCAGTGAAGCTGAAATAGCATCATGAGCCTTAAACCCTGGCAGGTTCCTGGTTCAATAGTGGCCCTAGAAATAAAAATGTGTCTGAGTTCTAGTGAGTGCCAGCTGCAAGCTAAATGTGCTCTTTGACAATGAGATGAGGTGTTAGGCAGTGAAAAGGATGGGTAGGAAAGCTCTCTTGGCCCTTGCTTCCTTTCTTCTTACCAGATCAAATAAGTGACCCTGAGGCTTGAGACCACTGTAAAATAGCAGGTGTATATGGGTCAAGCCTAATTGTTCTAGATGGAGTAGGGACTAACATGTTTGACTCAATTTTTCTCTTTTTCTCTTTTTTTCTTCCTACAGATGGGTTATTTTGTTTCTACTTTAGTTATATTCACATCTGTTTCTCAACAGAGGTGTTTGTTTTTATACCTGGGAGCTGAGGCTTTTTGTGGAAGATGAGTTATAAAATACTTAATTAGAAGGATGGAGAGCAACTTGAAATGAAGCCTACACCTTCCAGTGAGAGTGACATTGTACTTCTCAGCTGTACAGGCTGTATTGATTAATTCATGCTGCCTTGAAATGCTATTGTGCTACTTACCTTAGCTCTAGCAAATGGTGTTTTTATAATGAAGTGGAAAGTGTTTGAAATAATGAGGCACAAAAATGATCACTCTGGTGGAGCAATAGAAAACTCTGTCTACTTCTGTACAAAGTGGCCAGCACAATGGCAGAGTAGCACATCACAGACTGCTCTGCTTTCTTCCATCTGAGGTGATAGGGGAGGCACTGTCTGAAATGAAAATGAGAACACAATAAAGGTACTTAAAGCATTCCAGACTCCTTGGTCAATGTGATGAGTAAACTTAGACAAGGAGCAGTATAACAGAAAGCCATTGTTGATCGTGCTCCACTTGAGGAGTGAGAAGAGAGCTCTTCCTCATTGCCCTCCAGCCCATCAAAACCAAGCCCCCAAACAGTCAGACTATTTCTTGACTATTCTGAAAGCAAACAGTCTGTCATGCAATTGGCTCTAATCAGCTGATTTTTGAGAGAAAGGAAACCAAATTTCTTAATATTAATGAAATAGTGCCATGGGTATCTATCTTGTGGCATATTCCTTGCAGGAAGGAACTGGAGGTGAGAGGAGAAAGAGAAAGGAGACTCTTGTCAATATTCTTGTTGTCTATATAAAATAAGTTTGAAAATATTTATTTGAACTGAGGGGATCACACCCTTTGAGCAAAGGGGGTGAAGAAAGTGTGTGTAGGTACAAAGATTTCATTGTCTTTGAAACAATATTTTCTAGCAGCAGAAATTTTCAGCTGCTAGTCAGAATTCTTAATCGCTTTTATGTAAAACAGACAAAACATCTAAAACCAAAATCCACTTTTATGGTTCTCAACTTTTATATATCATTCTCTATTTCATACCCACAAAGTAATTCTACAAGCTCCAAGTGACTTAATTGGCAAACCACCAAAAAGTAGTTGTTAATATTTGCCCCTTACAAATGAGAGGGTCTCAAGCTCAGTTAATTTTGAATTGTAATCATCAGAGCTGTTGCCTTCTTACATTCCAGTTGAAGACAAGGGTAGCTGGAGAAGCTTTCCCTAAGAGAGGTTTCAGCTGGGTTAGGTTGGGTATGGTGCTGTGCTGGCACAAGTAACTCAGCTGAGAGCAGGAATAAGAGACTGACTCTCTGCACCTACATTTCCCAGAAAGCCCTGAATGACTTGCTAGGAATAGAAACCTGGTATGTGCTGTGGTAATGATATTTCTCTTCTCTGCATGTATTTTTGAGATGACCACGTGTTAAAACTTAACTAGTAGCCTTAAAAATCAGTAAAAATTACTTTTTTGAAATTAAAATGTCAGCCCCACTTGTGATTATTTAAATGGAAATAGTCACCGTGTGCTGTGTTAGTGATGGAGCCTTTGCAGAGAGTTTTGGGAGATTCTCTGTATTCTTAGGCCAGCAGTGATTGCTACTCTAGAGCACAGAGATTTAAAATAGTACTTTTACTTCATTGAACTGTAAATTTCTCCCCTAGGAAGTTCAGCCTAGAGAGAAGTTTTTAGTGTGCTCTTAAGAAGTCAACAGTCCATCACTTACTTGTGTATACCCTTGACTGTGGAGAAAAATGGTGTCGTAACTACTCTGAGTCCCACCTTTGCTCAAGGAGGCAAAGTATCTGTCTAATTAAAAAATTGTGATAATTTGTCTAAATTTTTCTGTGTAACATGAATTTGAGAGCTGTGGATTTGGCTCTCAATGTAATATGGATGCAATTGCAAAAATCAATGCATAAAACAGAGCCCAGAAGAGAATTATATTTAACAGGAGGCAGAAAATCAAAACAGATTCCAAACAATTTAGAAATCAAGACTTCAGCAGCTTGAGCTGAGTTTGCCTTATGGGGAAAGCTTATTAATGTAACTAAGGAGATTATTTTTTTGCCAGAACTCCCCATCAGTGCTATTTGCCCAAGTCACATCTCTGTTCTGTGACTCAGTACAGTGATGAATGTAGCAGATCTTCAATGATAAAATGGCAAAAAGATAATTAAAGCTTCACAACATGCTGGAACTGTAAACATGTTGGAAGGTGCTAATACAAATTCTGAGCACCTGAGCTGTACCAATATCACCCAACAGAAGCAATATAGCTTTTAGTCTGGAGAAATATCCGGTATTTCCCAGATCTAATAAAGTATATTGGATCCTTAATTTGTTTTAGAAAATGTTCCAAGTGCTTTGCATTTGTTTAACCTAATGCAATCTTAAACATTGCTAAAATGAAAGTGCTTTGTCTTCTGTGTCTCACGGAGAAAGATCTACCAAATATGTCACTTTTGGAAAAAAAAAAGGTCACCTATGGTTACAATACAATGGAGTTTGGAAGTAAAGAAACAACAGAGGGACTGTTCCTCTATTTCTCAATGTCAACATAGTTGAAAATAATGAGAGTTAGAATGACAACTTGATGGTGACTCGTGATGCTGAAAGATGATAATTGGAAAGATAAATTTGTTCCAATTAAAAAAAATTGTTCTAGTTAAAAAAAATACAAGAAGAAGAAAAAGAAATTAATTCAGCACATGACAGCACATTATGAAATTGTATGGGTGTCTATGCTATGATATGAGTAGGAATATCTTCAATGTTACAAATGGAGAGTGGATTATATGTTATCCTGACTTTTGAATGGATTCCAACCCTGATTCAAGTGTTTCCACAGTGCTTTCCTTCAGGTAACCTGTATTGTAATGACAAATGTTTTATGTACAGCTCTGTTTCTATGCCCAGTTCTGCTGCTTGCCTTCCTGATCCCATACCATTCCTTGGTGCAAGCATTGATTAATCAGGTGCCTGTGTTTTTTATCTTTATTGACTTTTAATGAGATTTTTTCTGTCTGAAGCAGGTGAAGGAGCTCACACAAGGTCACCTGGTTGTTTACAGCTATTCAAGAGTCCATTAAATGTCTGCTCTGGGTATGTAAGACCTGTGGGTCCGTTTGGATGGACAGCTTAGAACGTATTTAATGCAGTTAAGCACTATGAGTCCTTTTCTCCCTTGAGTTACTGCAGTATTTTCTCTTTTTTGTTTAATTAATTTTGAAAAAGAAAACGTTTAATGAGCCCTACTTGTGATTTTCCAACTGTTTGTCTGGCTGAAAACTGTCATTTCCAAAAGGATGTATTAATGGTGTTGTTATCTCTTGATCATGTCAATGTTAATGCATGTATGTGCTGTTTCTGCCTCATTTCCACATAATTACAAGGCTGCATTTGGCAAATGAGGGTATGTTTGCTTTCTTGATTAAGAAGGTTCTAAGAAATTTTTGTATGCTTGGTAAAACATAACTTATGAAAAGAGCTAGTTTAGAAGAGAAGCCCAGCAGTAGAGATTCTTAACATTTCCCTAATACTTTCCTCTGCTGGGCAGAAAGCACTTTGTGAATGCTAATGAAATCAGCTTTGCATTACCCCAGTGAAGCAGCTGTGCATTATTCCTATGAGAGGATGGAGGCACAGCATGATTAAGTTACTTGTCTTGATTCATATGGCTGCTGGGATTGCAGCATTTGCCCAGGTGTTGCTTTCAGCACTAGGTCCAAGGACCAATCTGGGACACAGTACAGCTTGGGTAAAGTTTTTTTTTCTTTCTTCTAGAAGCTACTATTTTGTGTCCAAAAAGCTCCACTGTAGTTTAAATTTAAATGTCTCTGCTCTTTATGGCTTAGAAGTTAATATTTCCACATCATGATATGCATGTAATAAATGCCTTATTCCTGACATAAGTATTAGAGAGGATTGGACTGAAGGTGTTTCTACTATGATGGGTTGGTTCAAAACATTGTCATGAAGACTTGGATGGTGCCCAGGAAATGTTTCTCCTCCAGTCAAATGA
>NW_005054314.1:1508184-1529451 GCF_000277835.1 Geospiza fortis
AATGGATATTGGTTATATGTGAATTCCCTTTCTTGCTGTGCTGATCCTTGCCTGGGTCACAGAGGGAAGAGCTGTCTCTTGCAGCTGATCTGTGCTGCCCCATCATTCGGTCACCTGGTGGAGGCTATCATTTAATGATAGTTTTTTCTGATGGGCCTCCAACACCAGCTTTAGATTTAGGCTTTGTGAACATACAAACCTCCACAAAATGTGCTTTTTGTGACAGATAAGCACTGAGATGCATTTCTATGGCAACTATTACAGTACATGATGCAGCCTGGGGCAGTACTAATTTTTTTTCTTGAAAGACAGCAAGCTCTAAGTTGCACAGAAAGAGCTGGGAAACTTGTCAATAATATTTTATGGATGTGAGTTTGTTTGTGGCATAAGCCTCTCATTGTATTGCCTAGTCTGCTGACCCTAAAATTTTAGTTCAGTTTTTGAAGCCTCAATAACATGTGCACATGCAAACATTTGACAGAAAGTTGGTTATGTCACATCAGTCTTCTCACCGTTGTGAAAAATACCTTAATAGTAGTAGTGAAATTTGGCTTTTTTTTTTTTTTTTTTGGCAAAGTGCTTTGTTACATTCACAGCCTCATCCCTGGCAGAATCAGTTAAAATGGAAGACAATGCCAGCAGGAAGATCAGAGCAAATACTCAGATGGAATGCAGCTGGTTCTAATCACTCTTCATTAATCCATCACTGGTGGTGTAAAGTTATCAAGGTCTCTGCATACAGGACAGGGCGGATAGGTTATTCCTTGAGGGTCTGATCTTTCACCCACATTCACACCAAGCCCTAAATGAATAATACTTAAAGGGAGGCAGTGGTGTCTAGCAAAGGCTTATTCCCTTTTTTCTGAATTTACTTGGGCTTAGATCCTCAAGAAGGCAGTTATGGGACAAGATACTACTTTTGCAACCTGGAAGTCCAAAGCTAAAATCCTTCTAACTATTAACCCTGGAGAGCTCATGTCTTCAGGTGTATCTGGGTTTTGTTACTGAAGTGCCACAGGTGCCCTTAATTCTGCTGTTTGTCTCAGAGATCGATCCCACCTGTGCTGGGTGGCTTTATTGGGGCCACTGAGCTGATTTGTTAGAGCCTGGGTATGGGCTCTCTGTTGCCCTGTAGGAAGGAACAGTGGTACTAAGGAAGAATTCATATTAGTGAATTGACCCAGCTTGTGGGTGAGTGTTCTGAGTGCTGAACCACATCCTCTTTGGAGAAGGGAACAGATGGTTCCTAGCCAGGAGCTGCTGAGAGAAGTCAGAGTGAGTACAATGTTTTCACTTTTGGATTTGGGCTCTATTGGGATAAAAGCAGGGAAAACAGGGAACCTTAAGCTATATATAGAATATAAATAAATTGAGGAAGTGACAGAGGAAGGAAAGAAGGACTGTAATCTAAGTTTGTTTGCTCTGCTAGTGTACTGTGCTCCTCTCTGGTCAGTGGTTGTCTGACTACTCAACATGGAGTAGATCTGCCTCAGTTTGTAAGAGAGCAAGCAATGCTTTTTCTTCTTTGCCCCAAGCAGCCTGTTCATGAAACATCATCCTTGGAAGAGTGTGCTTGAGTTTCCTCTGGCAAAGAGGAGTCTGGACCTATGACTTTCTGTGTACTCAGTCACAGGGTTAGTTGAGCATCTTTATTGCAGAGTTTAAAGTTCCTAGTGACTCTGTAATTGCTCTTTTCTGGCCAGGTCAACAGCTTTTTGTGTGTTAGTAGAAACCATTGCATGTTGCAACAATAGCTGGGGGAAGGGTGTTCAGAGAACAACCAAGAAGGAAGGAGTGGTGCTTCAAAAAATGCTTCTTTTCATTGAAGAAATCAGTGAGACCTTTTGACTTATGTTGAGGCCCATGTCTGCACCTGAAAATGAAAGCACTTTGGAGAAATGAGCTTTCTGTGATTTTGTGCCTTCCCACTGCTAGCCTTAGACCTGTTGTGCTCTTGGAAGTTCCCATTACTTACCCACAGGAGTCAGGCTTGTAATGATTGAGAACCCTGAACATCACAGATAACACCACCACTCCCTCCCAGGCTCCGCCTGAAGATTAACTGTAAGACTTGTTATTTTATCATGTGGAGTGTTTTCTTACAGTTGATAAAAGGAATTAGGACTTGAAAATTTAGTGTGTTTTATCTAGTGACTTAATCAGCTGTGAGACTGGCTGTGCAAAACAATCATAGGCTGTTAATGAAAATTTCTCTGATATGGGTAAGACCTGAGATATGTTGACAGCAGACAGAAATCAAAGAAAAATTTGTGTGTTTCACCTACAGACTTGGCAGAAGGTGAATTTGAGAGCACTAAGTGCAGCTTGAGCATGATGTCTAGACTATATTATGGAACCCTATTTCCAGATTATATAATGTAAGAGAAAGGGGATAGTGTTTGCACATCAAGAGACCAAGTCCATAGCCTGGTCCCTCTGAGTGCAGGACCATCTGGTTCTTGCCTGGTGTTGGCAATGGTCAGCTTTTATTGCATTCCATCTTCATTGCTGCTCAGGGAAAATTGCTTGCTAATTAACAAGAAAAATCTCCCAACATGTAATAAACATAGAGACCTTTCTTTAAAACTTTTCAGCTTTACTGAGAGGTGTCTAGTCTTCAGATATTATCAAATGATGGTGCATATCATAAATAGCTGTTATGTCTACTGTGGTCTGATCTACTCTGCTCAGGAAGACGGCAGCATATTTGGAAAACAGATGGCCTTAGTCATGGTTCTGCTACTCTGCTGGCCAAATGACAAGGTATCTCTTGCTTTTACTGCTTTTGTCCTATTTTTCTTGTTGCAATGCTTTTATGCTTGTTAAAATAGTATGGTTTTGTTGCATTATAAATAGTTGTGTGGTCATACTTTCAATTCAAACTGGCTTCTCTTTGTTCCATGCAGTTACCCTTCAGAAATTTAATATGCTACTTGTTTGTTTTCCAGATGCTTCAGTAGAAATGTTACATAAAATGGAGTCTAATGTTAATCTTTGTGGAAGCACAATTATAAATGCCATTCTTACTCAAAACACTGCTGCCCGATGTTGCTCACTGCTTATGATTTCCAGTTAACTTTCCAGCCATCTGACAAGGCTTCTGTCCAAACCAATTTAATTCAAGCAATTTGTGAGGCATTGTAGTGGATGTTTGATGAAAGTCAAGATATTGCATCTCCTGTGTTCCCTTCAGCTACTGTTGATTTTGTTTTTTGTAATTTGATCACAAAAAGCACTCAATCTTCCTTGTCCCAATTTGTTTTATTGGCCACTGTGCTATTGCAAGCAACAGTGATCGTGGGAACTTCTTCCTGGATTGAAGCAGGAAAGTTTCAGTGGCATTTCCCAGGGCTGCTGTTGTTTCTGCCTGTTCAGACAGATGTTACTCTGCAGGTGATGGAAATGGAAATGGAAAAGACCCACAGATGACAGTGACTAAAACTTAAGATGCAGGAAATTTGAAAAATGTAGTCAAGGGAGTTTTTACTTCCTGATTGGAATGCAGTCAGAATTATAACAAACACTGACAAATATAAATGCTGTAACCTCCTTTCAGAGGAACCTGTGGCACTGCAAGTGCCCTTTAGACCTGCTGTATGTTCTTCATGTCTGCATGTTTCAGTGTCAGCACGAGGGAATAGGACAAAATAGGTTCATAGTTAGAAAAGTGGTCAGTTAGGAAAAGTCTTCATGTATGGAAATATCACAAGAGGAAAACTTTCCAAGGTTGTTTGCAGCTCCTGAACTGAGAAACAGTGAGAGGGGAATGGGGTTGAGCTCAGGAGCCTTCTGCTGTGCAGCTGGAGAGTGCAGGGTACATCTCGTGTCCAGCTGGCTCTGTGTTCCAGTGTGATCTCTGCTTTCTTGGCAGAAATCCTCTGCTGACCAGGCTTCCCTTAATGCCTCGTGCATTTGGAAAACTGTGTAAAAGCTGTTGCAGCTGTTCAACGTGCAGCCTTGCAGGAGAAACTCCTTGCATGTGTCTGAAAGGTTTCCTTCTGGGGCACAGAGCCAGGTGGTGTCATGTCCTGGTGTTGTAGGGAATCACAGCACTGCTGAGGTGGTGTGCTTAAAGAGTATGCAAATATTTTTTTCCTGGTGTCTCCTGAAAGACAAGAATTTCTGCCTGTGTCTTGAGTCTGTGCTGCACAATGTTTGCAGCTGGCAATCTGCACAGGACCTATATCACAAGCAGAATTGGTGGCTGTGCTTGGGGAGAGTATTGATTTCATGTACTGTACATGAAATGCATGTCACCTCTTTGGGGGTCAGGATCACTAAAACTGTGTTGAGAACATCTCATTTCTCCCCCCTATTGGGCTAAAACAACCCAATATGCAGATTTTTCTTGAAAACTTGGGCAGAAGAGTGGAAAAAATATTCAAATGAATAACATTTCAAATGAATGAAATGGTCATGTTCCCCAGAGCAAATAGGATTTATAGCAATTTCAATATGCATGTGTGGGGGGAAAATACTGACAAGTGTAATAAAAGAAATATTGGTGGTTTTTTTAAGCAATCACTGTGTAAAATACTGTCCTTGGAACAGAAAATTTACCTTGATGCTGGAATAATGCATTGGGCCTTTTCCTGTCAGCATTATATCAAAGCCTCAGTATATTTTTCATTCCCCCAGGCATTATTTTCCAGCTATTGTCCTCAGTACCAAACTCCATTCATAACATATATTTATAGCTGGAGATTTTTCATAATATATAAAAATGAGGAAGCTGCCACAAAATTGCTTTTGGTTTCCTCTGAGACTTGCAAAATAGATGTTAAAAGCAAGTGATTTAAACCAGCAATTTTATTAAAAATGTATTATTGCCATTTGTATTTTTCATAGTAATTCTCCAGAACTATCTCAGGCTTCCAAGAATGAAGTATGAAGCTTTGACTCAGCAGCTTTGTTTTTAGTTTATTTTAAACTTTGAGACAACAAATCTGCTGGACCAAGTTTATGCCAAATAAACGTGTGCCAGATTTATGCCAGCAGAGCTTCTGATTCAGTCTCTCTGTCTCATTTCAGTGGGAGACAGTCAAGACAGGGAAACGAAGCTATTTTCAGACACTTAGTTATGCAGATCAATACCCATGTGGATTTACGAATGTCTAAGGAAGTTGTGTTTTCCTTTGGGAGTGAGTGACCTGCCTGAAAGCTGCAAGAAGTACCAAGTACCATTTGGGAAAATCATCCATGGGCCAGATGCATTTTTCCAAATCACACAGAATCTGGAATGGAGCAGGAATTTCCACCTAGATTTCTGTGTTCCAACTGGGGGCTTCCTCCATTTGGAGATCAGGCTGTGCCACCTCTGGCTTGCTAATTTGGGGTCATAATTTGCGTATTGATCAAGGTCTCTTTTAGCCTTTTATTTGCTTCCAAATGATTAGCATGTGTCAGATTGTATTTCACTGTCCAGTCTGTTAAAGCGGTAAAAGTGATGGTGTTTAATGAAGACTGATTACCCAGGCCAAGTAATGTTGTTGATGAGTATGATACATGATTCAATATGAAGATCACAAATACTGAAAGAAGTAGTCCACCCATTGTTATTGGTGAGAGGAGTGGTCAGTACTTGAAGCTTCTGAAGTGGCAGGACAAGACTGACTCTTAGGACAATACATTCCCATTTGTGTTGTAGGATACCTGGCAAATGGGATATATGAATAATAGTTTTTAAAATTTAAAGGTGTCAGTGCTTTCTATGTACTTGTTCTGGTCCACGTGCACATATGAATTACTTCATGCAGACTCCATGTGAGCCAGAGGTGAAACAGGCCTTTGTGGTAGAGGAAGGGTTTCCTTAGTGAAAGATATTACGCTGTTTCCTGCTTTTGCTGGATGCCTGTGGGACTGGGGTTGAAGTGTTGCTGCCCTGCACACCTCTCCTTTGCACAGCAGCAGGAAGAGAGCTGGGAGAGAATTTAATCTTTGAAGGTTCTAGAAGGTGCTTTTTCCCCCCTACCCTCCTCTCTAATATTTGGTTTTATGTTGGCTTAGGTAGCTCATATGATTTCTTGCTCTTCAATTGTTCAGGAAGGAAGGAAAAGTAAGTGTGGAAAAGACTTTGACAGTTCAGTATAAGCTTTTGAATAAGTTGACATTTATGTCAGAAGTAGTGGGGGAAATTCAGCTCAAGTTAGAAGTAATGTTTGTTCAGCACACCTGCTTTGTGAGCCTATTTAGTGAGAGAAAACACTTCTTTATATCTCAAGAAAGATTTTCATGCTACATTATGTCATTGAAAAATTATAACATAAATTACTATTTTGTCATTAAAACTGTTATGCATTTTTTTGGGAAACCTACACATTCATAAATAAAGCAAAGTGGCAGCATTAAAGCAGACAGGATATACTTCAGGGTAGTGACTAGATCACTGCTTTTTCATCTCCTGTTTTTATTACTCTTTGCTTCTGCTGATAGCTTCTTCAGGAGAGATTTTAAAAATGGATTGCCTGTGATGTTCTTCAGTGTCGGATATAAATAAAGGAAAACTGCTGTGTGTTATTTTGTTGGAAGCTTCTTGTAGAGCTGTGTAATCAGGGCAATTAGAACTTGCCTATAGTTTGTCTTGTGGGTTTGCAGTGCATACCAATTTCATCAGTCAGGAATGAACATAAGTGCCTGGCCTCCTCGTACATCTGGAGACTTGCTCAGAGTGATGGTTTCTAAGCTGGCTCCCCTGGATCCTACATCATTTGTGATAACAGTTTTTCTTATCTTATGAATTTTTGTTTAAATAGCAAGACCTCTGACATGATGTAGTAAGATAACATCAAGAATAGTCCTTTATCCAGCATTATTTTCTGGCTTTTAGAGATATTTAAAACAACTTTGTCAGCTACCAGAATTTAGCAGGAGTGAACTTCCGAGATGCTTCTGTGATCCTTCCAGTGGTGTTGCTGGAGTGACAAAGCAAGGAATGGTGAGCTGACAGTGGAGTGAAAATATGGCACGGGATGAAGAGAGTCTGGGAACAACTGTTGCTCTGGAATTCTTAGAGCTTTATTTTTCCTTGGTATTTTAAAAAGTTGAGAGCTTATTCTTTAGCAGCTAGAACAAAAGACATGTATCTGGGAAGGGCTCGTGTGGAGCCAGGCATCTGGTCTTACCTGAGGAAAATTCAAGGTCAAGCTAGTGTTTGTTATCTAATTTAAAGTTGCAATCTGGCTGTGAATGTTGTTTTTTTCTTTTTTCAATATGAAAATTTATTAAACTTGTATCTTTCATACAGGTCTGTTGGCAGTATGTATTCATATACTGCCAACAGTAGTATATGTTGGCAGTATGTGAATACATATATATATATTCATATATATGTGTATATATATAGGATTCTGCTTCTATATAATTTATCAAATTGACTATTTTTCCTTTTAATTGCAATTACTGGTCTAATCAATATTATTGTTAACCCTCACCCCACATTTGGAGCAAGGTGTTTCTTCCTCTTGGTAGTGCCAGCACACAACGAGCATCAGGTGAAATGATGGAAGTTCAGGCACTGAAAAACCAAGTTTTTAAAGCCTGGCTGAGCTGTGTGTGTTTTTCCTGCCTCCTGCGGGTGTTGTGCGAATCTGTCCTTCCACTGTTACCACCAACAGCGGCGGTGGCAGGGCTGATGTCACAGCGCGACCTCACCCTGGGCAGAGTTTCACACCCGGCAGTGGCGGATGGGAGGTGCCGTCTGAGTGTGAGTAGGGGTGATGGTTTTGTTGGATCCTACTCCAGGTTTTTCCCAGGACACGACTGTAGATGTCAGTGTTTAACTAGCACAGTGCTCCTGACTGCTCTGCTGAGAGAGCTTCAGTCAACGTTTGATTCTGGCTTTTCACTGCAAGGGGAGAAATGTGCTTTCCAAACTGGGACTTGGTGCCTGAAAAGAAACATCTTGTATACTTCAGTGGAATAGTGCTTGATTTAATAGCCAGTTTTTTTCCTCATTCTTAACAAAATTCCCTGTGTGACCTTGTATCTTCCCACCAACAACCCCTCCAAATTCAGTTACAGGCTTGTAAATACCTGCTATAGATTTGAAACTCTGGTACTTTTTGACTTGTGGCCATACTGTATTGCCAAATTGTATTCACAAGAAACATAGAATAGTTCTGCATGCTTTTAGTGTTTCCTGAGTTTATAAATAGTATTTTGACCAAGAACTTTTATAGTTCAATTAATGTTTCTTTATGGAATAACTGAAGGTCAGAGAAGGCTCCTGTTAATAGCAGAAGGCCATGACTCTAGAACAGGATGAACAATACATTAATTTTTTGAACAATATATGTATTTAATGTATAGTCTCATTAAGTGTTGATTTTTTTAAAAGTCTGATTTGAAGGACACTGAGTGTTCTAATTAGATTCTCCTTTTCCAAACCCAAATTATATTTTGAAAATGAAAATAGGTTAAAATCAAAGTTTTGGAGCATATGATCAGTTGTGGAAATGAATTATGTAAAGGCTACTGGTTAAAATATATGTAACAAGTACATATTCTTTGAAAAATAGGTATGCTGTGTGTATTACAATGTGAAACACAGTTAATTGATATCACTGTGTCTGATTTTTTTCTAGATAGCAGGTATTGCATTTTATACTGGGCTTCCAAGCAGCTGCATCCATCCAGTGAAATCTTTCAGTCAATGGAATAAGGTGTAAATAGGACTGGAATGCAACATGCTCTGACTGCCCAGTGCCAGAAGGTTTTCCTTGCAGAGTGCTTGTTGCTGCATACTCACTTCAGTGGGGTTTTTTTTTCCAGTGTTCTAGTTAAAATTTAAGAACCAGGTCAATAATATTGTCAGTTGTAACTCAAAAAGATGAGGACTTCCAGTAAAAAGAATTATAGGGAAGGTTTCTTGTGAAAGAAATGTGTTGGTAATATTACCCATAAGAAACTCTGAAAATGCTGTAGATGAGACAAGTAGGGCAGCCCTTTAACTTGTCTTGGTATTTCTATGCCTATTGTGGAGGAAATGTAGAAAAACCAAGTTCATCTGGTTGCAATTTTTATGTCAAGGGTCATACCTGGGGAAGATTTGTCCAAATTTGGCCAGACTGTGCTCTCAAACATTGCAAAATTCCAGCTGAGACAGAACTTTACTGTAGGGGGATAGAATATAAGAAAATAGTGTAGAAAATAATCTTACCCCTAAGGAGTTGCAGCTGGGCCAATTATCAAAGATTAGGAACAGGCCTGACTTTAACAGGCCACAGGTGTAACCCAATGAGAAGAAGAGTGCTAGAAAAGAGTGGGGTGGCTGGGTGAGAAGGGAACTGGAGTCAGTTGGCTGCTTTGTGACGAAAGAGTCAGTGCTCTGAGGAACTGCCCACGAGAAACACCAAGCAGGTATGAAACTTTTGTGATAAGGAGACAACAGTACGGAACCCTGCAATAAGATAACAACACTTTACCATCTGTGTCCTACTATCCCTGACTATTGCGGAGTGGGGAATGTCAGCTGGGTATTGCCTTCCCTGAGATCCTCACTTTGCTGTCTGGAGACTTGTGCCTTGGGTATGGAAATGGTGGCTCTGGGCTCTGCATTTGTGGGGACAGGAGTGCAGAAAATGGAAATGGAGTGGCTGCAGGAGACTGAGTGTTGGAATTTGCTTCCAGTGGGGAGCATAAATGCTACTTAACAAGGACCTGAATTGATTTCTTCTGGAATATTGTGTACAGATCTGATGACCCGTGCCCAAGGAAATAAACTGGTGCAAAGAAAGCTTGCTAGTGTGATAAGGAAAACAGAGAGCTTACTTTATGAGAGGAGACTAGAAGAGCTTGGCTTGTTTGCTTAACATGGTATTGCAAAGGCCAAGAGAGGGATATGTTTGCCTGTAAATATATCTAGGAGATAAATATCAGGCAGGGAGAAGGCTCCAGCTGGGGACCAGCTAAAGCTTAGTTCCTTGGTAAGGAAAGGCTGTTGCCTCTGCAGGGGCATAAAACCTCTATTGCTTTGCTGGCTGTGGAAGTAAAAGCCCTGGTGCTGCTGTCCCTGGGCAGTGGTGGCACATGAACCACAATGAAGGTGATGATCAGTCAACAAAGGACTGACAAATGAAAGGGCCTCTGATCCCTTAGAGCAGCTTTCAGGGGAGGGTCAGACCAACCCTTTGACCAGGCTGGTTATGATACAGAAGGACCTTTCTGTCTTTGACAAATGGAATACGCTTGTAGGGTCCTGTCTTGTTGTCCCAACATGGGCAGCTCAAGGATTTCTAAAGCAGATGAAAAATGGCCCATGGGAAAGCCCCTGGGCAGAGGCTGTTCTCTTTCCATGCCACTAATTGCCAATAATTGAAGTGGAGTGGCTTTGCCCTGTGTGTATCTGCACACAGACACTGAGCTCTGCCTGGGCCAAAATTCTGTCACCAGGAGCCCCTTTCAATTGAAAGCTGATATAGAGATCTGTATAGAGCAACTCCCAGGGAAAATGCTTCACAACAAAGAGAAAATTCCTCTCTCTGGCAAGATTTTCTGGGTTATATTATCTGAGCTTTGGACCACTGTAGATTCTGTTCTCTATGGGAAGGATGTGCCCAATTTTCCCTGTTGAATTAAAATTTAATTTTAGCCTGAAGATCATGTGTACTTCAGCACCTTATGGAATGATCTTTTCCCTTTCAAAAACACTGCTGAGTTAAATGTATTGCTGGAAGAGATATCTTGATCCCTAAACACTAATTGCATCCTGTTTGCATTGAAGAATTTGTTCTGCATTTGTGAATCATCTGTGAGAGCTGGTTGTGATTCAGTACCTCCTACAATCACACCTGGTCAGGCTTTCATTGGCACAATCTCCATGGCTGTGATTCAGCTGAAACAGGATCTCATCTGCTGGATTCTTAGGGTTGCTCAGAACTCAGAAGATATTTTGACTTTTCCAAACATCTGCTGGAGTATAACCAGTCCCAAAGGCAGGCAGAAGAGCCTCTGGACTGGTTGTGCTCTTTTCCCTTTGTGCTCAGGTACTGTCTGTTGCAACAAGTACACTCAAATCTCTTGGCACATTTTGTGCCAGTGCTGAGCTGCTTCTGTAGTGAAGGGCTTCATCCTGGGCAGGGGACAGTAAGAGTGGCAGGCAGGCTGTCTGTTCAAAGCATTATTTTCTAGGCACCTCTGCCCTCTGGGTGGCTCAATAGATGCCTGTTTTCATTTAGTTTATCTGCAGTAAAGAAATTGTGCCCTTATTTTGGTTATCCTCACCCTGAAATCTTGTTAATGGGGGGCAGAACTTGCTTCTGGAATTATTCTCTCTGAATCCCAAGGAAGTTTGTCCTTATCAAGTGATAGGGACAGGCTTGAAATGCAGCTGTAACCTGACTTATGTTGCTGGGTCAACTCCCTGGTAAGCAGGACAGTATGATGCAAATCAGTGTTGACTTGACCTTACATAACATTTTTGTCTTGGCTAAGCCTGGACAAGTACTCTTGAAATACTTGCATACAATCCAACCACCTCTCTAAAAAACTGAAAAGATAACTTGAAAAGTTAAGCTAGTGGATAACTTCAGAGCTATGATGCTGATTTTCATTAAAAGAGTTGTTAATTTGTAATAATGTATTGGTTTTACCCTGTAGACAAATGTAGCAATTTCTTGTGGCTTGTTCCTAGGTGCTTCAGGCTTTTTTCTTACTGTGTTGGATGTATATTTTATATTATATTATTAGATTTGCTTGTAGCAATCCTTAGGGATAGTCATTCTTTCCATTAGATCAATAACACTTTCCTACTAAAGTGCTTTTTTGAAGGATAGTCATCCCAAATGTGGTATGCCCATTATAAAACCCTGTAACTGTTAATTAAAACAGATTGAAGTTTGCACCTTCTGTTATACAGTCATATTTGGAATGATATAAAATGAGAAGTTCTGTACAGGAAAGCTTTTTGCTCAGATATTGCAAATGTTGTCTCACCATCCACTTATTTCCAATGAGTGATAACATTACCTGTTTTCCTCTGCAGTTGCAGCTGGCAATAGATGTGGTATGTGTCAGAATTCATTAATATTCCAATGACTGCTGCCATGATAGAACAAATGCTGATAAAATCAGGCTGCAGAATGATGTACATGCAGACCAGTCCAGTTTAGGCATGACTGAGCTGCTAATCAACATGGTGTGCAAGAGCAGGAGTTATGAACTCACCAGGTCACCAGCACAGTAATTTTCTAGAAATTCTCTGCTTTATTTGCCAGCCACAAAGAACAGCTTTTGGCAGCAGAGCACGAGCAATGGTTTGTTGGAGGCTGGGCCTTGGGAGAGGCAGCCTGCAGTGCTGGTCTCCATCACAAGCACTGTGAGTAACTGGAGTTCTGGAGGCTGAACAGAAGAGTAGAATCTTTTCATGCTGTCTTGAGATAGGAGAGTTTTGTTCCATGCCAAAATGAAAATCCTAAACACCTATCCTTCTAATGGATTGTCCCTTCAGTTTTCAGCTTTTTTGAGAATTTTTTGACAGTTTAAATGTTTTGATATATTTATTTTTGCCAGTAAATGGGGTTTGAATCTAGGAGGTTACTGTGAAGCTGCAGAGAAGAAATAAATAATGTTTTCGTGTAACTTTCATATCCATCCTTAGTCCTTGGAAACCATCCCCAGACCTGAGAAAGTCACATGTGGCATAGGCAATTGAGGGTAGCTTTGTTGGTGCTTAACAGCTCTACCCTTAGCAGGTGTTAAAGTAAAAGCCTAATTTGTGGAGATTATGCACTTAAATATCAAAGGAATGCATTACTAGTCTTAGCTGCTTGTATTTTTTTGATAGAAGCTCTTTCTTTTCAACCCTGCCCATGTTGAGGGGTGGAAGAAGTTTGCAGTATGGTGTTTACTGAGTGTCTGACTGTTAAGCCAGTCCTTCTCCTGCTGCTACAGCTCATATGTGAGACCTGCCTGCAGCTCCCTCAGTTTGATCTGCATTCAGAGCCTTCTTCAAGGCAGGTATTTTACCAGTGAGCAAAAAAAGAGATGCTGTTTACTGGCTGTGCAGTTTGCCCAAGTAAACTTTTACAGAACAATGTTATTGGAATGTTTTTAAATGGTAAAAGCAGGGTTTATATGACTGGTCCCTGACCTTGCTACCTGAATTTTGGGAAGGAAAATGAGGCAAAATGTTGTCACTTCTTCAGGTACAACCACTTCAATCAACAGTTTCATGTCACAGATGCTGTTCAAGACAGGTGGACAATGCCTAGCAATATTTTGGTTTGTAAATGACAGCTATTACTGGGCTTTGGGAAACATGGGCACCCAGAGGCAGTGGGGAGCTGTGGTGTCTGTGAGCTGGGCTGGAAGGGCTTCATTCTGTGCCTCTTGTTAAATACCTGAAAGTCCAATGCAAGCTTTCCCTTCTGGCACCCAGGGGCTGGCTGTACTTATTGTAGAGCAGAAATACAACTTGCAAGGAGCTACCTTTTCATCATCCACTATACCTCCCTAAACTTTTGGTGTAAACTCCTCTCTGCTGCAGACCTTGCATGCTGAGAAGCTGGTGTGGGAATGACTCAGTGTGGGCACAATAAAAAGGTTAAAAAAAGGGTAAATATTGTCAGCTGTGTCTTCAGCTGTCTTTTGATTTCTGACTTCAAGATGAAAGGCTGCCTCATGAAACAACACCTCCTGACTTGTTCCAGCATCCATCCCTGTGACGGGTTCCTGTGCCCTGTGGACACTGTATTGAATTTCTTCAGTGTCCAAAATATTTCTGCTTAGTGCTCTGCAGGTGCAGGGCTGTCCCCAGGAGTGGGCCAGTGCTGCACACAGGAGCTCTTGTCTCCTCCAAGTGACACCACCAGTGACATAAGGATTTAAACTGGGGGCTCCCAGTGGGTTAGTGCTCAGTCTAGGCATCTTCTCTTCCATCTTGCTGTGCCTACAAATCCGGCTTTTATCACGCCACAGGCATTTAATTATTTCCTGGTCATTGCTGACTTCAGTAATTGTCTAGAAAATTCTGAAAGAAAAAAAGGATCTCTAAGCCTTTTAAAGAAGTTCTTTGTTTAGTCACTTATCCAAGCCTCTAGGACCTTGCTGCTTCTTTGTTAGGCTGCTGGGGGAGGAGGCAGTTGTGTATTTTTGGGACCATTTTAGCTCACAGGCCCTTGTGAATATCCTGCTGGTGGTCTTGGCATGGGCAATATTGCAAATGCATAGGTTTTTGTAAGACAGAGCTATTCTTATGAAGAAAACGTGGTATTGGAAGTTTCTGGACTCTTCTTGATTTGATGATCATGGAGAGTAATTTAATTTCAGGGTGGTAGTAAAACAGTTAAATGCCTTTTAGTGTAGCCATATGTCCCTAAAACACACATAGCTGCGGAGGGATGGTTTTGTCTATAATGAATGTTAAACATTGTACTAGCTTAATATGCTCTTTTCCTGACCAAGTAAGCTCTTTGTCTTTTAAACCTCCTGATTGTAACAGTGGGGGAATGTGTATGTGTGTAAACATTTTTTTTCCTCCTTTCTGAAAGAGTTTGGTGTGAGGCAGCTGTGATATTAAAAGTGGTAGGAAGTTTTTGATTGTGATTACAGTGTTGCTTTAATTTTGTTCTAGGGGTAAATTCAGACAAGCAAATGATTCCTTACAATATAGTCAAGTTTCACTTCATGTGGTGGGATTTGACCTCTGATTGCTGTGGATCTCTGATGCCCTTTATTGAGATTGATTCTGAGGCTCAAAAGGAGAATGGCTGCTGAGACTTTACTGGGTAAAGGGAATGACTGAGTCCCTACAGAAGCATTAATTACTGCCTGCAGCAACTCAGGAAAGGAAAGAAAGAAGCTGACATGCCACTGAAACATTCCTGTTCTAGCTCAGTTTCTGTGGAACTAACAGAAGGGAAATATAGTGCTCTTTACATAACATTTTATTGTTTACTCCTAATTAGGAAAGATCATACTAAAATGACATCTTTTCATATTTACTTTTCATTTTGCTGTTCTTGAATTGTTTTAGATTTCTGTTGTGTCTTTTAGGGATTTTTATATCTAAGCACTTCTGTCAAAGGAGAAAGAAGTATTATTGTTGTATGCTGTTGTTTTTATATCAGGGAGATGTGAAATATTTCTGGCAGTGCATTACAAACATGCAGAGTGGTTCTCTGTGTTCAGTAGTGGTGATTTTGCTATTTGTTCTTAGAGGAATTTCATCCTTAATTTCTCTTTTCTTCAGCAGTAGTTGAGTACTTGTTTTTAAAGTTGGAAGAGGATTGTATTTTATACCAAGTAGTCCTGGAGATCCAAGTGGGAGTTCTTGGTGTTTAGCAGAGCAGGGATAAGATTTTAGAATGAAGTTAAAAATGTGAAACTGTGTCAAGATTTATTTGGAGTGGAGTAGTTCAACATGGAATTTGATGCAAAGACTATATTATAATATTCTCTATTATAAGAGTTCCCTTATTCTCATTACTGTTCCTGCCCAGGTTGGAAAATGCTCATATTTGTTCTGATCTGCTCAAGGAAGAGTGATAACATAGAAATATATGTATTTTTGGGTGTTGCCTCTATTGATATATCTGCTTCAATAATGCAGGATTTTCATTATTTTAGTGCCTTTAATATACTCTCTGTCACTCTTATGGCTCGAAATGAACTTTAAAAATGTTTCTGTTATAAAGAGAATTACAGAGGATAAAGATGATTTGCTTGTGAAAGAATGTTGCCTGTGGATGAATTAGACTATAATATTTGCACTTGGATTAATGCAAGGATGAAAGGAGGTCTACACTTGTGTACATTTCCCTTTCAGGAATCTATGACCTGTCTCTGAGGCTTCTATAGTTCTGAAAAATGTGTGTGTTGTTTGTTTGCTCCACCCACCCCTTGAGTTGTACAAAGTTTGGGTGGTGATTTCAAATGCCTTTTTAAATTTTTTTATTTGAAATCTCCTTGGTGGCTCTGGTGATCTTGCATAAAGGGGAAGGAAGTGCCAACCAAGCTTTTAATTTAAATGAAGTTATTTGGAAGAGTGTTTCTTTTATCAAGTTGTGTAAATGAAAGAGGCCCAAAGGAAAAGGCTGTGTCTAGAAGCAGAAGAAAAGCATTAGCCTGACTGCGGAAGAGGGGAAGTAACTAAAATATTTATTTCTACTAGGTTGGAGAACAACATATGTTAGGCAGGCTTGACTTTTTTGAAGGATGAACTTTACTGTGACATACTCTGCTACATGCAGCAACAAACACTCCCTAAAGCAGAACATCAGACAGAACATTCAGTGAGCACAGGGTGCTGGATGCAGGATGGTGTTTATTTAAAAAGAAGTTGGCATTTCTCAAAAACCATGGCAAATATGCCATTATTTTTATTTTCTATGCAACCTGTGATGTATCAGACATGTTCTAATGAGATTCAGAAATACCAAGCTTATAAATATTGATAGGGAAACTTTGTTCTCATCCATGGAGAGAGATTGCATTTTGCAATTATACCGCTTTACTCATGTGAACTGTATTGCAATTTGTTCTTCTGTCTCCTTCACAGGAGAAACTGTTCAGAGTTACAGTTCAATCTCTGTTCTCAATCAATCCTCTTTTTCCACCTGCATTTCCTAGTTGATGAGATATTTAAAATTGCCTGGTGTTCAGAGGATGCCAAACAGGGAGGTTTCAAAGGCTTGAGAAGGCAGCAGTTGCTTTTCTACTAGAAGTATGTAAAAAATCATCAATTTGTCATTTTAAGGAAAATGATGTATTTTTAACTAAACCTTGTAAAAATATTCATGTTTTAAAATGTACCTTTTCCCAAGGTTTTTTATTTTTTTACATTTACTTCAGGGGTTTATGGATAAATTCTGTGGAATATCCTCTCGGACAAGTCACAGCACATTCCAGATACTACATGTTACATGTGCAAAGCTGTGCTGCAACCCAGTAGTGTGCTGGAGCTCTTGTATCAGTTGCAGTGAAACCATAGGAGATTTTGTCTGTCTTCAGTTCATCACAGTAAAATCCATCAGACATTTCCAGGCCTTATTTAACTTTAGACTTAAAACTAAAATAGAACAAGCTCCTAAATCTCATAAAACTCGAAGGAAGCAACCCAATACTTAGTTTTCTTTGTTAATTTCCCCCCTGCTGATATTTTATCAGGTGGACTTAATTGTGAAGTCTGTGAATATTAAAATTGGACCTCCTTTCGTTATGGAGATGTCTCTCCTTAAGTCTGACTGGTGCACTGATTTGCAAGTGACGTGTGAGTGCAGAGATTGTTTTTCATTCTTTCAGCCTTCACTTAGATATATTAGTTTAGATGCATTAGAGAGAATCTGCTGTGAAAGATGGCTGACAGGTACATAGTCTCTTGTAAGCTAAGCCCTGCATGAAATCTTATGCTGCTTGTCTAATATCTTTGAAGATGAAGACAAAGCTTTTGAATCTGATTTAAAATAAAAGATATATCAAGCAAGTGCTCTCTGGGAAAAATGACTCCTCTCTGCTGCTTGCATATAACCCTAGCCAGGGAAACTGAGCCTTGCAGTACCTGTTTTGAAACAGGGGCAGGAAAAACTGCAAGAGCAAAGTGGGTTGTAATACACCTCCCATCCAGAGGGATCTTTGTAAGGGCATGGAGGGCTGCTCAAGATGTCTGCTGCTTGTCTGTCTGTGCTGCTGTCCCTGGGTTTTGTCTGGCAGTGCTATGGGGCAGCAAGGTCTGTGTGCTCCAGCTTCACACTCTGAGCACTGTTCAGGATCCTGCTGCCCTTTGCTCTTGCTTGACTTGCTCTTTTTCCTCTCTGCTGCATGGAAACCCTACTGCTCTTCAGCTGGGGGGCCCCTTTCAAGAGCCCTTGCTGGGATATAAGAGGTCAAAACCATCATGAGAACTGGCTGCCATGTGCAAATAATGTAGACGATCCAGTGGCACTTCATTTCCTGGGCCAGCCACAGGCTGCTTGCCTGCTATCCTACAGTTGCTTGTATTTTTGAATCTGCTGACTATAATTTTCTCTGGTTCTGACTTTGTTCTTTAAGTAGAAAACAAGAACAGGTCACACAGTGAATAGATCAAAGCTGCTTTAATAGTACACATTTTGTCAAATGTACATACCCATAGAAGAGCTATATTCAAACTGAACGCTGTTAAGCTTTTATTGGTACCCAGTGAGAGCATGTAAATACGTAAGTTATTGAAGTAAAATTACATCTTGAAGTTCTTGCCCTCAGAATTATGCAAGCATTGATTTTCAGTATATATTGCAGTTCCTTCATGCAGAACCATAATGTATTTACTTACTATCTTGTAGAAGGGCTTATGAAATTACTTGCTTCTGAGAGCATGAACCTGTGTCAGAAACGAGGCAAAAATCAAACACAAGCAAAACCCCAGATATCTTCAAGTGCCTGAAGCTATACTGTCCTAGGCTGTGAATTGGCAAAAGAAACAGGGGCATCCCAGTTAAGCACTTGTACTTGAGTCACTGCAGAAATCCATGCCCTGCTACAGAAGGGGATGGCTCTTTAGGTACATCTTTTTCTTGAGATGAAACCATTGAGACTGACACACTCTTCTGTCAGTCTGCCTGGAGACTTTCCTCTTGACAAAATGAGCAGCTTCATGTGATGGCCAGGGGTGAATATTGCAGTCAAGCTGCAGAGGGAAAAATCCTCGTGGGAGGATTAAGACAGAGGCTCACCTCTCTAACTTAGCAGAGCATGTCTGCAGGGTCACTGAAATATGAGGTGAAGTTAAAACAACATGAACTTAGAAATTGTTTTTTATGATGTGCAAACTGTTCTGATAAATGTACTGTGAGGGAGAAACCTGCTGTGGATGGGAGCTCCTCTGGGCTTTGTGCCAACAAAAAAATCACATGGCTGTGGTGGGTACCATGCTGCAGCTGCACTAACAAATTCTAACAAGTGGGTGAACAAATGTTTATTGGCAGAAATTTAGAGAACTTGGACTCAGCAATGCATGAATATAATTGTATATGTTTTGGTCTTCTTGGACCTTGGCTGCATCAGGTGGATGTTCCCTGGATATTATCCTTGACTTTAGCATATCCATTTGGGATGAACATTCCCCTGGAATAGCACTGTGCAGGGCAGCCCAGGATACTGGAACAGCTATGAGGGTGCCTCCAAGAGGCTTTGTCCACCTGTGTTTTATTAAACTGGCACAGTAAGTATTAAAAAACCAGGTACTTTATCTTTCTTTTGTGTATAATGAAATGATTTTTCTGTGCAATTAAATACAAATACAACTTTTTGTCCTTTGCGTTGGCAGTTACAACCATTCATGTCTCTGTCCCTTTTTCCTCCTCTTATCCCCAGTACCTCTGCTTTTTACTGATGATCTCTTTAGGAGTGTGTTCCCTGCTTTAAATTATCTTTTGTGGCAGTGGGTGTTCTTCACACACTCAACTTCAGTATCCAGGCCTGAGGCTTTCAAGAAGCCTTCACTGAATTCACCAAATGAGAATGCTGGGAAGTGTAATTAGCTTTAAATTTAGAGTAAACTTGAACACTCCTGAATTAAATGCATATAAAACTTTAATGTTTCAGTGGAGAAAATACCATGATGATCAGTCATGGAGGTAAAACTCATCAGTGTTTCACTGCTGTGGTTTGTGGTGGTATAGATAATTCCAAATGTGAAGCTCTGCCCAATGCAAAGCAGCAGTGATGTGAAGCTGCCTGTGCTTTATAAGTCACTTAATACAAGGAGAAATTTCCCAACCACAGGCTGTGATAAGACTGTAGGCTTTAGATGTTCCCCTAATGCACTGCAGCATGTGTGGAAAAGTTAAATGCTTTAGAATGTGTGAAATGCCAGTGGAATATCTGCAGAGAGTGTTCTCTGCTGATATTAAGGGGAAGTGACTAGGGCAGAATACATACTAAAATCCATTCTGTGCCTCTTCAGCTGAGGCTGCAAACAGATTTCTCATTGAAAGGTGATGTCCCAGCGTGCCTCAAGGGCACGTGCAGATGTGCTTCCTCAGTTCTTACCTGGGAAGGTTTTTCAAAAGCTGATGCATTAGCTACCTTGCATTTGTTCAAGGGCAATTCACAAATAGAAAGATGGGAATTTGAACTACCCTGGGCAGTCCTTTTATTATAACTCAAAATTAGAAGGATGGCATTTTTCATAATTAGGGGAAAAAGCAAGAGCAGCTGAACGACTCCTTGTTATTAAAGAACAAATGAATATTCCTGGCAGATATGTGAATATGAATTATGCTTTTGGATTGTTAGTAATAAAGCAGTGAATATTTCTTGTTAATGTAGGAGATATTTCCCTAGGATTGTTTGCTTACTTGCAATGTAGTGGCTGTGTTCTAGGACAACAGAAAAATAATACTGTATATCACTGTTTTCTGTCTATATTTTTGTAGCAAATTGAAGCTCATAAATTCATAAATTTTGATGGATTCTAGTGAAATACAAGTGTAATAGGGAGATCATCTGTGTATTTTTGTTACCATTATTAAAATCACAGCTTATGAAGACAAACACTGAGTAATGGAAAAATCAATGTAACAGTAACTCCTAAATTGGGGAGCAAAGTTGTTTGACAGCAGGAAAGAGGGAAAAGCATTAGTACATGTTTAGAATGATTCCCTAAGAGGTCTTTTCTATCTTTTCCTTGGGGAGGTAAAACTGTTGTTTTGAATTTCAAGATTTAACTTCTACTGTTTGGATTAAACAGCAAAAAAATATTGAGATTTCCTGATTACTGAGCAGACAATACTTCCAAACTGTTTCCTGATAGAGCTTCCTGGCATCAGGTCAGATGGCTCCAAGATCAATTTAAATACTCTTGAATACCTACATCAAATTTGGAATAGTGGAGCTACAGAGTGCTGGGAGAGCGCTGAGCTCCTGCCACTCATGCTGCTGGATCGGTGCGGTGAGGGAGGGTGTGCACAGTGCTTTTCCTGATCTGTGCCATGTGGTAAAGCTGTCAGGAGTTTCTTTTGTTGCTGCAGAGTTCATCAGTGACTCTTGCAAAATCCTGTTTTGTCTACCATATGTCTCCTCCATGGGTTTTCATCCAGACACTGCTCAGCCAAAAGTCTGTTCTTCACCATCCACTTCAAAATTGTGGTGTGTGGCTTGAGTGGGACAAAGCATGTTTTGCAGATGGATGATTCAGAGAGAATAATCTTGCTGACAAACACAGGGTGTTTCACTTGCTAGCACAGCATCTATTAGGTATTTGTGCTCTCGTCTACACGGAAAAGTCCCCTGTTAGGATATGTGGTTGCATCCCCTGAGTGTGTTTGACTTGCTGCTCTTCCCATGGGAGCA
>NW_005054314.1:1529461-1538914 GCF_000277835.1 Geospiza fortis
CCTTCAGGATGCTCCTGGCATAACACAAAAGCATTTGCTGTCTTGCTGCCTTGGGGTCAGTTTTATAATTGTGAAATCTGGTTTTATCCAAGTGAAGCTGCTAAGCAGAGAGGGATTTTTTTGATATTTATACTGGACTGTTTTAAAAATGTATTTGGAATGTCATTGTTAAGATAAGACCATCAGTAAGCATAATAGATGACTTATCAATTCACTGCACAGTATAGGCCAAAATATGTACTATAAGTACATTTTAACTTCTTTAACCCTGTTTGTCAAGCAACAGTTTTGCAAATGGATCATACAGTTGAGAAGAAAATGTTGTCATCATACTGGCGGCTGGGGCAAACTCTGCAGTGCTTAGAAGAAGTGGGTGATACTGAAAAGTAGTTATTTGTCATGGTGAAGCAATGAGATTAATCTGCTGAATGCTTTATGGCAGTTAATTTTCACTCCTACTTTCTGATTATTGATACTGAGGCTTTGATGAGATGTATTTTCTTATTGTGTTTGAGTGGTTTAATACATGCCAAGTGACAGGTTAAAGCACAAAACAAGTGGGTCTTCATCACTTTGTACTTAGGTAGGGAGCGGAAAGGTGTAAGGTACAGACAGCTTTACATTGCTGCTGTTTGATTTGCATGGTGGCTGGGGCACATTTCAGCCTGGCAAGCTCCTGTGTGTGCAGGGAGAGGAGCAAAGGCTGCTCTGTGTGTGTGGCTCTGCAGAGGGTCCCTGTGTGCCCACCTGTGGCACAGCCCTTGCTGTGCTCCTGGCATGGAGCTTCCTGCAGCACTCTCACTGTCCCAAGTGTCATTGCAGTGCTCTCAGCAAAAGTATCACTGTGTGTATCACTGCCTTACATCAGCAACTACTCCCTGCTTTGGTTTGCCCTTTAACATGAAACTTTTCTGTTGCTTTTTTTTCTGGAAGGACCAAACAATTTTCCTATTGTAAAAATCATGTCCTCTGTTTCTACGGAGCCGTGTCCCGTGCAGGTGGGAGCTGACAATCCCTGCTGCCTTCTGGCATGTGATATAAATAGATTCTGAAAAGGTGAGGCAGGGTCAGCAGCTGGAGATAAGGACAGCACAGGGAACTCAGCCAGGATGAAATGATGATGTTGTATGGCTGAGAATTTCTTGCTGAAACAGATATTGGCTGTGAAATAGTGGGAGTTGACAAGTATTGCCTGACATGTCTTCTAGGAGAGATTTTCTAGAGATCTGTGGACAGATTTGATTTTGCTTTTACCACCTGTTTATGTAAAAAATATTTGAAATTAGAGAATGATTATTCCCTTCCTGAGAATTTTCTCCCTGAATGCTGTTGATGAACTGTTATATTAATTTCACTGGAAAGAGAAGCAAATAATTGTTTTTGGCAGGTTTGCAGGTTTAATGCTATTTTCTGGTGCTTGTCCTGTGCAATCTCAAATTAGCACGTAGGTTTATATTAATATATGACATTTTTGTCTGTCAATTACAGGGCAGTGAATATAGTGTCTGAATAGAGTGGAAGGATAAAATAGAGGGTGCACCTGGTCACTGCAGAAGATGAGCAATATAAGCAAATGTATATGTGCTGCCTTTAATTTCAGACTCATTGTGGGACATAGATACTTCCTAGTTGCCATTGAGCACAGCGGTCTGACTGTGACAAAAATAGGGTGCCTATGGAAAGAATACATGGAACAAAGTAAATACTCTCCAGTTTTCTGCCTGATATGAGTACTCTCAGCAATTCAACAATTTAAGACACTTTGACCCTATGGGAATGCAGAAATTCCTTAATATGTTTCAAGGAATCTGACAGATTAAATAATACTTTAAGTTCTTTGTAAAATGGTTATGCTGGGGGGTGAATCTTCCCGCTAGAAAATGGGCTAAGAGAGTGATTTTAGAAGTTGCAACATCCTCAGTCAGAAGTGGGGGAAGCAAACTGGTGTTTTAGTAGATGGGGATGACAGATAAACAATAGCTGAGATTTTTGAGAAATTAAAAATTTAAAACCATTTTTAAAGAGACAGTGTGGCTCAGAGACTGGTAATAAATAATGTGCCTTTTGCCTGTTCACATTTAGTGAGGACCTGCAAGAATGCTGTTTTTTCCACTTATGAGTGTCATAGAGCTGATAATGCTACTGGATTCAATGTCATGTATCATTGTGCTGAGTATTCATTTGTTTTGGTATGAATGAATTTTCTACTTTGTTAGAATGATGGATTATACTCAGTACAGATGGGACTGGTGTTGGCTATGGTCTCCTCTCATTAGCTCAGTGAGGAAATTCCCATTGATTTCAGGGAAAACTCGCTTGTGCCAGGGTTGGAGTGCCTCTGAATGCTTTGGCCTGTGGCCACTTGCAGGGCAAAGGCAGGTGTTTGTGCCAAGGCAGCAGTATGTTAAGTATTTGTGCTGTTTCTTTGTGGATGAAATGTGGGTGCAAAAATACAAACCCTCAGTCCTTGTGAATGTCATTTTTTTTCTACCTGTGACACTGGAATTTGGCACATTTCCACCCTCCACAAATCCTACTTCAAGTACATGGCATTGTGCAATCTGTGATGTTAGTTGTGTGCAAAGTGTTAGTACCAACAAGTTCTGTTTTTCTGATTCATTAAAAAAACCCTAATGCTTTTTAACATATTAAATAAGGCTGTCCAGAAACTCTCTATTCTGTCTTGAGAAGAGCACTGTCTAAAAATTGTGGAGAAACTGAATTGTTTGGGAATTTGCTAATGACAAATGTGTGTGATCTTTACCCATCTTCTGCTCTGTGTAGCTACTCTGTACCAAATCTGTACAGCTAAACCAGGCAAGGTCTCTAACAGAAGCTCCCCAAAGCCTGGGAATATTATGATATATAGTTCTTGGTTTAAGGTCTTGATTTTAATTGGTTAGGAATGGACTGTGAACTTCTGTACATTGTAATCCAGAGTTACCAGAATCTAGAATCTGGAAGTGTAGATTTGGGTTCCCTTTCCTGTTAGTACAGTGAAGTTAGAGCAACTGAATAGTTTGCTTTGTGTTTTTTGTCACAGTTGGGTGTGGTTAGACACCCTCTTCTGGCTGGAATCTCAGATGCTTGGAGAGTTGAGATGGAAGCTGTTTAATTGGCTTTTGCTACAAATCCCAAGCCCTTTCTTCCTGACATCCACTGAGTTTCCATTTTATAAATGCCTTTACTGGATGATGGATATTGTGTTGGTGGTCTCACAGTTGAGACTAAGGCTGTACAGTTTCTTCCCTAATTTAAATCTTCTTTAGATCTTGTCAGTCTGTGGAGTATGTGTTTTGAGACTTTGCTTTGTCAAATTGTCTTGTACCAGGAAGAGTTTGAAAGAAATCAGTACACAGAAGGACAGAAAAGTGTCAGATCTTTCTCATCTTCCCATTCTGCTTTAGTAAGAGAGGGGTGTGTGACCCAACACTATCTGGGTCTATCTAGACAGTTGTCTAGAAGAATGTGAATTCTTTTTTCTGTAGTCCATCCTACTTTCAGCCAAGGAATTTTTCTTTTTTTGTGAGGTAGTGGTGTCAGATGAACCTAAATATGGTGGGTATTCTTGAAGGAGCAGCTGTCTCATTTAGGTGGTAGTTGTCTGGTTCTTTATATACTTACAGAAGGCTGTCAGTGCTGGTTCTGCTCTTGATTTTGTTTGATTTTGTTTTGTTGAACATTTGGTTCACCTGGTATTTAAGTGGGCAAGTGATCCTGAGTGACAGAGCCACCAAATTCTCACAATGTGAAGCTGATTCCAAGTTGAATGTATTTTCTTCACCAATGATAAAAGAATGGGTTTCCTGTGTGAGATCAGCTATCTTTGTAGAGCTCATTTTGGGTTTTTCAGTATGTCAGGTGTTTCCACAACAATGCATAAGGTGAAGGGGCATCTCTATAGATTGCTTAAGTTATTCTGTAAGTTGCTTTTGGAGGTAGAATGCACATGGAGGACTATAGGACATACTGAATTTGTTGAGAATCAAAAACTCATATCTCTTTGCCAACCTTCTGAATTGCAGATAGCTGAGCATGGGCAGAATAGATGAATCCCAGAGTTTATGACTCAAGACCGTCTCTTAAGCTCATAGAAGCACATTTCAAAAACACACTGGAAAATAAAGCTGTTCAACTGGTCTTTTCTAGCAGGAGAGAATGAGGTTTCCTGTGATATAGCACTAGGTATTGTGTAGTGAGTTAGTAAGTGTTTTCAGAGTCCATTTATTCTGGGCTAGTGTTAGACATTCCTGTCCTGAGCAGCATCCTGTTTTGTGGAATCCAGGTACTGCTGACAGCAGGGGCTATGTAGAGGCTGCATGAGTAATTCAGTGGTTATGCTAACAGTAAAGAGTTTTACTTCAATGTCCTTAGGGAAGGTACTATACCTGTATGTTGCTAATTTTAACAGCAATCTTTTATTACTTACCTGTTCAGTGGTAATATGTCTTTCTCAGTTTACCTGAGCTGGAGCCTTTCACAAGCTTCAAGCTTACTGTCATCCGTGAAACCCTTCTATCTGGACTGATTGTGTCTGCCAGTTACGGTGCTTCAGTGAATCGCTCTGCTGAGGAGCTTGCTCCACGCCTCTGCATCTTAGCAAATTGCCTTCTGAGCCTTGGCACTGAAATGCTGTTGGTTATGCTTCATTATCTCATTCAATAGAAATTCAGTCTCCTGAAGACTGCAATTAAGTTTCCTCTTTGTCTGAAAGGCACAGAATTTAACTGCAGTCTTGTTGGTTTTTCCTGAAGCAGGGGAAGGAGAATGCAGAAAAAACACCAAACCAGAGACAACACACTTTGACCAACATTTTCTTATTTGGTAACTTGATTTTCCACTGTGTAACATTGATCTGAGATTTGTGATTCTTATAGCTGGGCAGTAGTAAATAGAGACATTTATTATTGCCTGAATGGTGTATGATTTATTGATAGTTAAAAGAATTCTTGTACTAGTATCTAGAATCCTTTTCCTGTCTTAAGATGAATGAAATATTTCTAGCCTTAATTTCTTATGCTTAAACTCTTGGAGAGACAAGTAGTAGAGGAAGAAATGGCTTAGTGATAGGAATATTTGGACAATCCCTTTTCATTTAGATTGTGGAAGACTGAAAAAGAGATGCTCAAGTTCTGTGCAAAACCATTGCTGATGTTCTGCAAAAGTCCAAAAATCTGGTCTGTAAGCTTTAGTTCCTCCTGGTCCCAACAAATGTCCCTCCTAGTTCTTCCCTTTTTGTGTCTGCCTTATTCTGTCTGCTGTCCTCAGGCCTGCTGAGTTATTCCCTGCCCCTGTTGTGAGCTCAGTGGATTTTTCAAAATGATGACTTTATTATTTCCCTGCTCTTCACAGTCCTGCCAGACTACCCTGCAGCAAAATGCATTTTAGGTATGAGCTCTCGCCAGCCCTCTAGGAATAAGTCACTGCTTCATTTCTCATTTGCAACAGCAATAGCTTCCTCTATCTCATGGGATACAAGAATAGAAAATTCATTTGTATGGGATGTTGGGACTCTGTTGACACAAAGCTGACAACCTGACTCCTGCTCAGGTTTTTAGGAGAGCTGTAGATGTTATCATTCAAGACATTCCTTTTCCTTGTTGCTTTTTTTTTCCTTTGGTAGGATAGGCCTGTAAAAATAATTAATTCATCTACTGCTTTGGCAGAGAAAAATAAGACTTGTTGTTCAGAGAAGAAAACAGTATGAGGAGCAGCCCCCCTTCTTAGGAACTGTGGCTATTAGCTTCCATTGGATGAGGATGAATAGCACCTTGTACTTCCTAGTTATAATGAGAATAAACTTTTTTCCTGGGCTGTTTTTCAAGTTCATACAATTCTACCAAGAGGTAGTGTAATGTGTTGGCTTCACTCTCCTTAAACAACCTCCCCAAACTTCATCAAACAACAAACACAGCGGTGTTTCTGGCTGTTTTCTGTGATTTGGGAGGGAAACTGAAGCTCCCGGAAGGGATGCGATGCTTCCCTCCACATTGCTGCACCTTCACATGGGCTCAGCTGTAATATTCCTTCTTGTCCTAGGATGGGGTAATCCTGGTTATTCATACAAACTGGGGGACAAGGGGCAGCAGTGCAGCCTTGTGGAAAGACATCTGGGAGTCCTGGTCAATGGGCAGTTGAACATGAGCCAGCAGTGCCCTGCAGCAAGGGGGGACATCCCTGTCCTGGGGACATCAGGCACAGCATCACCAGCTGGGCAAGAGAGGGGATTGTCCCACTCTGCGCTGGGCTGGCCTCACCTTCAGTCCTAGGGACAGTTTTGGGAACACCAAAATAAGAAGGGCATCATACTATTTGTATGTTCAGGGGGAGGGCTGCTATGGGTGATAAATAGAATATTGATTTGGTGAAAGAGCAGGTAAGAAAGAAAAAAATAAAATCTGAAAATACTGATGTAAAACATCTCAAAGTCTTAGGTGCCCTAGGGAGTGAAATGGTCAAAAATTCCAGGGAGATGTAAAGTGTAGTACAAAATGTGTGAGGATGTCTTTCTTAACAGCAGGCAAGCCAGTGACCAGTTATGCTGGCAGTTTTTATTCCCTCCAGCAATTTGTGTTTTGGAGGTTTTTTTTCTGTTCATCATATGAAAAGCATTAATATTGTCTCTGAGTTTTCCCTCAGGTATGAAGTGTTGTATAAATATCTTGGGTGGCCTGTTTAATATCTTCTGAAAGAATTCTGGGCTTCCTGGCAGACATGCTTTGACAGTCTGGCACTGTATTCAGGGTAAAGAAATTGTATTGTGCAGTCACCAGTGAAAGCATTTCCCCCCCTACCACATTGTCCCTTCTTGAATTCTTCTCTTAGTGCTTAGCCAGGTTACAACTGTACTTTTTACACAGTTACAGATGGATGTGATCTGTTTCCATCAAGTCAGTTTGAGGGAGACAGTAGATAGTGAGCTCGTGGAGGTTGTAACAGATAAAGTTCATGCCCGTATTGAAAAGTGACAGGCATGGCCTATGATTTCTGCAGGCTTCAAGTTTAACCTGAAAGTAGATTAGTTGGTCTTCCCTAATTCCCAGGACTCTGAAGAGATTTGGTCATCAAAGCACTGCATTAAGCACTCAGCTCCAGAATTTAGTACTTAAAAATCCTTGCTCAGCTCCTGTCTTTTCCTTCTCTGCATTGCCCTGAGCTTGACTCAGCCTGTTTTTGTACCTGATAAACCCCACTGTGCCCTCCTCACCCTGCCCTGTTGCCACCCCTCTGTCCATGTTCTTCCAAAGGGGATCAGCTCTGACAGTTCCTCGAGGTGGGTTCACACCTGCTCTGTTGTCTCTGATCTTCCCCAACTCAAACTTCCCCAGAGATTCCTTCAGATGTTCAGGATATAATTACTCTTTTCAAGACTTGCACCCTCAGCCTCTTTTAGGGGAAGTTGTTGCTGTTGTGTGTGGTAAAGAACATTATTTACCTTTTGAGATGCTTTGGAGAGCACTTTTCCTGCTTGTTGTTAATATCTGCTTTCTTTCCTTACTACTTTCCTGCCAAGTCTTATCTTCCTGGATTCTGTAGGGGTACACAAGATCACTTGAAGATTTTGTTGAAGATAGTACAATCCCTTGCTCTTTTAGCAAATTCCTGATGTCTTTTCAGTCTTCAGAAACACCTGGCCAATTTCACCTCCTTCCTCACTTGTTAGCTGTATCCCCACAATGTCAGTGCTGTGGATCCCTGTGTAACCCGAAAGCAAGTAGCTTAACAAAGGCAAAAAATTAATGTGGGCAAACTAGTGGATGACAGGAGAGTCACTACACTAATTTTATTTTTTCCCTTTCTTCTTGTCCAAAGTCTTTTCTTGTTTCTTGTGGGCAACCACAGCAAGGAAAAACATTGTGGGATTATTTTCCTTACAATGTCCTGAGGCTTACTCAGATGAGCACAGCACTGGGTGGCTGCTTGTCACTCCAGAAGTGGGGACCTCACCTTGGTGTGTACATGAATGTGTGCCCACTTGTGTTCAGTGCATCTTGCCACACACAGCTCTTGAAGTCAGTGTGGTTTTAATATTTAAGAATAGTCTCAGGTGAGGCTTGGCAATCCAAATTGTGCTGCTTTTCTGGGTCCTACTGCCACTTCTTGGGAGCTCACGTAGATTTTCAGAGCACTTTTGTCCTTTAGGCAATCACAATTTTAACTAAAGCAAACACAAGGCAATATTTTTATGAACTGTCTCAGATGATTGGTTTGTTCAGTCTTTATAGCAGAAGTAGTGTTGTAAGGAGTGCTTAGTCACTTTTTATAGTGCTGAGTCATGAATGATGAAGTTTTTGGCAACCTGAGAGGGGTGGGCAGAGTTGATACTGAGAAAGTGTTATCATGGAACAGAACAGACATGTTAATTTTTGATTTATTTGTAAAAAATAAATTGGTGTTCATCAAAGGGAAAGAACAGAATCAATAAGAAAAGACATTTGCTTTTCAAGCCTAGTGAGAAAGTATTTAAAAAATGGATTAAAAATAAAATTAAAAGCTATAAAAATCTCTTGGCAGTGTAATTTTTAATCTTAAGATTGGCAAAGCATACAGGTGGATTATAATACGTTTTACAATAATGGAGAATTGATTGATGACTTGGATTTTGAGTGAATTTTTGATGTAAAGCATAGAGAATGGAGTAAATACATTTAACAGTGACAGCCCATTATTATAATTTCTTCTTCTTTGAGTTTTACCTCTATGGGATGTTTTCCTCCAAAGTAGAAAGACAGGTCAGTGTTAGGCAAATAGAAGTTCATCAGAAGAATCAAAGGCTAGAGACAGGCAGAGAGAGAGGTTTATGTGAGGTTGGAAGAGATCCAGCAGAGCAGAAGAGAAGAAAAAGATGAAGTAAAGGAGCCTCTTCCAGAGATGTGCATTATATAAAAAAGTATCCTGGGAGGCAAACTTATCAATTTAATTTTTATATGCTAGAAGGTGTTCTGGAGTCAGGTTTTTCCACATTCTTCAGAACCCTAAGAAGTCTCTTTTCATTCTTGGAACCATCTCCCTTCAAGGAGAGCAAATGAAAGAATCCCCTCTTAGAAGCTTTGCACCTTTTTCCAAATTGCTACCATGGGGCTGTGCCTTACCAGTATCTGGGCATGCTGTTCTTTATTATCCCTGTGCCTGCTACTCTGGATGAGCTTCTTTTCTGCAGCATTTTCCCTACTCACAGGCAGGTTTCTTACTTAAGAACCCCATTGCTATTAGTTGATACACTTTATTTTGAAAATTGTATTTGTTTTGAAATTTCTGAGAATTGAATTGATTTACCCCTGTGTTCTTGATAATGCAATAGGAGGATCTGACTATGTAAAAGAGACCACATCCATCCCTTCAACATGGGTCTGAGAAATGCAGCATGAAATCTTTCATAGCTTGTCTTGCAGCATTTCCAGCTGCTTTCAGCTTCCCTAGGCACAGTGAAAATGCTCTTGTGAGCTACATGGA
>NW_005054314.1:1538924-1548069 GCF_000277835.1 Geospiza fortis
AAAGGCCTTAATGGTAGCCACTCCTCCAAGGCCTGGTTGGAGCAGATGGATGTGATAGCCCTTCCTGCCTCAGCCTGAATGGATGAGGTGATTTCACCCCACATGTGGTGGTGGAAATGCTGGGAAATTGCTGTTCCAGGCCTGGGGACGTGTATATGGCAAGGCTAATTCAATTAGATTGAGAGGACTGATGGGCAGCAGCCTGGGGGCTGAGGTCTGCCTCATGGGTACTCTCTGGAGAGCCCACTGCCAAGTCTTCCTACATTCTTTGTGTTCTATCAGGTCCTTGGGATGCAAGATTCAGATTTTGGATGAGGTCACAAAAAACTGCTTCTGCGTCTGATGCTGTCTAAATAACACTTACCTGTACAAGCCACTGAGAAACTAGCTTGTTTCTGTTCTAGCATTGAGAGACACTCAACATGTTTTTGACACCATATCTGATTCAGGAATATAAAATCCTAATGACTGCTCCTGTAAGTAGTCCTGTAGTCCAGACTGCCCCTGAGGAAAAAATGGAGCATCCTGCCTTTTCCCCATACATTCTGACTTCCAAACATTGATGGATAATTGCCAAAACCAGGGAACTAGTGAGTCCAGAAGATCAATAAAAAGCATGTGGTGGAACTGTAGATAGAAAAATCATACATCTGAGCATTTTTATACAATTCTAATGTTGAGAGTCAGACACACAGACACTAAACCAGCTTTTAATAATTTGATCCAACTTTATTTCTAAAGAATGCTCTAGTCATGAATAAGCCTTTGCTGAGGATTGGAACTGTTCAAAAGGATTTGTCATTCTTTAATTAGTCTTGGTAATGAGTCCCCATTTTGGAGGAAAACTGAATTTAGTGGTCTTGTTATTGAATGACCTTGATGTGGTTAAGACACTTGTCTGTATGTGTGTGGGAAATGCAAATAATGGAAACTCAAAGCCTGTGAGTCTTTGGCTCACAGCCTGTGAGCCTCAGTAATGCACTGGATGTTACTTTAAATTTGCTTGCTTTGCAGGTCAGATTGAAGGATGCCTGAGACAAGCAATAAATTTTTTTCCTGCCTTGGGAGGTTGAGCCTGCTGATTAATGCACCTCTCATTTTACTTCAAATGCTTGAATTCACTCTCCCTTTGAATTTTCTTTGTGGTCCTAGAGGCTTCCAACACTTTTTTTTCCTAAGTAAATGCACATGAGGACTATGACTCATCAGGGTCTCATAATTGAATCCAAACATGTAATTTGCTTTAACTACAGTAGCTTTGAATGTGCTAGACAAACTTTCTGTAACATGTTGCTCTGGAAAGCAAAATTGCCCTTGAAATAATAAAGGCAGTTTCTTTAATGGTTCATGGCCTACTTCACTGGGCAAATGCTAAAATAAACAGTATTTAGGATTGCATGCATGAATATTTTTGATATATAGGTATGTTCCACCTTAAATTTATTTCTGTGTGTGTTTTCATTCTCTCAAGATTCCACCTGTATTTTATTTTTAGCATTTTCTCCATATTGCTTCTTTGTTTTCAGTCCTAAGCTAGCTCCTCAACTCCTTATGTGAATTGCTTTTTCAAACTTAATGGAAGCCTGGACCAAAACAGGCAACAGTGGTTGACTGGAACAGGCTTGAATTCAGAGAAAACTCTTTATTGCATCCTGGGGACAGTCTAATTTGTGAGAAAAGAAAGCAGGCTGCTGCTTTACTGGGAGAGCAGCCTGAGAGCACAGCACAGGGGCACTGGGAATATCGGTTTCTATATCTAGTCCTGCTATTAGTTTGCTGGATGGTCCATGAGTCACTTATTCTTCTGGATCTCTTTCTCCACCTCTAAACAGGAGATGATGCAAATCTCCTGCCATTTGAAGCTTGGTGATCTCCTGATGGAAATCTTTCATCTGGAAAACCTACTGTGATTGTCCAAGTGCTGTTAATTTGGCATTACAGTGAAAGTGGTAGTGAGGAAAATGTGAACGTCATCTTCAAATGGAACAAAATTGGTAGCAATGTGTCACAAAGATAGAAGGATGGGAAATAGGAGGGAAATAGCTGAAACTATCCAGCTCATATCTACATTCTTCTGTTAAGATGGAGGATTGCCACTTGTGGCACATCCCTGATTATTACAGAGCTAGTGAGCCTTTGCTAATTGGTCCCAGCTAAGGCCCTGTGTCTCTCTTTACTTGAAACTGGCTTTGAACTTGTACTTTACTGCACTTCAGGACCACATCAAGCAGCTGGGAGTCACAGTTGAAAGTGCTACTTGAGATTCCATTGAGGTGAGAGATGAACATGAACCCATCTGTGTCTCACTTCTCTTGTTCACAAAATAGGTATTAGGCCCACTTGTGAGAACACTCTGGGCCTCATCTTGCTGATCTATAGGAAAAAGTTTTCTGTGTGTTTTGGTGAAGTTCAATTCAGACCCAGAAAGTCTGGAGCTATGCCCAGGTGTTGCTGACTCCAAGTGGTGCAGCGCTGAATAAGGATGGCTTCTGATCAGTGGGTTCTGTGATTTCTGTGATTACACATTATTGCTTCTTGAACTCTCTCAAAGTAAGCTTATGAGGCAGTATTAGCACTTGTGATGAGTGAAATGGGGCTGGGGGAAAGGCCAAGGTGAGGGATTTACAGGGTTGATTCCTTGCTCTGATGTGTGGTGAGGCCTTGAATGTGTCTTCTGTGTTCTCATTGCCTTCAGGTTTGGAATGGAGTTAGGGTTTAAACCAAAGTCAGCAGAGCTCCTAAGCATGACTTGGTGCACTGTGAAATGTCTGTGATCATTACACCTTCATGTTTGGCGTGTTTGCTGTGTTTAACCAGGGATCTGGTTCTGGCCATAGTGTGAATCTCCTCTAAACCACAGCTGGTGCCTTCTTTCTGTGTGTGTGGGTGTGCAGGTACATGTGTGTGGGATCCTGTGATATGCCATATCTCAAGTACCTCTGAGTGCTTTTGGTACTTGAGCCTTACCCATAACTGACAATGTTTCCATGTACAGTGTCACCTGTGTCACCCCAGAAGCTGCTGGGACATTTAGTGTCAAATGTTGCCTGTTAAGATGGCTCAAGTCCTGCTTCTTTAAACAGAAGGTACTTTTCTGCCCCACTGAATCATGGCTGACGTAGCTTTCAAATGCTGTCACATAGAGATGCTTTACTGCAGGACAGATGCAGCTGGGGAGCAGTGATAAAATTTGGGTTAGAAAAAGTAAAATTATATCCAGGTTTTAAGTTTTTTAAAATTTGTTTTTGGAAGCACATTGTCTTTGCTGCTCTGTGTACTTGCATGCTTCCTGGCTGCAGATGAGTGCTGATTAAACTTCTACTCTTATACATATTTGAGCAGCACTTGTGTTGATAGGCAGCAGAGGAATGTACACTCATGAAGAACTTAACATTGCGTTTCACCGGCTGGGAATTGGTACCCTGTGCTGTGCATTTGTTCTTCCTACTCCTTGATGGAGAACAAAAGGGGGAAGAGAAAAGAGAAGTTTGTGGAATAATCAGCTAAACTGGAGCCTATGTTAGGGACTGCACATGTGCTGTCTGTTCTCACAGCATCTCTTATTAATGTGCACTGTTACATGCTCAGGCCACTGCCTTTGAACTTGTGCAATGGAGCAATGATAATAAAATATTTTTAGTTAGTGCTATTTTAGTGCATGATATATTTGTGCTGCAGCACCTTTTGCTCACATTCTAAATATTGAAAAGTTAAAATGAATCTTTGTGTGTCCATAAATTATGGTGCTTAAAGATTAAAATTTTGGTCCCTGCATATCCATACCCTTAAATTTATGAACTCGTAAAACACTCACTGTGTTTCTTTGTGATTTGTGTCTGTTTTATTCAGACATAATGCATTAATGGAGTACACAGTTCCCAAACGACATCAGCTCTCTGGAAACCTATGAAACCTTTCTTGTGTTTAACTGAC
This sequence comes from Geospiza fortis, assembly GCF_000277835.1. NCBI lineage: Eukaryota > Metazoa > Chordata > Aves > Passeriformes > Thraupidae > Geospiza > Geospiza fortis. The sequence goes on from NW_005054314.1 coordinate 1,542,858, forward strand.
TTTACACTATTGCTGTATAAAATCAGAATGTTATGAAGATGAATAGGAAACTTGCAGATTACATAAGGCCTGCTTTGGAGCTACTGTGCGAGCTGTTTACAATTGCAGTCTGCTCTTTGCTCCCTTGGATGATTGTGATGGTTCACTTTCACTGACAATAGTGCCTGCCACTGATAAAGAGGGAGAGTCTGGATTTGAGGGGAAACATTTGAATATCAATGATATTGTATTTATAAAAATTGTCCCTTGGGGGCAGAGCATTGCTGCAGATGAGCAAAACCCAGTTTACTTCTTATAATCCATTACTACTGCTAATTTGTTGTTCTCGTTAGGAACCTTCTGCTGGCCATGTGAGAAATTATTTCTTTTGCTGGCATATAGATCCCTCTGAACTCCAAAATGTCAAACAGAACAGTAGAAATGGAAAGGGAGGGGGATCCACCTCAACCTTGCTTTTGAATTCAGCAGCTCAGCTTGGGCATCCGAAGGGCAGCTATGGGAGGTAATGCCTCCTGCCCGTCTCAGTTAAAGAAAAATAATCTGTTCAAGTGAAAGCATGACAAGATGTTCAGGGTTTCTCTAAGCTCATTAGACAGCGAGGCGGTGGGATCCCCGATGAAGCTGATTGTAGTGGAAGGCTCAGTCCCAGGTCAGGCAGCTCAACCTGCTAGGAAATAGGACAGAATAGCTGGAGGAAGGGATCCTGTACCACTGCATATAGCCTGGCCACAGTAACTGCTGCAGGGAAGAGAATTCTGGATGCAGGAGATGGGAATAAAAACCACAAGTTATTTAAAAATTAAGGAAACCTGTATCGGATGTACAATGAACAAAGGCCATCTTTAAAGCTGATGGCCTCCCTCAAAACAGAATTCCTGTTCATCAACACTCCCTCAAATATCCCACTTGCATGGGAACTGGCTACAGGCTGCCTTCCTACTGGTCTGGGACTTTAGAGACATAAGAGAAAAGGTAACTGTCTCCAAGTGGGTGATCATTCTCTTATGCACCCTGTCCACATGCAAATATTTTGGATAAAGATGACTGCTCTCTATCCAGCCCAGCTGATGCAGGCAGCTTTGTAGGAAAGTCATCCTGATGCTTTTTTTCTGGTCTCTTTCCTTTTTGTCTCCCTTCCCTTGCTCCTTAGAGCAGAGGACTGTAACCTTTTATGCTCTGCACTGAATGCCAACAGCTGAAGTCTGTGGAATGGAGGCTGCATGCTGAGGGCGAGCTGAGAAATGAGTTATGTGGTCTGTGGCTGGCAGGAAGCAAACTCTCTTGAGTATGTCAGAGCCCTGCTGTGCTTATGGGTGTTAGTTTCAGATGGTTAGTAGTAAGAGTACCACTAGATGTGTCTGATATGTAATACAAGATGTGAGTAGAGCGCAAAATGACCACTAAAACTATAGGAGAACCAGTGTAGCCATGATTGTTTTTTGTTGTTTTTTTGAGAAGAAATGGCTGGAAACAACCACTTCTAGTGACTCATTTGCTCTGTCCATTTAGACTGTGCTGGTAAACATTACGCTGACCTTAATTTGTGCCTGAAATCTACTTTTGCCTTGGCTGGAATGGTGTTAGAATCCAAATTTTTGGGACCGTATATGTAAAGTTTCTATTTCAAGAATTCTAACGTATTTATAAGTATTTTGTGGAGGGGAGCTCAAGCCGTGCAGGTTTATTACCTGGTGCATTCTGTATGCCTGGGAACAGCAGCACTTTGGAAAGAGGCTCTGAAGCTTTGGGTGAGTGAGCCAGGGACAGATGGGAATAGAAGCAAGATGATCTCTATCACTTCTGGTATGTTTGAAACTGTGGATTATATAATTACCTGGGACCATCTGACTGAACATCTTCTGTTGGTCCATCTGGTCTCTCCCTGCCTCATGATGGACTTAGTGACACAGTTTTTGGATCAGCCCTTGCAGTAATCTCCTTGTGCTCTGACCATTTACAAAGTTTCTCTTTTGGTTTTATTCTTTTGTTAGTTTCACACAATATTCAGTGTGTTGCCTTTTGCTCTAGTCTATAAACTCAATTTCCCCTGCTTCAGTTTGTGATGGGCTGATGACTAGGCTGGTCATTATAGATATTTCCTTTCTTATATTTAGTGGTACTGTACCTGTGACAGGACTACTATTTTGTAGCTACACAATAAAGTAAGAAGTCTGCCTCATATTTTGAGAACAAATTTCGATCATTAGTAGTTTCTTATACTCTAAACCAAATGTTTTGCCATACAGAATTTAGTGATGTTTCTGCAAGCTAAATGCAGTTTTCTACATTTCTTCTCTGTGTGTGAATTCATCTTTAAGTTCTTAAGCTTGAGAAATGTTTCTGACTCATTTCCTTTATATCTTGCTCTACTGTAGGTGGGAGGTTTATGGTTAGGATGTGAAGTTTTCCAGATCAAGCAGTGGGAGGCTGCTGCAGGTGAAAAACTCTGCTTGGTACACGGATTGCTTTTCATGCTTAGTTTATTGGAAAAGTGAAAACTGTGCAGGAGGGGAGTTTTCTTCTGCTATATTTGCAGTGGTACAGGACATCAAAATCTCTGGTGACAGTTGTTGCAGGGGAGGACAATTGTATAGGTTAGGCAACAAAAGCAAATATTATTTCAGGCCTTGTTTCTAATTCTTTAGGATAAAATTAGGGCTTAGATTGTTATGAGAACATTGTGAACAGAAGTAAATAAAACAAAGTTGCAGAAACCTGAAGCTAAGGCTGCTTATTACTGGACTCATTGAAGTATGGACATAGCACAGAGTTTACAAATACAGGATGCAATTTTGTTTCCCAAATAATAGCCTTCTACTTTCAGATGTCTCTTTGTTCTAGGTGCTAAGCCAAGTCTGTGAAAGTCACTTATATCTGCAGTGTGTAGAACCTGCTATCAATTAAACTGAACAAAGCAAGCATTTGCTGCCTTTGGTGAGGATAAAGCAAGTGTCTTGTGTTCTCTGCCAAATTAACATTATAGCTAAACTGCTTTCTCCCCTGGATTGTACCTTGTAAACTGCTGAAATGACTCAACAGAGAAGAGTGAGCATCCAGTGAAGTCTCTTCTTGGTCCAGCCATTCTAACTCTGGTGATAGCAGCACAGAGTTGAATCACTGGTATGCTCTGCTCAGAGCCTGGCTGTGAGAGTGGAGCTGCATCACAGAGCAAGGACACAGGCTGTCACCATTGGCTGCTGCTTGCAGGGCTCTGTAAATGAGTTTTGCATTCCTTGCCCCTCAATCTCATAGAGCTGATCTGGATCATGTTAGAAGAGCTGAGTGCCCTGGAAAGGGATGTCCTGTGCTTCCTCAGATAGGCAATCCTACAGTTGAGCAAATAAAACAGAGGGAAAGATTCCTTTATTTCTGGCTGTCCATGACAAGGTACAGTGAGGTTTTTCAACTCTGACTGAATAAGAGTTACCTGAAGGTCCTGTTGGTGGTAGCCATTAGGTAGGACCAATCTCTTATGAATCCCTCAGGTCTGAACCAGGCAGTCATGTTCACTAATGATGACACAAAACCCCAGAGTATTACCAAATGCCTGGGCCAGGATCTGAGAGGTTAAGAGAGACCTGAGGGAGGTGTTATTCAGTTTTATCCTGTTCTGCCCTGTGACCTCTGCTTATGATGCCTCTTAGGACGCAGGAAGGTGAAATATTTGATCTGAGTCCATTTGGCCATTCTCACATTTTTTCATTTCAAATGTAACTCTGGAAGTCTGAAGCCATGTCTGCTTTGCAAAGCTGTGCATCCAGTGCTCCTTCTTGGTGCCATGTGTGCTGGGCCAACAGATTTCATAACAAATGGGAGCTTGTTGGCTGTTTGGGGTCTGTGGTGCTGCTGATCAGCTGCAGCCCTGAACCACTCCCTCACAAGAGTCTTCTCTTCCAGCTGCTCTCCTAACCCTGACCTGAACAGCTTCACCACACCCTCCTTGCTGTTTATCATTACATCTTGGATGGGAACGAGTGGCAGCTGTCTGGATGGGGCTGTCTCCCAGCTTTGCCTTTTCCAGAAGTATGGGTAGGAGTTTCTCCTGGACACCAACTGTCTTGGGGTTAACTGGGCTCGCCCTCCTCTGCCAGTCTCAGTGTGTGTGGGCACCAAGCTCTCCTGAAGACAATAAGGACATGTATGATGGACCACACTGGTTCAGCAAGTTCTAGGTTCTGACTGTCTGTAATGGAAATGAGCTGTCCTAACTACCACAAAATATAGCTTAGGTTTTTCAAGTAAGAAGAATTGGTATGTATTTTAGTGAGTGTGGGTTGTTTGGTGGTTTTAAATTTTTTTTTAATGTGAAATGGAACCGGCACCAAGGTCTCTCTCAGTTTTCCTCAGCGATTTGCTCTTTTTCTCTCAAACCTCTCCCATCCCCCAAAACTCATTGACTGTTATTTTCTCTGAGAGGAAAAGGTGCTTGTTCAAATAATCCTGCCTCTCTGGTGTGTTGCAGGCATCAAGGCTGCTGTCACAGGCTATTCTCCTTTGTGGTCCCAGTAGCCTGAATAAGTGGTATGTGGTTTTTTGTAGTATTTTATCCCTTCCACCTGCCCTGCCTGAGGGGCTACTCATTGTATCCCTGTGCTGTTTTTGCATAAAGTATTGCATCAGGCAGCAAAAGGGATATGGTGCTGAATTTAAACAGCTGGATGTTGTGTTGTGTATTTTTCAAGCAGACTTGAATGAACTGTGCTCTTTTTTTTCTCCTTTTCAGTGTGAGTCTGTCCATTCTGAATGTTATGACCATCACATATTTCTAGCAGAGGTAACCAGGTTTTTCAGTGGTATATTTTACCTGTAAGCCTATTGGAGATTTTCTTTTTTGCCATCACCACACACCACTGTGCTCTTTAAGTGGGGTATATTTTACCCATTTGGCATAATCAACCATAGTCTTGATTGGTTTTGAATGTTTTGCTGAAGGACTTGGCATGGCCTGGTTTTTGGTAGTGGGGAGGCCACAGAAGTGGCTTCTGAGGAACTGCTGGAAGCTTCCACCACATCTGGCAGAGCTGATCTTTGATGGCTCTGGAGTTGGACATGCTGCTGGCCCAATTAGAGGTTGGTAACCCCTCTGTGATGACATATTTAAGAAGAAAATCCAAACAGCACACTGGCAGTTCTTTCCCAGGGCTGGCGAGGTGCCCCCGGCGGGGCCATCCCGGCTCAGCCCCGGCGCTGTGTGATATGTGCTACCGCAGCC
>NW_005054314.1:1548164-1558739 GCF_000277835.1 Geospiza fortis
GGCGGGTGAACCTAAACCTGACACTGAACCTAAACAAGATCAACCTCTCAGTGCTGCAGGATCCTGTAGGAATCTTTGAATTGGTGGAACTTGTTGGCAATGGTACCTATAGGCAGCAGTTTTGCTTCTAGTCAGAGAAGAGAAGGAAGCAAAGACCTGTGAGGGGAAAAAACATGGCAGCGGCAAGGTCAGTGGGAAAAAAAGTGGGGGAGGAAGTGCTTAAAGAGTAGGAGCTGAGATCCCTCTGCAGGCCATGGTGAGGATCATGGTGAAACAAACCGTCCCTCTGTAATACAGAGATCCACTCACAGCCTACGGGAAAAGTGCTCACACCAGAGTGGGTGGAGGCCAGAGAAAGCTGTGATCCAGTGAAAGACCTGAATGGACAGAGAGGTCCCTTGCTTCCAAACTAGAACAATCTATCCTTAGAGGATGGCACCCTGTGGAGAAATGACCCATGTCACATCCCTCCATGTTTACCTGTGAGAGGGACCCCACAGCACAGCAGAGGAAAGCCATTAGAAGTGACAGATGGGGTATTACACAAATTCCCCATGCCCTTATCTCTTAAGACTGCTAGAACTAGTTCCTAGCACATAAAAACTTCATGTTACTGGATTTGGTCACAGGCTGTTCCATCTGCATTAATGCTTTTTCTCCAAAGTATTATTTCTCTTATTATAATTTATATCTGAGGACTTCTGTTCCAGTATCAGGATTTGTAAAAGGTAAATTACCTGAAGTGAAGATTACATGCATGAATGTATATATTATAGCTGAAGTCCATAGAACATAAATCTCTGTCTGGGTCAAGAGATTTGAGGCAATGGTTTTTTTTCCAAGGCAGAAAAGTTGTTTAATCTCCCCAAGTGAAACAAGGACCACTTTTCCCCCTAATGTCAAGGCTGATTGTTGTGGTGCTTCTTGTTCCAACAGGGCTGTACCATTTTTATCCATGACAGTCCTTCCCTGCTTGTTCAATGTATATGTAGGACAGACCACTCTGCTACCTGTGCCTGCATCCAGGCTGGACATGCACATGGCTGATGGCACCTGGCTAAGGACAATACTCAGCCAAGACTTTTGGGTCTGACCTAAACAGTATCTCTAGGGGATCTGGAAAATGGGCTGAAACACGTGCATTAGTTTTTACTTCCAGTGTTAAGAACTCTTCCCATTTGGCCTAAGTGTTACAATTTTGAAAGAGAAAAGCAGCCATCTAAGTTTCAGTGTGTCCTTGAGAGTGGGCTAAAGTAAAACTCCAGCATACAGTAATAAAACTATTTCGGATACTCTAAAATAGGCGTATTTGTTCTGTCTGTGGTTGACCCAGGTTTTGAGGATAGAGTAGCTTGCAAACATGTATATTTTCATAGCATGTCATGCTATGAATCTCAGGACTCCATTTCAGCAGTAACTTCAGAGAAAGCAATATCTTTAACAGTAATGGTCAGAATTATAATAATTGTAAGAGATCCAGCTTCTTAAAAATCTGGGGGAATTTGAGGAACTCTGCTTTATTTTGTCCCTGTGTAAACTAGCTATCTCTTTGCATATTGTGAGGGTTGTGAGCTTCCTATCAATTTTTCCTCTAGATACATTTTTATCAGTTTTTTTTGTGATACTTTTTTGACTAAGACTCTTGGTAAAAAGAAAGGAAGGCTGTGTTCTAGGACTCTCTAAGGGTTTGGTCTCAACCTCTGCAGTTGCAGCTCTTCTTCATGTAAATAAATTAAAACTTTGTGGGAAGGACACTGAACCTTGTAGTCAGTCATAAACTGGCTCTAAGTCATGACTTATCTTTGTATCTTGCTAGCAGCAAACATTTATTTATAAAAGTAGCGCAGCTCCAAAGGAGTCTTGTCTCTGTCAGGCACTGATAACTGGATTATATTGTTTACTGGATTGTGCCAGGCCTACATTCAAATCCCCACCTTGAACCAGTCACAGCAGAGACTTAGCTCAGACACTCCTTACACTCAGGAATTCCTTGTTCAAGTCTTGGCTTTATGCAGTTTCCTGGTCTCTCACTTTATTAGAACTAAGTGATTAACCCAGGACCTTATTATCTTCACTCTAGAAATTTCTTTGAACTCCCTCCTCTTCTTCCTTTTCTTCACTTACTGTGTGGGGCTGCCCTGATATTCAGTCTGCAGGACGCAGACCTCCCCCAGCCTTCCCAGTCTCCAGACAGGTCTGTAGCAAATCCAAGGACCTCTGCCATGTGTGCAGGCAGTACCACAGACCTTGCTTTTGGTGAGGACTGCAGGCACTGAGCAGAAGGTGATTGTTGCTGGGCTAGAGGAGACCTTATTTATTGCTTTTGTTGGAGCCCAAACCAGGTCTGGTGTGTCCCTGTCTGTGCTGGAGCAGAAGTTTGGATGGGCTGTGGGGCTCTGCTTCCCTCCCACCCCTGCAGCCAAGGAGTCGTGTCACCTCTGCAGTTATACTGCTGACAGCAATAATTTCTGAGTTGTTCTGTTTCAATAGGATTATAATACCATATTATCTCATTACAGTAGTGTTAGCACTTGAAAAACATCTTCAGTGGGAAATTAAATGAAGAGGAAGTTGTAAAAGTACAGTAAACTGTTGCCCTTGTGGATGTCAGTGATGCTAAGAGCATGAAGAGGGCTGGAGGGTCTCATCTGTACTGAAGAGTTTCTTGCATTGTGGAAGCTGCTGCTTTTGTCTTTGCACCATTACAGCTCATATATAAAGCTTATTCTAAATATTTCTAGAAAAAATACAGTAAGAAAGTTTTGTTTCAGCAATGGTTGAAAGACAATGCTATGGGAAAAAGTGGGAAATCACCATTCCTAAGATCTTATGATGCAGTTAGCATTTCAAATTATTTATTTTTCTAAGGGAAAAGGGAGAATAAAAGTGGCTATTTGTAAAAATGCTATTTCTCAGCTAGAGTCTTCTTTTAACCCATGGGTGGTGATTTTTCTGCCTTGAAAATGACTTGAAACAATTCAGCTCTGCTGATGTCATTGCTGTCTTTTGCTTTCTGGGGAAATAGAATGCATTTCTGTTTTTATTAATTTCTTGAGGTGGGCAGCTTTTGTGTAAAAAGTGGGCTTGGATAAACACTCATTTTTGAAGTTGTCTGTGGAATCACATTATATCCTGTTTGAAAAAGAAGACAGTGCTGTGGAAATGAAAAATGAGTTTGTGGAAAAAGTTATCTTTTCTCTAAGATACTACGGAAATAGTGTTTCACAGCAGGGTTTATTGCTTTTCCCTAAGATATATAGACACGTGTTATCAGTTTAATACAGCTACTGGACTTACAGAGGAATAACATCACTTCCAAAGTTGCAGATAATACTGAGGGGATCTTAGGGAGTCAAAGAACTTTGCATTAGCTCAGCTTTGGGCTTTGTTGTTGGTGTCTCTTAGCTTCTCAAGAGCTTTTGTATAATTATTTTAGTATTTCTAATTTTCTGTTCACAAAAGTATAACTAATACAGGTTATAGCCTTTTAAACGAAATTTTCCTCCCAGCAAAATGCCAGGCTATTTAAATGCAAATGGCAAAGGGGAGAAGTACGAATTATCTCACTGGATATTTGAATGCATTGAGTGGGTATTACATAGGTACTTGTTTAGCCCAAGAATCATGTTTCTTGGAAGACAGAGATAAATTTTCATTCAGCGAAGAAATTTGAAATCTTAAAGATAAGCTTAAGAAGTCTGGGGAGAAAACAGTGCTTTGGAGATTTATAGAATTTAAAATTTGAGACTACTCTTTTCCCCATTCCAGGATTACAATAAAAATAATTTCACTCAGCTTTCCTGAATGAAAAGGATAAAAGCTCAACCCCTTTTCCTTCCTTGTCCTTGATATTAGCATTGCCTCATTGTATTTAATGCATATAATTTTCTTGGGTGTAATAATTTCTGAGAGGGAGAGTAATCTTTGGAAAGCCTAAGAAAAATCGAAAGAGACAAGATAATTACAAGGACTGCCACTATCTGATGATATGGAGGTGCACACATTCTATGCTTGAAGTGAAAAATCTAGGCATAATCAGGAGCTCATGCATAAACTCCCACGCATCTAGATGAAGTCAGACTTGAGCCTACTGTTGTAAGTGACAGTGGTTATTTAGGGTAAAAAGATATTACTGCTGATATATATATAGTGCTGGAAACCTCTCTGCTAAACGTCACTAGGCTGTCGACATTTTGATTTGAATGTAGTGAATTGCAAATGCCAACCTGTAAAAACATCAGCAGTAAATTGAGCATCTCATTTGTTAACTGTAAGGAAGAGTATTGCTGTTTCCAATATGCAAATTGATAAGCATGAAAAGTCTTTTAAATCTACCTTGAAACTGCTGCTCTGCAGTTGCATGGCTGATGCCTTTGAGGAGTACAAATGATTAGAACAGTAACATTTGTCTAGATCACTCTGTATTTAGTAACGAGTCCCAGGGGTATTCAGCCACTGGGCTGAGTGCAAATTCTGAATCCTAGAAATACAATACGTGAAACCAATCAAAATGCAGCATCTGTCTGCTTCCTGACTGTAATGTAAGTAATATTCTTGTGCTGGCTCAAGGAGAATGCCTGAATGTGTTAGCAGTAAAAAATGAAATCATTGTTAGGTGTGCCTTGCAGGGCTTTCACAGTATGACTTACCACTCAGAGTGATAAGAGATGGGACAGCTATTAGACCAAAATTGCTCATATGAAGTCAAACAGCAAAACCTAATTTTAAACCTTGACCTTTGAGGAGCTGCTGCAGGGTGCATGTTCCTGTGCCCTTTGGAGTCTGAAGGCTTGGTTATCCTGCCTGAGAGGGGACTGTGCTGAGGCAGGACTGATGAAGGGATGCAGGGCTTTGATGGATGCCATTAAATAAAACTGCCTCAAAAATTGGTAACAGTTCTTATAATGACTTCAAGACACATAATAGATTGCTCCTGCACTCCTGTGGCCTCAGGCTAACTGATGAAATTAAATTCAAGCCACTCAGCTCAAAACAGTGTAACCCTTATATGAAAACATATAGAATTTAATAGATGCTTAACAATAGCTGCTAGTTCTTACTGCCTGTAAGATTCTTGAGATGTTTCTCTACATCCTACTGAACCACTGGAAAAGGAGTTTACAGGAGGCAGTATGGAAAAGTCCATTTGCTGATTGGTTAGCTGATAACATCTTCTCATCATCATTCCCTTTTATTGTATACTTGAAATATCAGAATGAAGTTTTGCACTACTCCAAGGAAAGCCCAAGACTGCAGGAATCCCCATGAGCTGGACAGAGGTTCTGCATGTCTGTAGCTGAGCAAAGGAGCTCCTGGTGGAGCTGCCTCAAGTTCAAAGCACACAGTAGATGCTTGCCCTTCAGTTTGTCTTAGCTTGGATGCCCCAAGACAGAATGTTTTCAATGATTTAAAGAAAACTCTGCAGGAAAATTCCTGTTTTATTTTCTCTTAAGCCATTTGGCCCCATGCTATACCTTTATCATAAAGATGTAAGTGATACCTGTCTTTTCCCAGATACTGTCCTCCATTCTAGACTTAGGAGTTTATAAACCTTGGTGAACTAGAAAACAAGTTGCTCAAATGATTGGTGACAGTCTACTTTAAGATCATCCTTTGCAATGTCCCTGCTGGAATGTCTGTTGGAAAGAGTAACACATTGCTCTGCTTTTTACTGGATTGCTGCTATTCTTCTTCCTTGTGAAGGTGCAAATCATGCATAGGAGTCTATCAGTCAAAAGTAGTTTGCATCAAGAATGTTGCAAATCCTCCAGAAAGAAAAATGACAGTAGCAAACTCTGTGCATTTCTTCATTAATGAGTTGATTTCCATCAAGGACTTACTTTTCTCTTTGCTAATTTCTAATTTTTGTTCTACCTCAGCATTAAAATAGCTTTTTTCTGATTCCACCTTTTTGCATCTCTGGTGTGGAAGAGTATTTAGCTTTTCTTGAGAGGAACATGAACCCACAGGTTTTGCTAACAACTCAATTCCCAGAAAAGATGTTAAAACATCCCTAGGTTCTTTGGAAGATGTAGTGGCTGTCATAGTAAAATGTGCTAATTGGCATCTTCATCTTGACACTGTGTCAACCCCTTGTTCAGCCAAGGATCCAAAATGCAGCATTAACTTGGCTGGAAGGGAAAGAACACATTTTGCCCCAGCCAGCAGAGCTTGCAGGAAGCAGCATGTGGTCGAAGTGCCTGGTGAGTTTGGAATGTGCTTGAAGTCCAAGTTGTTATATAAATTCCCTTGGTACAAAAGGAAGGAAAACATTTTCATAAGTTTCATATGCTGATCTTTTCACTTTACGTACAGAGGGGTCTCCAGTCTGTGCTTGGCTGGAAGAAGATGGATGGATTATATTCTGCTGATTGTTCCCAGGTTTTATGTAGGAGTGTAATAGTTGGATTGAATTCACTGCAAAGTCTCAAAACCTTCTGAAGTTTCTGTCATGGTGACTTGCTCATGGCAGTTGCAAAGGAGCCTTTTGTCTGCTGGACCAGGGCTGAGTGGCTCATCCCACAGTGCTGCTTCCCACATGCTGGGTAATCACCACTTCTGTTATCTGGTCTGGCACAAAATTTTTTTGCCAAGATGATATAACTAGAAGTTAGTAGTTTGCCACTTGTTTTTTCAGGTCATTGCTGTTAATATTGAAAAGCATGAGAGGAATCAGTGTATAAGAGAGCAAGTAAAGATAAGCGTTGAACCCATCAAAGTGAAGGGAGCACAATATAGTAGGTACAGAAACAGGATACCTACCCCAACCCTCCTCCCCAACAAATCCTCCCCAAAAAGCTAAGGAGGGAGGGGAAAATGTTAAATTAATTGATGAATATAGAGTGGCAGAAAAATGTACAATTGTACACCTCAGCTCTTGTGTTTCCAGCTGAGGCTGTGTCTGATTTCTCCAGCAGCTGGAGAAACCATGGGGCCAGAGCACCGCCTGTTTGGATTGCACTTGTCTTTGCTTTTTTGAAGGTGTCCTTGGTCAGTTTGGCGGCATGAAAAGGTTCTATTTTCACACTCAGCTAGATCACATGGTGTGTATGGGCCAGCATGAAAGAAGGTGGGTGGCTTTTGTAGGAAGTCTGCAGGATAAGTAGTACAGAGAAGCTGTTGGATGAAGAAACAAATTCCATGTGCTATTCAAGGTTATTCAAAAACCAGAGCTGTAGCTCTAGAAACTTGAATAGAATAATTTGCAAAGCACTTTGATGTCCTTCAGCCTTTTGCAAAGTTAAATATTTCCTTGTGCCTTGGTTTTGCCATTTTCCAAGGAATCTTGGGATAAATAGCCAACTCATCTATAGACTGTCAGGAAAAGGGGTATTGATTAGATGGGCTGGAGGCTGGATACAGCTGTCAGCACTCCAAAGATGCAACACAAGTATCCAAGAATATTTTAGTTGAATTAAAATTATTTTTATGGGGTAATGTTCATATGGCTTCAGGCTTGTTTAACTGTCTAGCCAGTTTCTTAATATGGTAATGAACATTAACATCTGTTCTATCAGTGATTGCCATTGTTAAGCAATTAATTTCTGATTTTGTGAACCTTCCTGTTTCACAATAGGAATAATAAAGAACCTTGGGCTGTGAAGAAATTCTTCAATGTGTGCTTTGTGCATCTTCTTTCTTTGCTGTTGGAGGTCTACATTTCTTGTACCTTGCAGGAGGAAAGAAATGACTGAAACCACAGGCTAGCCAGGGAGCACGTGGGTTGTGGAATGTATTCTGCTGCAGTCACAGGCAGCTTTAGAGCAGATGTTGAATTCGGAGAATTTCACAGCAATATCCGTTCTTGTTAAATATCTCCTAAGCCACTGCAAGCAGATCATTAAGTGGCTTCTATGTCTATTAAAATAATGAGGATGTTTAGTACAAAGACCAAAAAATCTCACATGCTGTATGTCAAATGCTGCAGTAGGAGAAAACAGGAGAAAGACTTCAACTCCACTGCAGCCTTACAGTCCCTGGAAGGCCGTGGCTTTCCTAAACCATCCGGATTTTTGCCTCAGCATCAAAACTGTAAATATGTCAACTGCCTTTAGATAATGGAACTGAAAATTCTGTGAGGGAGATGAGCTATTTTTATGCAATGGTTTGAGAGGGTTTTAGAGCAGAGACTTCAGCTTAATATTTTGTAGCCTGTTTTATCATTTTAGCTCTAGTGAGGTCACTAAAGTCAGAAGAGGGATGAGGTTGCTCATTTCTGTTTTACTTCCATGGAGAGCAATTTGATGCATACAGGGCTACGCAGTGTTTCCTTTCCTCCCTCTGAACTCTCATTTTATTAGTCCTCCCTGCTTCCCTCCTCCATAACTTCTCCTCCTCATGCTTTTCTTTCTTTCTCAGTTTCCAAATTGCTATATTCATCACTGTCGGCTTTCCCTCCTTTTGTAAACTCCTTCAACTTATCTTCTGCTTCAGATAAATGGTTTTAATTTAATATTTTTGATGCTTTTGGGTTTCTTCTGAGTTTCCCTTATGCATCATCTCCTGCTTTTTTTTTTCAGCTATAAATATTAGATTTGATTTTTATGCTGAGGGCCTTGAAGACTATTTTGCACTCTGATATTTCATGTGCCAAATTTCATGCACTCAGCAGTGCTTAAAATGAGAAATATCTTAAGAGAAGAAAATCTACAGTGGATTTTACTTTTCTTACAGTAGAGGAATAAACTTTTAGTTTGGGAAGATGCAGAGAAAAGCTTGGGTGGAATATGGCTTCAAAGCCTCATTTACCAGAAGCAGACTGAGTTATTTCTGGGTTTGTTTTGAAGTACTCAGGCTGACTTTTAATCAAATGCACAGATTTATATTCTCATGAGTTTGTTATTGCTAGACTTGCTTTCATGAAGATATTGGATTTAGAAAAGGTGGAAAGGATCCAGGAAAAGCCAAGTCTTAGAGGAATATTGCATGTGGGAGCTTAGACCACCTCAGCTGTTGCTCCATGAGCGCAGTAGAAATCAGCCACCAAAGTCCTTCTCTTTCTGCTCCTATTCTGGGGCTTTTTCAAAATGGAAATCTGTAGAAGCTGGATATCATGGAAAAAGAACTGCTATGAACTGATGTGCTCCTGGGCTTCCTTCCTACAGTGCTGTTCTTTGTTATCCCTGGGTTGGTCTTCTAGACTTTCTGTCTAGAACAGTGACTAAAGCTACTCAACTGACAAATTGAAGGTCTGAATAAAGAGGTTCTGGAGAAATCTGGATCTGGTCTAAAATGTCAGGGAGAAGGGAGCTGAAATGCCATTAGAAAGAGTGCTTGGAAGCATTGAGTAGACTTCTTTAAAAAGTGAATGGCCTGTTGCAGACAGATTGAAACAATATTATGTTTTTACCTGAAAGGTGATCTATAATAAATGTCATTGATGTAAATGTGAAAATATCACTGGCTTTGTAGTAAAAATTTTGGAACGTGGTGTTTAGTATTTTTGTTTCTCTACTAAAAAATGTAATTTTTGGGTGCAGTTTTTAATTGTTGCATTTTCTCAAAGGACCCATGCTGGAGCTCTAATTTACTGTCTTCATAACTGTGGACAGTGCAGAGTGTTTAGACTTTCACTTTTGCTACAGTGCTCTTATTAAATATGGATGTACTCTTGCTACATAAGGGAAAACTAAATCAGACCAAATTTGTTACACTTTACATAATTATGCATTGAGAACAATGTATAATTAATAAAGTCATTATAGATTCAGGCTATGGGTTGCCATTACCAGTGAAATCGAATTTTTTTTTTTATGCTGAGTGTTTCCTGTGGTTTTTTTGGGAAAAAACTCTACAAGTAGAGGTGTTGCCCTAATAAATTAAATTACTAGAATGATAAATTTCTTCTGGAGAAATAAGAAATGGTTTTAAATCAAATGAACCTGGATGATAATTTTCCCCTATGTGTTTTGCACTTCCAAGTTTTACACCATTTCTACAAGGTTGCATAGTTAAATATTTTGGATTAATACTTTAAATAGCTCAGTTTTTAATGTGCCCAACACAATGTACTTCTGGACACTTTCCCAGTTAATAAAGCAGAAAGCAGATGCCTAAAGACCAAGGAAGATGGGAAATTGTCAGAGATTGTGAAACATAAGATATGTGAAACATAATGGTAGCTCTTACATTATATGTAAAGGAATAAGACTACTGTTGACTTTGAGTATTATTGGGGTTTCTATTTTTAATAATAATATCTTGCCTCTCATTGATTTACTGAATTTTAGAGGCTGGAAATAAAGAACTAAATCTTGCCTAAACAAACATGTTTAAAATATGCAAAGGGAACTAGTGGTACCACATCAGCTTTGCCTCCCAGTTCTGCCCAGGTGGTTTGTTCTCCTCAGCCAGAAGGCCTGTGAGAATCAGTGCTTAGGAGCAAAACAATGCCTGTCTGGCATCAGTTCCCTTTCTGGCTGACACCTTTTTTTGAAAAAACAAGTATTCCTACTGCAAGAAGCCGGAATGTATCCTTTCATGCTCAGGTTTCTTCCTCCTGTTTTACCATGTTCTGTTCCTATTCTCCAGAAGTGTCCATTGTCCTCAGTGCATTTTGACTGGGATTAGTGATAA
>NW_005054314.1:1558790-1559852 GCF_000277835.1 Geospiza fortis
AGTCTGGAGAATGGTGCCTGTCACCATTCAGGAAAGCAGAATCTAAATATGTTTATCTCTCCTTGCAGACAGGGAATAGCTGATTGAATGCATCTTTTAATTACTAAGAATTTCAATATCTTAGTTTAAGACATGAAATTGCTTAAATTAATTTGATTTAAACATCAGAGAAATGACAGAACAAGTGTATTTCTTCTATTCAGGTGCTGCTTTGTTCTTGCTGGTCTGTGTTTCCTACAGGCAGCTGTGAAGATCTGATCTGTTGAAACATCATGGTCTGAGGGAATCTTGGGTCATATTTCTTTAGACTGACAGAGGATTATTGTATTTATCCTTCCTCTCACAAGAACATAGCAACAAGCCTCTTTTTCTTGTTTGGGAGCCAATATGGGAATATGTTCTGCACAGCAACTGAATTTTGAAGCAGTCCTGAAAGATTAAGTTTTAGGGGGACTCCTGATACTCTTTGTAATTGAATTGCTTTATTAGCTGTAGCTTCCTGCTAGAGCTGCTGCAGATTTATACTGACAACTGTAGGTGGAACAACAAGAGAAGCAATACAGACAGAAGCAGAATCTGAATGGCAAAGCATCTAGGCAAAAGTTTGGGTTTTTTTTCTTTTTTTTTCCTTCCTTTGAGTAGTTGTTGGTGGACAGTTTAGCCTTTTAGTGCAGCTATGTCAGGGCAATTACTTGATGAATTCTTCCTTTGAACCAGGATTTACAAGATCTGTTAACAGGCATATGGTTTTTCTTGCTAGATTAAATGCATGACATTACTTTTAGAGGGGAAAATTAGATTTCAGTCATAAAGATATCTTGTCTGTCTTCACAGATTATCATAGAAAGATAAAACCAAAGTTGATCACTTCTTTTTTTCCCCTAGAGTCCTGATTTCCATGCAACACTGCTGCTGTCCCAGCTCAGCTCAGTCTGTTCTGTCAGGGCATGAGGATAATGAATAAAATGGTCATTTTAAGTCTCTACATCAGACAAGTTCGAAAGAAGTAAGTCAGATTAGAGAGCAGAAATGATTTTTGGCAGATACAAACAAAGAAAAGAT
>NW_005054314.1:1559895-1564490 GCF_000277835.1 Geospiza fortis
TAGTTTTGGCAGGAATAGTTCTGTTATGTAAACTCACCTCCAAAACAGTAAGTTCATGTTGTCTGATAACCTGTGTCTGCCTGTTAAAAGGTGAGTTCATGGTTCAAACAGGATTTCCTTTCTGCTAATGCACATAATGCAAGGTTAGAACAAGAATGTACAGCAGTATTTTTCTCCCCCTCTTTTTTTTTTTCCTTAGACAAAACCTCAATGCTTGCCTGTAGTTTAGTTGTATTTCAGCTGTTGCATTTTAGTAGGGGAGAAAGTGAATGAAATGTCAATGTCCTTGTGGGGCTGGATGGGCAGTGTTGCCTCCTGCCTTAATAAGTAAAAAGGAGTAAAATAAGGCCAGAAAGATGCAGGATTAATAGCATTTCTGAATATAGTATTCCTTTATAGAAGGTCATATTACATTCATTCTTGTCCTCCAGGAACCTATACCAAATCAGAATGGAATTTTAAGCATAAAAATTATCTCTCTGACCAGCACTTGGAAGAAAATTATAAGGTAGGGAAAACTTCAGGGAGTAACTGTAATAATTCTTGTGTCTCTAATAGATAAGTGATAACTACTCTATGTATTTGTTAAAGCTTCTGCATAATCTTCAAAGTTGTAATGTATTATTAAATTATAACAATTCCAGCTTTTACTGGACTGTGCTTGCAAGTCTTTGACCCATTATTGCAGCCTGTGAGACCTTCAGCATTAACTTAAAGTGGAAAAAAATAATATTTCACATATTATTCAAAAGTAGGTGTGTTGTGTTGTTTCCAAAATTATAGTTTGTTTATATTGGCATGTATTGCCATGAAGTCTGTAATTGCTAAATCCAGTATTAGAAACTCCAGGTATTTCACAGTATGTAGAATTCGAAAGCAAATCTGACTGTGAAGCAAATCTGAATGGGAATCATATTTCAAAATGATTTCAAGTGTTTTGGCTGAAATTTGAGGAGAAAACTATTTCTAATTTGATTTGTCTCCCTGCTGTATACTCTTTATAGCTAATGTATTTGAGATACTGTTTCCCTGAGTTAGTATTCCCACTCCAGTGCAGGGTGTTGGATAAGCAATGATCCAGAGCTGTTACACCTGCAAGTGCAGCAAAGCTCTGGGTTAGTTTATCTAGCAGCCAGAGCTTGCTTTTGTCCTGATGAAATAATCTTGCATCTGATAAAACAATAGAGTGTGACTCAGTGGGTGGGAGTTGTTGCCCTGACATTTATGTTGCAGGATGGAGGGCGTTCCCACCCTTTCTAATCAGGCACCAGAGCACAGGAACCCTGAGGGTCTTCAGGGGCAGCCAGTGGGTGATCACTGCTCTTCCAAAGTCAGTCAGCTCATCAGCTGGGGGAGAATGTCTCCAGACTTGTCTATTTCCCTTTCATCTCTGGCTTGGCTTTTCCAACCTCTCCATTCTACGAGGTCTGTGGTGCCCCCACACTGATGGATCATCTCACGAGGGGAACTGATGCTTTCTTCAGGCTGGCTGAGAGAGAAACTTCAAGGCTGGTGCTGCAGGCGTGGCCTGCTTCTTAGGCCTGATTTTTCAATTCAGAAACTGGAGCCCAAGATCATAAAATAAGACCAACCTGAGTTTGTTTTTTCCTTTTGGACCAAGTATAGATGACAAAGTCTAACAGAGCAATTTATAAAATATCACCTAATTCCTCAAGTGTTTCAGCAGCCCATCCTCTGCTCCTTGGCTGCCACATGTAGAGGCTTGAGGGAAGCAGCCTCAACACCTTCCTTGTCTTTTACAGGCCAGTGTTCCTAAAGAGAGCCTTGTTTTAAACAATCTGCTGCTACTAAATATCTTTTGTTTCCCTCCTCTTTCATTTCAATGAAATGTTGAAAATTTTGGAAAAACAGCCCTTTATATAGGAAGATATTTTGTTTCATAATTGATACAGGGAAGTTGTACAGAACAGACAAACAACAGGAAAACTATTTTTTTCCCTTTGCCTTTTCTTCACCCTGCAGACAATATTTAACAGGCAGAGCCGTTAGCCATGGATATACTGTTTCTCATCTCATTTTGCTAGCATTTTTTTCATTCTAAGCCTTTTAACCTTATGCTTACCTGGTGGCTTGGGAGGCAAACGTGTAATTTTTTTTTCTCCCTCTGGCATATTGTAGAATATGGCTATGAAATGAAAATACTCTTATAATACAGTGAATACTACAGTAGTTATATCAGGCTGTACTAAGCAGCAGAAGATTTATAATCTTCTCTGTGTTTTAGGTCAGTTAATTTATAAAATGAGAACATCTTGTACAAATACCAAGATAAGCTGAAATTTGAGACCTAAGAACTGTTTCATCCCACATTTAATTAGGCACATATAACAAATTACAAATAGTGATTATGGAAGAAAGGAGGGGAAGGAGAGGAAGGCCACATATTGAGAAGAAAGTTTTCTACAAGCTACTTAGGAGTAAATGAGCCCTTTCTTTAATTATCTGCACTAGTCTTTGAAATGAGGGTGTCTGACTACAACTGTTCTCCAAAACTAAATTAAAACCCAAAGAAAATCCAGTCATAGTCAGAAAGGATTTGCCAAGATTTCTCATGGTGTAAAATGGCAAAAAGTGAACTGAAATTTGGGTGGCAGCAATTCCCATGCAGGGCACCTCCCTCTGATCTTTGAGAAGGGAGAGGGGATTTTTAGGATGATGATGAAAAAATCCCTGAGGCCTCTGATCTGATAAGACAGTTATTGAATTCAGTGTGCTAAAACATGAGAGAGGTTGCCAGACTGAGAGAGCACGCCTGGAATTTTCTGGTGTTTGAGGGGTAAAAACCTTTCTTGGGCTATTAACTGTCTGATAATGTTTAATATATAGTGAAGTGCACAAGGTAATAGGAGGAGGAGAAAAAGGCACTGAGAGAAAAGATCAACTATTGCTGCTTTTAATATAGTGTAAAATAATATGGCTCTGAGGCAGAGTGGCTCTTCTGAAAGTTCACTCTTGCTTGGTAATGAAGGGTTTTTCCAGTTCCTGTTCACAACAGGACCTTGGAAATACAGCACTCTCCCTTGAGGCAGCACTTAACAGCATCTGCCTGTTATACTGATCAATGGGGTAGTGTGAGAGATGTTTAATTCTCACAGAAATTTATTGCTGGTGGAGAATGATGATAGGGATCTTGCAGGGAAAAGAGGCTTATAAGAAATGGCTATTCATCTTGTGCTGTGTTTGTAGCCTTTTGTTAAAGGCTTAGCCTAACTCTTGGACTGAAGATTGTCAGTGATGTGGAATATAAGTCAAATATTTTTTCCCTGATGTCTTGTGCTGAATGAGTACAGTTAATGCCATCAGATGCAGGTAAAAGGATATTAGAAGAGAGCGAGGAGAAAGATGAATGATCCTGAGATTTTAAAGGATACTGCCAGTGCTAGATGCTTAAGACCAATTAAAAATTAGGAATAAAATATACAAGCAAGTTAGAAACTCACTGTTGATGAAACTGAAGTTTCGTATGTTGCTTAATGATTTTATGTTGCCATATAAAATGATTTTCTAGATGGTTGCAGATCATGGATAGAGTTACTTGGGGAAGGAGGCCTGAGACAAAACTGCAAGTTATAGAGGCCTTAGCAATACAATAGATGTGGAGGTCATCTAAGGAACAAAGATGAGATACTTTTCGGAAGACGAAAGAGCTGTGGAAGTGACCAGGCAGGTACTGCTGAGGACTGTGAGATTGACAAATATGCATTTGTCCAAATTTACACTGGAAAAAACTTAGTTGAGGATTGACTGAGAGCTTTGACAAATTGGTGGACTTCAGAAGTGGACATGGCTTCCTAAAGAAGGATTAAATATCCTCATCCCTGTACATAAAAATCTTTCTCGTCAGTGTGATGCTCATCTCTTTCTTTCTGTGACACAGTAGTCCATAATTAGTGGGATAGAGCACCAGAACTCTGTGAGAGAAATGAACTGAGCAGAAATGCACTTTTTGACTTATGGATGGGACTCACATTTGTTTGTACCTCTTGCTGAATCAGGTATAATTTTCAAAGGCAAAGAGTTGTCAGTGTATGAAAAATGATTTGGTTTTACTTCAAATGGAGATAAATTAATAGAAACCACCCCAGAGTGAACTGAAACCTTGAATGTAAGATAAAGAAGATCTAAAGGTTTGCATATTAATCAAACTGTGATACTTTGTTCCTCACTACTTGTGCTGCTGTCACTTGCCTGCACACAAAGTCAGTTTAAGGCCATTCTTAATAGAATATGTCTCCTTTCCTAATCCTTGCTAGAATCAAAGGTGCCATCAATCCTCATCTGAGGTTGGATGTTAATATAAACCCTTTTTTTTCCCTCTCCCCTCTTTACCTTGATATACAATTTTGTGTGGGGAACACTTTTCAGTATTTTAAGCTTTTAATTTATTGTTGCAAAATGTTAAAAAAAATTCCAGCTTCTGTTTTTCTTCTAGTTAACTGGCAACTTATGAATGTGCTGCTCTCTAAGTATTCAGTCTAAGAGTCAGTTCAGTGGTGATCTTTCTCAAATTAGTAGACATCATTAAGCTCTCCAGGAAGAGAATCTGTGTGAGGACAGCAAGAACTATTATCTTG
>NW_005054314.1:1564521-1580749 GCF_000277835.1 Geospiza fortis
ATTTGTTTCATTTTGCTGTTCTTTCTTTCTTTGTTCCTGTTTCTCCTGCAATAGCTCAGCCTGTTATCTTCTTTTTCCTTTCCTGACAGGAGGTCTAAGTGTTAAAATGCTTATTAACGTAAGCCAAAGCTATGAATTCAAGTACACCCACATTCAAACTGGCAGTTTGCCATCTGGGCCCACCTCTGCGTGAAACCAATCACTGGTGCTGCTTTCAGACTATTTGGATTGAACACTGGGAACATCAAGACATTTTTCTCTTTATTGTGACTTCAGATGCATTTTGGAGAGTTTTGTACAAGTTTTTACCCATCTCTAATTTGTAGAGCCACTGCTCTCTTCATCTTTCACATAGATGAAACTGCATTACTGTTGTCATGTAGAGGTTTTAATTTCCTATAATGTGACCCAGCATGCATAAAATGAAGGTTATCAGAATTAGCTAAGTAGTTTTCATTTGATTAAGTACATAATGATTTATTTGGCAAACTTGCTGGTTTGCTTCTTTCCTGGCAACTTTGCTTCTGTTTAATTTGCTGGTGATCGGTTGTTTGGTTTTGTGTTTTTTTTTTTTTCCAAAAAGGGTAGAACAAAGGAAAATTCTGAATGAATGCTGACAGTACTACCTTAACTGAAAAGAGAAATAAGGTGTGATAGAAATGTAGTGCTGCTTAAAGATGCTGTGCTGGCACTGGACGGAATATTTTAAGATTTGTTTTCATCTAACATGAGTTAGGTTGAAGGCTGGATTCAAGAGATAAAATGACATCAAGAGCGAGGTTATGCTGTTCTTATGAGCCTTGCATGCAAATCATGATGTAGGCTTCACTATATGAATGATAGCAAAGTTCTTGTAAATGCAAATTCTTTATAAGCAAAAGTTAGCCAAGATTTGCATTTAACTGGATGATGAGCAAGGTTTGCAGAAGATTAGCAGCAAGCAATACAACTTCATTGTAGGGAGGAAACTAAATATTGTTGTGTTACTATCTTATGTGCTCACTGAATTAATTTATAGGTCTCTTTTAAAAATTCTTCCTCAAATCACTGCAGAAAAAAATGTGATAACAGGGTAGAGAATGAAGTGTGCTCAGAACTTTAAGGCGGAATGAGCTCGTGGATAACCTAGATCCAGGGTAGCAAGCAAAGCAGGTGTAATGGTGAATAAAATTTGTGATGGCCACTCTCTAGCACTAAGATCAAATGGCACAGAGTAGCACACATTTTCACTTCCCTCTCTTTTGCCCAATACCTGGTCTATTCTGTTTATTAGGAATATCTCCTGGCTGTGCTCAGCTGAGGAAAGGGGTTGCTGAAGTGCACCAGGGAAGATGTCAGCAGTGTTAGTCATGCTTAAGCTTGGTTAATCACTGCTATAATTGTGAAGGCATCTTGTTTCTCTGCCTCCAAATTGCCTGCACTAAATACTGTTGTTCCTGCTTTTCTCCCTTGTACACTTTGGGCATGGCCTATGCCATGCCTGCTTCTCTGGGGTATTTATAAGTACAGTTTTCAGTTGAACAATCTGTTGGTACTCTCTTATGAAGTTGATTATTTTTATGGAGGTAATTAATGATGCATTCTCAGGTATTGCTAAAGGCACATAGTGTTGGAAGAACCTGACTCATGTCTTTAACAACCTCAGTGTGGGGATGGGGTCTGACACAGGGCCCTCTGGAGCAGCTGCTTTCCAGGCTCAGTGTGCTCAGCTGTCTGAGCCTCTCCTGGACAAGGGCTGCAGAGTCAGTTCATCTGCAAATTATTAACACCAGGTTTCCTACAAACCCTCAGATTTCAAGGGGTGAGATGTGTGATGTTTTGTCACGCTCTGGACTGGTCAATGGGCAGGGTTCTGCCTCGGGTCTGCCCCATCCTTCAGCATGTGTGTGGGATGCTGGTGGAGAAGCAATGTCTTGGAAGATAATGGAAAGGATATGAGCATATTTTTCACATGTGGTTGGTAATTGGAAGCAAATATTCAGGCTTTCCAGCAAGACTGTTTAATGGTAAGACTAACAAGCAGAATGGTGTTGCAGGACATTTGGGACTCATTAATGCTCTGAACTTGAAGATGTGTTACCTTTCCAGCTGATGCCTGGTTTCCTAGTCATCTGTAAAAAAAACAAAACAAAAAAAACCCCCCATGTTTTATAGTCAGAGAACACAGTATTGACAATGCAAGCAAAAAAATCCATTGTAGATGGTTACAAAATTCAGTAACAAATATGCTCATCAAAATGATCCTGCTAGAAAAAAATCAGAACAGAGGACTCGACTGAATGTTTTTGCTCACAGTTACATAAAACCCCTATGGTGAGATGAAGTTAAGGCTGACATGCTTGCAGCCATTTAAGAACAAAAAATTCTCAGTGAGGAATATTACTTATCCCCCATACAAGTACTGCATATCAAAAAATAATTTTCTGTCAAAGGAAATCTTAACACTTCAAAGTGTGGAAATACAATATTAAAGGATCCAAGTAACATAAAAGTAACAGTGCTGCTCAGTAAGAAAAATAAAAATACTTTGTATTCATGGTATCAAATAAGATAAAAAATTATGACCTTTACCTACTCCTTCTCCTCTGCTTTCATTAGGATGAAGTGCTTGATTTAAGGAAAGTCGCTCCATTCATGAGCGGTGAGTGAGTATGGCTCACTTTAAATCATGTGTAGATGTGTTTGAGTTAGAGCTCAATGTGTGTTTGATATGCTTGTTTGTACTGCTTTATTTCATTTGTTCTTGATAGCTTTGTGCACTAAGCCTCAGTAAGGAAAAATGCTCATAATTTATTGTGTAATATCAAAATCAGAGGGATTAATGGGGGGACTGAATGGATCAGGCAGTTGGTGCAGCTACGTGAAAACATTTCATAGATGGTTTGATAGTATGCTAAATGCCAAAAAAATGTTCCAGTGCCTAATTCTCGGCTAATAAGAAACTTTGCAGCCTTTAGTGGGCAGCCACAACTTGCCTGAGAAGAAAAGCCAGTCACCAGTAGCAAATCTACTGTGTCAGTGCCAGCAGAGGTGGTTGCAACCTTGTGTATTCCGCCAGCTTTCAGGGGGGATAGATTTGATCAACATTTCTTAATCAAAGGACTGGCTAAATTTTCTGAGAAATTCAAATCTGGTTTGTACTGGTTTGTGCAATACTGCCATGGTGGATTTGCATTCTCAATACATGAAAAAAATAGCTTTTCTGTGTGCTAATTTTTTCTGTTTAATTTTCCCTTTCCTGTCCATCACCCTGTTTTGAGTGCTTGTCCATGAGCATTGGGAAGTGGAGATGCTTTCTGTCCCTATTTGTTAAGGTTCCTTGTGTCATACAACCCCTCAGGTGTGTCCTGGACTGAAAGGCATAGAAAGTCCCTTCCTGTCTGCATAATTCCATACTCAGGGATATCCTGCATGATATTTAATTAATTCTGATGATGTGGAAGTTTAGAAATCTCTGTTCTTTTGGGATAGAAAAAGGCCAATGCATTCTGTATTTTTTTAAAGTGAATTAAATTGGAGTAATTAAGCTCAATTTAAGTAATGCTTTTGTTTGTTTAGTCTCAGAGCAAGTAAGTGCTATCTTTCCCAGCATGTGTTCTTTAATTTTCACATCCAAAAATATTCAGATCCTTGCTCAAATGGGGAGGAAGGAAGATAATACACTGTTTCCTTAGCCTATAAAAACCCCACACAAACTATGAGAAATGAAAATTCCAGCATGTTCATAATATTTTTTCAGGACATGAAGTTGATTTAGATCTAGAAAAAATGCTTACTTTCCCAGAGGAGAACTATGCTGCTGCACAATTTTGTTCCCCACCAACTCAACCTGAATGTCTTGAGTTTCAGTGTGGAGCTGCCTCAATTTATTAAATCCCCTGAGGCCTGTGTTTAAACAAAAGTGGACAGAAAAGGCAGCTGAGCATTTCCCTACCCTGAGAAATAATTGACTAATTTGTGGCAGATGGCAACTATAAATTTGCTAAGAATGAGACTTTCTAGTGTTTATTAAGATATTATTACTGTGATAAGCTCAGAAAGCACCTGCACTCTTAGGTTTTCAGACTTGTGACAACATTGCAAACTCCTGCATCAAGCCCTGAGAAAATGGGATGAGAAAATGATAGCATTGGCTCGGGTTTTAAGGGAGTGTTCAAAGTTTTAAGATTGTATTCCTGTTTTGGACTACTTAATGGTTAACTCCTTTTTCTGAAGCTACCAAAGCTGACAGGATTCTTAAAGCAAACTGCAACTTAAGAATCTCTCAGGAACTTGAACTTGACGAAAAATCAGAGGTCACAAGTTAGCAGCATTTGATCACATGGCAAGTATTTCATCATGCAGCACTAAAACAATTTGGTAAGGGAATAACATAACATTATCTGAAATGCACAGTGAGGTCTAAGTGAGTTAGGCTACCTAGACTCTAAAAATAATGAAAAAGAAACAATGTCCCCCAATTTACCTGTCAAAGGCAGCTCCAAGCTTCCCCACCCTTCAATTTATTGTCGCATACATCATTCAAAATTTCAATTATAGCATGTATGTCAAAGAAAAGCCTCTGCAGATAAAACAACTAATTTAAATATTTTTCTGCATTTAATATATGAATAGTTTGTTGCATAAAAGCAATTAAAGATACTGTGTTAATGTGTGGTATGGAGGAAGAGATGAAAATTGATGCATCCCAGGAAGGAGAAAATTTTTTAAAATTATAAATGCCAGGCTAATTTGTTTCACTCTGAGCCATTGTTGTGCTACTGGGCTGTTGTGGAGTCTTGTCAGCTGTTTGCCTCCATATAAATAACTGTAATTTTCACACTTGTCTCTTCCTACAGTTTGTAAAAGCAGTTGGTTGCAACATCAAATTAAATTGATATCTGCTGAGCAGGTTTTAATACAAAAAGTTCTAAACAGTTTGATTTTTTTTTAATCTTTTATTAAAAAATCCACAAATGGACTTAGAGGCACCCAGGAGTCCTGTTTTCAAGCATGCTGTAGCTCTTTTTAGGGAGCTTTAGCAGTGCTTTTTTCTGAAGCTCACTTCCATGCAGCCCCTGTTGCAGTGTCAGGGTTGTGTGGGAGTCCAATCCTCCAGGCTGCCCCTGCAGGTGCATCAGCAGCTGCAGAGGGAGGGAGGGAGGCAATGTGGTGTGGGAGTGTTTCCCTCCAAAAATTATCTCCCACCCTGGATTCTGATTCCTGTCAAAGGTGAAACCAAGGATGTACCTTTCCATAAACAAGTTTTTTTCACATATTCAAGGAGGGTGCTGTGCTTGTTGCTAATCTATTTTGCAAAACCTTACTTTGAACCCCTTTTCTAGGACTGAAGGGAGTGTAGAGCCAGAAGAAGAAATGTACTGGTGACACCAAGGTGCTGTCTGGTGTAGCATCTCCCCTTGGCCTGTGCTTACAAGTGAATATTCACAGCAGACTGGCAGTGGAGGGAGCAGGCACCCTGTCCCTGGGCAGCCTCCAGCTGTGTGTGTTCTCCCCAAGTCTGTGGATTGGGGTGTGTTATGTAGGATTTGTAACTGAGCTAAGACACTTGCAGGGGTGTCACTTCTTCAGCCCACTATACTTTTCTTATCCCTATGCAATTTTCAAAGTGATGATTTCTAATACTAGGGAAATATGCAAAGTTTCAGTTAGGCTTTCTTTAAGCCTTTCTTGTACCTCCAAGTGAAGAAGAGTCCTGGGGAGTGCTTTGCTCCTTGGCTCTGTTTTCAAGGGCAGCTGTAGCTTGTGTGTGTATGGCAAATGGCAGGAGCCTGCCCTTTGCCAGGGTTGTGAAACCTTACATGGGTATAGGCACCTCTTAACTGCTCTCTTGGACTTCCCTTGGAAATGTTTTGGTCAGACTGATCATTAAATTGTCAAGGCTGGCTAAGATCTCTAATGGTTGAGTCTGGCTGTTAACCCAGCAGTGCCACATTCACCACTAAACCGTATCCCCAAGTGCCACACTCGCACATGCCTCAAACATCTCCAGGGATGGTGATTCTGCTGCTTCCCTGGGCAGCCTGCTCCAATGGCAGTCCTCAAGGCTTGTGTCCCCACCTTGGGCACAGGGAGACTGTAGGACCAAGTACAGTGTAATTCTTTAACTGGTGATAGGGGGAGAAAGCTTTACCAAGGTTTCTGTGCATTAGTGTTTTAGGGACTTCTGGATTCATTAATCATCTGACCAGAACAGCAAGACGTCTCCTCAAACAAGCTGATTTACAAGGTTCAAAATTATCTCTATTTTGGGAGCTACAGCTACTTTTTGTATTTGTATGACTGGTGAGAGACTGGTAATTGGACTCCCAGGTAAAGGATTTTGGGCATGTAGCAAGGAAGAGCAGGTACTATTGTATCAGATGTCTGGAAAATTTCAGAGTAATAGATTGAATTTTTTTTACAGTTGAAAGCACTATTATTTGGTGCATGAGTACAATGACAGAAAAACTTTTAACAACAGTTTATGTAATCTCTTTCTTACTCTGAACCATACACAATTTAGGAAAAAATAAAAATGTTGTGCCTGCTTTTGTCTCAATTATTTGTGGAACTAAGCAGATTTATGCACTTGAAAAGCAGCAGCAATGTGACCCTTTTATTACTGACTGTAAAAATAGCAGGAAAAACTATCTGACTAGATACCAGCAGTGTATGAACATCATAAAAATCCTTGGAAAGGTTTGGCTTGCCTCTCCCCTACCAGTGAATTGGCACCTCTGTCAACGTGCTGTTGGGTAACACGAGCTGCCCAGGGAAACTGTGGGGGAAAACAAACCCCCCACAGAAAAGCAGCAGCCTCTGCTGCTCCCTGAGGTGTTTTGTGCAGGACCCTGGAGCTCCCTGGGAGGGAGGAAGTTCCCCTGGCACTAGCAGGAGCTGTGGGGGTATTAGCTGAAAATGAGTGTGTTTCTCTGTACAAATGGGAACTTCCTCTTACAGCCCTGAGCTGTGTTTCATCCCTGTGCTCTCAGGAGAGCTGCTGGAGCTGCAGGTATGAGTTAATCAGGCAGGAATTTGCTTATGGGAGAAGAACAGATTTTCTTGCGTATGGCTGGTCTTAAGTCACTTAAAAGTACTAAAGTAGGAGGCTGTTGGCTGCTGCTGGCTTTTTGCCTCTGTATTTGTAGGTTTTCTAAAATCTGTAGGTATTGGTTGGACCTGAAAAGGTTGATCCTGAGAGGAACTGAGCAGTCTG
Organism: Geospiza fortis; assembly: GCF_000277835.1. Taxonomy (NCBI): domain Eukaryota; kingdom Metazoa; phylum Chordata; class Aves; order Passeriformes; family Thraupidae; genus Geospiza; species Geospiza fortis. Next base: position 1,571,720 of record NW_005054314.1, read on the forward strand.
GTCTCCCTGCAGCTTTTGGTGACAGTATCTGATCCTAATGAAATAAGGGCTCATGTCATGATGGTGGTGCTCAGTCCTTGTTTGCTGCAGGTCCGTCTCAAGACACAGAGCCCCATGTGAGGAGTAAAGCATGGTGCAGTCCAGGGGTGCTGCCCTGTACTGCTGTGGTGAATGGACTTGTGGTGCAAGGGAACCTTTGGGCTCCAGCAGATATGCCTTCATCCCCATTTTCAGCCCCAACACGTCACCATTCCAGCAGGGACAGGTGGGGCCCTGGGAGTCTGATGGTGGCTGCTGCAGCTCCTGCAGTGTGTGGCTCTGCCCACACTTACTGGGTGCCAGGGAAGGTGGAGGCACACAAGCGGAGGGCAGAGGCAGCAAGTGTTGCTGTCACCAAGTGTCCCTTGCTGCAGTGAAGGGAGATTCAAGAGATAGGTTAATCAGATGGTACTGGGAAGTCACATCCTGCAAGGAATTCAGGAAGGTTCTAATGGTGATAGACAATTGTGTGAAATCATGTTGTTAGAGCTTAGCTTCGTGCACTGAGTACCTCCGAGGTGCTTTCCTGCATTGTAAAGCTTTACAAAGCTTCTGTTCTTGATAAGTGTTTGCTTTGTGTCTCTGTCCTTTCCAGTTGTGCCCATCCTGTGAGCTGGACTGCTGCTGCCCCTGAGCTGTGCACATCAAGTTCTGCACTGCTCCTTGGTACTGGCAAAGTTATTGTTTCTGGGGAAATAAAAAATTAAATGTATGTTCACTGTGGAAAGAATAAGCAGAGATTGCAGTACTTAGCAATATGCATTTGTAACCCATCTCTGAATTAACCTTTCAACCATAACCATTTAACCATTCAGTTATTGTATCAGGTCGCTTGTAAGAATGGTTGCTTTGTTCTATGATTTTCAATGGAAGGCTATATAGAATTTCACAACCTATTTAGTTGAAAGTTACATTCAATTAAAAGTTTCCTGGATGTTGACTGAATTACTTTTTACTAATACAATGACATCCCCTTATAAATCAACATTTGTGGCCTTGACTCATGCTCTTTGTATTTTTTGTTCATCTAAGCAGCCCACAACTACTGCTGGATAAGTATTTGAATGTTCTACCTGTCAAATGTGCCCCATCACAAAACATTGTTTAACAAAGCAGGTTTTCCAATGTCTTTCAATTTTTAGTATAAATGTATAAATCTAGGAAGCACTATAGGCATTCTTATTCTCCCAACCTATAAATTCCATCCAGTTAAATTTTGAGCATGAACAGTAAATTATTGTAACAGAGAAAAGCAAGTGTCATAAACATGTCCAAAGCAATTAGGACATGTTTATGACGCTTGGAACCCAATACTTGCGTTTGAATCTGGTCCAGGGTAGTGATGATGTAATTGTATGCAGTGGCTGAGATGGGAATGTCAGGTGCTTCTGTGAAACTTTGATGTTTTGGTTTATTCTGTCTGTTGTAAATGGCACGGTTCACCCAGCCTGTCCTCAGTAGCAGCTCTATATAAAACACTGACTTGTTACTGCAGCACCATTTTTAGTGATGTTCTTGGTAGACTACAGATCCAGGACTTGCATGTTGAGAGAAGTGCTTGTTCACTGATTTCATTAAAATGAAAGAAATAATGTCCTGGAAGCTTTTTGACTGTCTTAGCTTTTGCTACAACTTGTTATGAGCCCTGAGTTTTGAGTGTAATTTAACTTGGCAGTATGTGTCTAACTTCTCCCTTTCCATAGCTGTCAAAAAGCCCTTTATTTATTAGTGCCTACGATGTAGCTGTATCTGTACTTTAGATTTAAAACATGATCTTTAAAAGCAGCAACCAATATAGCACTGGGTGTCAGAAGCACATCCATCATGTCCGAGTGCTGCTTAGGAAGACAAAAATGATGAGATGTTGTTTTAGCAATATTTACATGTCTCCTCTCTCCTACCTCACTTTTGTAAAATCTGTTGCTGTTCAGAGTCTGTAGATCTCTGTTTCCTGCAGGTGGAAATGAGTGCTCTGCTCAAATGGCTTTGCAGTGCTGAGCACATCAAGGATGTGGCTCTTCTATAAAAGGAAACTTTGGAGGTTTTATCTTGACAAGAGTCATGACGTTTTTGGGTATTAAAAAGTGTGAAAGCATTTAAAAGTCAAAAGTCCTTAAACAACATGAATTCCTTTCTCAAATCTGTTTTTACTTAAATTTTTGACAAGGATTTCGTATTTATCTGATGGATCTTATCAGTTTTTAAGGATATCTGTAAATCTCTTTTCTCACCATGTGACACCTAAGCCCAGGATAGGATTTTTCCCCTTTACTGTGAACATGAACTTTTTATTCAGAGCAGCTATCTGATGAGTCATTTCTTCATTTTTCCAGCGGAAATAAATTGTCTTTTTCTGGCATATTTCCTTCTCCCAAGATCTGGAATAAAATGGATAATGTTCTTTTTCTGCCACAGATCTGTAGTTCTTAAAGGGAAGTTCCCTTGGAGATGGGTGAATTACCTGTAATGATTTTGTTTACTTGTCCTGTAATGTAGCAATAGCTGTGTTTACTGGAGGCCTTTTAAAAACCTGATAGCTGTGTTTTTCTTCCCATCAAAGACCAAGCCCAGATACCATCAAAGTCAGTGGGAAACTACTGACTTTTTCAGGCTTGCATTAGAGCTGTGGGAACTGCAGAATGCTTCAAGGCAGAGCTAATATCCAAACACCTTTCTTCAGAGCATCTTTAATGTTTTTCCTCTGGTAGCAGAGGAGCAGCATTATGGATAATCTTGGACAGGCCTGTTTCTTAAGATGGGAGCTGCACTCCAGTGCAACGTCAGAGCACAAGTCATTCTCACAGAGGAGGCCTTTTCTGGAAGGGAGGAGAGCTGGTAATTATGCAATGCTCTCAATGCTCTCTCTCCAGACTCTTGTTGCACTCCCAGCAAGCTGGACCTGAATGCTTTCATGCTAGGAAGGGTTGAGTGGTTTCTGCTGCATCTGACTTCATTGCTCTGGCTTTCCTTGAGCAGAGCAGCCTGCATGCTGCTCTGCAAGGCTTTGCAGCGCCAAGCATTGGCACCACCCCTAAATACACTTCCAGATAGTTCCTTACAGCTCTCAGATGAATTTGTGAAGCTTACAGAGTGCACCCACTCATCTTTGGGTGCTGAGGACAGTTTCTGAGCTGGTTGCTGTAAATGGGTTCCAGTACCTTGGTTTGACAATCCAAGGTGGCCTGGGGTATGCTAACAAATACAGAGATGATGCTTACAAACTCCAAATTTAAGTGGAATAAAAGTTAAAAAGTGTTAAAATAACAAGGCAGGTTATTAGAAGAGGAAGGCCTTACCTTTGCTCTCTTTGCATCTCATTTTCTGAGGGTGCTTAACAGCTGTCCTGAGGCTGCAGTCCCTGGCATCTCCTGTGGCATTCTCCAGAGGAGGATGATCCTGTAAAGGAGGTTACTGGGACAGCCCTGCCACCACTCCCTTTCCTCGTCTCTTCATCCCTGCTTCATGCCCATGGCTGGGTGTAACCCAGACCTCCAGTACTTTCTATCCTTGCTCCCCTGGTTTTTAGAAATTCCTGATTTAATCACAATATAAATTGAAAGCATTGAAACATTCTTGGCTTCAGTTCAGTAGCTGTTCTGCGTGTCTTCCTGAATATTTAAAACAGAGCAATTTGGCTTTGCACATTGAAAGCTAAGAGAAATATGGGGTAAATTTTGGTAAAGTGTATAAAATTTAGTTTGCTATGATGCACACTCTAAAAAAACCCCAACAAATCAGCCTGATATAAGCATATATGACATTTGGAAAACCCTTCTGAGGGACTGTTTTGTAATCACCTTTGTAGATATCTAATATTTCTTGTCCTTTCTGTATTTCTTATTTTTGCCAAAATACAAGCTGTGTGGTAGGTAGCAAAACTACAACATGTGTATATCTAATCTGACTCTTTAGAGAAGCTGCCTGGTTACCAATGGAAACTGAAGTAAAATGCAGGTTGGTAACATCTTAAGCACTTAGCTTAACTTAAAGCTGTGGAATTAAGGTCGCATATGCATCTGTGTCTCTCTTCAGGCATCCTAGCATCCTGATGACCTCTGGATATAAGAAAAGCCCTGCAAACTGGGACAAATCTAATGATCTGAATAGAAAAATATCTCAAAGCCCCCTCTTCTCTTTTTAAGTGAGGAGGAAAAATCTTCTAAAAACTCTGTGTACTTGACAGAATATGAATGCTGAAATGTCTGTGTGTAAAGCTTGCTTAACCAGCCTGTGTCCTGTATAAATCTGAATTAATCCATGGAAACAATTCAACACAACAGCAATTTAAATGGCTTAGAAGTTTTGCATGAGTTTTTTGATTTGTGAGAAAATTGAAGTTCATGCCACTGATGCTTTTTCAGTACTGCTAAGCACCCTTTGTCTAAAATTGCTCTGAAATAGGTTTTCTTTTCTATAAATTTTTGGTCCTAGAGTATGTGATTTTAAAGGATACATTTTGAGCATTTGTATGTTGAAACACTCTGTAAGAGCATCTAATATCTTTATAAAATAAGCTGGTTATTCAGTTTTTCATCCAGATCAGTATGCCTGGAATACTTCTGATCACTCCCAGGTTCTGGGTGGTTCCCCTCATTGCAGATTTCTGTGATACAGAGATGGAGCTTCAGCTTTAATTACCTTTCTAATAGGACATGATGATTTTTAGTTGGTTGATATCAATCACTCAGTCTGTCTGATAATAGCATTTTGTCATTAACATTTTGTTATTTAAAGACAAATTTTCTGATGTGTCTGTACTCAACAGGGAAAACCTTTTCCTTTGTTTTTGTTTGGTAGCAGGGATTTGCCCAGTTAATTCTTGTGAGTACCTTGTAGCTTGCCCCGTATTTTGGTGGATCTAGCCCTTGAGATTATAGAAGTTGGCAGCAGAAACCATGGGGCTATGTGGGCAGGTGGGGGAGTTAAGGGAGAACTTTAAGAACGTGCTTTTAAAGGTAAACTGCTTTCAAGGAGATTTTAATTAAAGCATTTATTTTCTACACCATACCTAGAAACCCATTTGTTTTGATCTGTGGTACCTTATTTAGATTAATAGTTACCCTAAACCCATAATAACCATTATAAAAGTATGTAATCATTCCCATCCTAAGAGTTTGGGAATAATTGGATTTTTTGGGGGCTCCTGTTAGTAAAGTGCTCACCTACAATCAGCTGGGACCAGGGCTCTAAACTGAGGCTCAGCTGATGTGGTGGAGCCCTGGTTCCCTGTGGCTGTGGGAGTGAGCTGGGCTTTGCAGATGGATTGGCTGCTGCTGTCCCAGTCAGTAATCTTCTCTTTCCAGCTCTTCCCTGCATTTGTAGTGCTGTAAAAGAACTGCACAGGAAAAAAATCTGCAATCATGTTATAGCAAGGGGAGCCTGGGATTTTGAATGTTCTGTGTTTCTTCTCACTGCACAAACAGGAAGGTTGGTAATGTGCACCTCAAATATCAAGTACTGGTGCTAGAAAGCCTTTTTTGATCATAAGCCTCTAAAGGGAGCTCACAATCCAATTGCTGATGCAACCTGATTATATCAGTGTGAATGGAACTGCCAAGATATAATTAAAGAAATGCCTTGTACTCTTTGTCTTTCCAGCCAAGATACAATTGTTCATGTCACTGCCACCCTTTTTATTTTTTTGCTGATACTTTACCTAATATACTATAGGAAACATATTCTCTCAGGACTGATTTATGGCATGATAGCATTTAATTTGTTACTGTGCTTCAGAAGTCTGGTAAATTGAGATGCTGAATGTATTCATAATATATTGAAATTTCTGATTATGAAGAAAAATTTTAGACTGAAATATTTTAAATAAAACCAGATTCTTTTAATCATTGTTGGGGTGTGGGAGAATCCCTTGAATTGGTAAATGCTGGTCATTAGTTCACCAGTTTCCTGGCAGAATTTGCTCATCTCCAGAGCATCGAATTGCCCTGCTCATAAATTGGGGCATTTATGCATGCATAAATAATTAGGCAGATTCCAAGTCTCCTGCTGTGCAGCAGAGCTGATGTTTACTGAGATCATTTCTTTTTGTTGGGGTGCTCCAGGAACAGCCATCATTGGACACATGGTAGAGCATCTGCTGAGGGATGTTGGCACCAAGGAGGTGGAGAGAATCTAAAGTCAGCCACCCAAAGGAATGGCTCAGGGGAGTTTGAGACAGGACCTTCTTGGGGGTGCTCCTCGAAGGGCAAGAGGCAGCAGGTGCTTGGGGTAGAGCCCTCCCAAGGCCCATCCCAATCTGAATTATTTCAGCCTGGTTCTCCTTTCAGTAGTTACAAGGCTCTGCTGCTCCTGTCTGTGAGTTTGCATCCAGCTCATTCTGTCTGGGCCCTGCTACCCAGTCACCCTGAACTTCTGTGGATGCAAATTCCCTATTTTTCAGCCTTCCTATTATAACTTCTGTATTCTGTCTTTGTGCTGCTAAGTGCTACTGGAGGTATTGGTAATCTGTAAGGATTTATTCAAAGCTGTTCTCTCTGAGGCCTGGAAGAAATTTTCTCATAATTTACCAAGCTGAATACATAATAAGCCCTTGTATCACTTGCTGAATTCCTAGTGATATGTGTTTCCCAATGGGCTGGTGGATATCGTTGCAAATCATCTTCCTTTATGAATGTCTGTGTAGCGACTGTCACTTCTGGTTTTGCTGGTTTTGTTTAAGAGCATTGCACAGATAATGGCATTTGGCCCAAAGGAAGGATGCCTCAAAGAGTAATGGGGATTTCTTTAATGAGGTTTGTTATTATTTGTAATGCACTGACCTGGTCATGAATCAGGCTTTTATTGTGTACTATAAAACCCACAGGGCAAAAGAAGTCTTAGTTTTAAACTAATTCCAACCAAAGCATAGGTTAAATGTTAACAGAGCTGAATATCAAAAGAACAAAGCATATTAACAGAAAAACTTTTGGGGATAGGAAGGAAAACAATAATTCCTGATTTAATTAAAGAAGCAAAGAAATCAGCTGTTCTGGAGTTGTGGCTATTTGTGAGCTGTTTCTCTCTTGTACAGAATGCACATTTGACCTTTCGATAGAATACAGTATCTCATGGAAGAGAAAATGTCTCATTAAAAGTGAAAGTGACAGATAGCATCTATTAATCAATGGTATGGAAATTCTTTGGGCCTCAGCCTTCGTGTTTAGATGTATCTCTTGGGAATCAATATTGTTTCCAAGTAAATAAAACAAAATCAATAGGAGACATGTATTTCATTTTGGTTGCAAATCATTAGTTTTCAGTGTTTCTTAACCTTAAGCTGCAAAGAAAATCTTTAGAAAATTGTCTTTAAAAAATAAACAATACTCAGGAGACCTCAACATGTTAAGTCATTTGAGTTAGAGAACCTTGCACACATCCAAGAGCTACTCCTGTGGTCACTCTGACTAGAAATAGGCTGTGTGCTGATTCTGGATAGAGTTAGTTTTCTGCACAGTAACTGGTGTGGGGCTGTGGTTTGGATTTGTGCTGGGTGCAGCGCTGATAACTCAGAGATGTTTTTGTTACTGCTGAGCAGGGTTTAGCCTGAGCTGAGCCTTCCCTGCTCTTCAGCCCACCCAGCAGCGAGAGGCTGGGGGTGCACAAGGAGCTGGGAGGGGAGGGGAAGGAGGAAGGGGGGCATTTGGAGTGATGGTGTTTGTCTGCCCAAGTCACTGTTATGTGGGATGGAGCCCTGCTGTCCTGGGGATGCAGAACACCTGCCTGCCCTGGGGAATTAATTTCTTTTTCTGCTTTGCTTTTCTGTTCATCTCTTACTTCTTAAATTGTCTTTATCTCAACAAGCTGTCTTATGTTTACTCTTCTTTTTCTCTCCCTGATCCTGCTAGGAGGGGAGGGAGTGTCTGTGTGGGACTGAGTTACCCTGTGGGGTTAAACCTCGGGCTGCCAGGAGGATTCTGCTTGAAAATACTCCATCAGTGACTGGGGAGGCTGTATTAGGAATAAAATCCGGTGTCTTCCCCATTCTTCTACTCTTTGCAGTCTGCTATTGTAGAAAATGCTGATATAAATCACCAGGCTGCCAGCCTTGTTTCAGCCATTTTTCTTTTTCTCTGTTACTCCCTTCTTGTATAGGTTTCTCCCCAAAATGTTGCATCATATCTGGTATCCTAAAGCCACTAGAGTTGCACCAGTGTTACTATGGCTTTGCTTTTCCTTCTGCTGTGACTTAGAGGAGATACTGGGTTGTGGTGGTTTTCTTAGAAACAAACCCCACCTTGATTTGGGATGTAAAAAGCCCAAGGATAAAAAAAAAACAACTCTGCCCTTTTATGTTATTCCTGAAGGCTTAGGTTGGACAACCTAAGGAAAAGCCTAAAGGAAGCACTGTAGTAACAGAGGATGTGGAGCAGAGCAGAATGCAAACTTCTCTGCAGGAAGCTAAGAAGCCAGTGAGTCATTTTTCCTCAGGGACAGAAGCAAGAGTCATTTATCACACAAAAATAAACCAGTAAATTTGGGGACACTGCCTATACTGCAGTGCAGCATTGCATAGTCACTATCCTGTGTTGTTTTATTGAGTTATTATGTTGTAAAGTTCACACAATCCCCTCAGCTGAGCACCTAACTGACATAACCCAGGTGCTCAGGAAAGAATGGGCCTATTGTGAAATTGTATCCTCATTAGATGTAACCTGCAGAACATTCACCCTTCTTTCCATCACAAAAAGCCTAATCAGTGTCCTTGTTTTCTTCTGTTGGATGATTCATACAGAGATGAAAGTATTGTGGTTCCATCTTGGCTAATATTTTTCACCATGCTGTAACCTCCATTTCTGAAGTTAGTTTTGTTTGAAAATATATACTGGGGGAAAGGAATGAAAACCGGGTGACAGAACTTCTAGTTCTTGGCTACAGAAGGTAAAGGGTGCTTAAGACACACATTAAGATTAAAGTGTAAAGGAATTTTCTTTGAAAATGTTCAATATGCAGTTAACACAGAATCAGATTTAATACTAAGAAAAACAGAGACTTGCA
>NW_005054314.1:1580779-1659176 GCF_000277835.1 Geospiza fortis
AGAGAAGAAGTAGCTGGTGGGAGAGAGAAGTAGAGCCAAAGAAGCTCAGATTGGAGTTGAGTGAATATAGCAATAAAGTATTTGCAAATATTCCTGTAAAACCTGCTGATTTGATTTGCTGCTATTGCCTAACATTTTAATCACTTACGAACATCTGGTTCAGCTAATTCTTATTCCCAAGAACAAAACACAGAAGACAAAAGCAGCATGGACATTTGTGTAGATTTCAGAGCTATTCCCACTAGAAGGGACTTAGTCCTTTTGAAAAGTTTTTTTCTTTTAATTTGCACAAAAGGTTATCAGAGCTGCATGTGTAATGAGGGAGCTCTTGAAAGCCAGGATCTGTTTGTAGAACATTTGTGAGTTAAAGGAAGGGAAGAGTTCTGATATGTGGTGCTGATCATGCAAAGATAGGAAAAAGTATCTCAGCTGTGACTGTCCTGAAGGGACAGGTATGAATAAGATGTGGCTACCAGTATATGAGCAGAAGGTGGCCTGGGGATATTACTCCTTGCAGTTTAGTTAAGGGTTAATCTGAAGCCTGCCAACTTTAATTGGTTAACTGCAAACCTTGGATATCAGTGTATTATATAAGCTTTTATTTCTGTATGGTTTATAGTACAATAAATCCAACTCCTCCGAAGTTGCAGCTGTTTGAGAAGTGCCACAGATGTGTGGCCACAGCATCAATTCATGGTGAATTTGTTGCTTCAAAGTGTTTTGCTGGTTTAACTGAGAGTGATGGGGTTTGTGCAAGTTCAAGTTTTATATCTGTCCACTGTCCCAGTTTTATGCCAAATCACATATTCTTTGCCCTTTCATAGCAGGAAGTACATAATAATGTATATTCTAGTGATCTAATGGTATGTTTCCTAAAATTGTAAGAGCTCTTTCTGTGCTTGCAACAGTGTACTTTTCTGATCTTCAGCAGAAACGCCAGACTATCTTATTGTCCATTTGTCCTTTCTCAGATACACTCTGTGGTCTCTAATATCTGCTGCAGTCCCTGCCAGACCCGGCTCAGGGGGTGAAGCTTTATTAGGTCATCTTTTTTATTTCTTGCCAGTTTTAAAACTTTCCATGTGAGATGTCATCTGCCTGCTCCCCCCTGAGGTATTGGAAGCCTTTTGCCCCACAGCAAGGGAAGGAACACACTGGTCCTCAAGGAGCTGCCTGGGGGGAGCAAGGCTATAGGTCCTTGTCCAGAACAGGATCTGAGCCTATGATGAGTGGTGTCTCTAATTCACACTTGAATTTTTCTTTTGTGTTAAAGTAGGTGAAGAAAGGTCTAGAGCCCAAATCCACTTTTAAGGCTTGTGTTTCTTTTATTCCTCAGTTTCTCCTGCTGTAACTTTGTCAGCTGGGGCTGTTGCTCTCACTGCATCTTTCAATGGCATCTCTGTGCCTGTGCAGAGGAGTGATTACAGCACAAGGAAGTTCTCTTCCTTGGGAAACTAATGGCTCTCAAACAACTAGTTTACACCAATTGGCCAAGTAGTTGCTGGCTGGGGTGCTTTGTTTCTTTTTTAGATATTGTGGCCCAACACTGAGTTGATAAAGAAGGCCTTGGGGCCACTCTGGGCTCCCTTTGCTGCCAGCTCTGCGCTCAGCTTTCCAGCACCTGTAGCATGCTGAGGTTTATCACTGCCTGTGAAGCTTCATTATATGTGTGAAATTCCTGGTTCAAATCAACACCAAGTGACTTTTGCATAAAATGTTGGTACAAAAAATCATCAGGTGGATATACTTGGATGGGTGGGTATCAGCATTTTCCAGGACTGAAACTGCAGCCCTTGCTGCATAGCATTTGTCCAGACAAACTCTTTTCCTGCCATTCACTCCTAGAGGGAGTCAGGTCTCTTCTCCCTAGTTGCACATTCACCTTACCCAAATCTTGCTCCAAGTTTCACTGTATTTTTAAGGCCCATGCCTAAACACCCTGTTCCTCAATTTTGCAGACACAGAAGTTGTGACTATAGATATCTAAGTGCATGTGCTAAACTCAAGTTGCATCTGCAGCTTTCATCCATTGTTCTTCATTTGATTTCTGCCTGCTTTCGTGTTTTCTCTTCATTCTTTCTCAAGATGTTAAGGGAAATATGATATATATTTATATATATATTGGAAACCTTAAGTTGCACTTACTGAAATGGAATAAACAGTTTCCTTGATCCTGCAAAGATTTTTGTAAGTCCTTGTCATGGTTTGACACTGGCCAAATGCCAGGCACCCACAAAAGCTGTTCACTCACCCTCTCACTCTCAGTGGGCAGAGGAGAGGGAAAAATATTAACAAAGGGCTCATGAGTTGAGATGAGGACTGGGAGAAAACGCTCTAAGGACAAAACAGGTTCAAATTTAAAGGTATAAAGTAGATTTATTATTTATTTAATATATTTATATTTTATTATTTCTTTATATATTTGTATAAAGTAGATTTATTACTGAAAAACGTTCATTTAATGTGTCCTCTTTGAGACCAAAGGTACCAATTAACAAGGAACTATTGCAAGTTAAGAGTCCTTTTTGCTGTCAATAACTGTCATACAAGATACATTAGTTCCCTTACAGGCACTCTGCTGCAGGAATTTTATGCCTCCCATAAATTTCAGCATGAATTATTGTGAGAGAGTCACACAAGGACTCCCACTAAATAATATGTGTTATGGTTAAGATAATAATTTCTTTCATGACCTGGTGACAATAATGGCAAATAAATGGTTGTCTTGTTGGTAGCAATGCAAATATATCTTGAATGGGTCTGGAGGCAGAGAGCCTTTGATCTAGTGTCCAGCTTTGTGTTGCCACTTCATCTGCTGTTTTGATCCTGAATTCATCCCAGCTTGAAATTGGTTTACTTGTAAAATATTTTAGAATATGCTAGTTTTACTCTGCTTAACTATATTTTGCTGATCAGGTGAATTTAATAGATGCTGTCATTAATTTCTGAGGTTGGAAATTAAATACATCTATGTGTGAATGCAAATGTCAGTTGATGGGGACTGTCCTATCCTTCACCTTTATTTTTGCTTTTGCGAAAACTGATAAAGGCTTTGGTCAGAAACTGATAGAAGCAAGTTAGTAAAATAAGAATAAACCCACCACAAACTCTTAAGTTTGTTTGGGTTACTTTTGTATCATTTTAGCCTTAAAAACATCTTATTTTACTTACTACTCTAGTAAGAAATGGAAAATATATGGATTTTCATTTCCTACAGACTTTTATTGTGAGGTGATAGTGTCATAGAAATCTGCAGAACCTTTTCCATTTTTTGTATTCTTCTGAATGCAAACACTAAATGTGTTGAACAAATAGATAATTCTAAAAGCATTTATTTGTCAAAGAAAGGAGCAATGAGACAGACAAGTCTTAGCAACAAGAGTTTTGCATCTTGGCTGAGCAGAAGTAAGTCAAATGGAGATGTATCCCCTGAGTGAAGCAGAATAGATTTTTTGACAAGGAAGCCTCAAGATTCACCTTGTATCATCCAAGGCTGGATTTGAGATTATCAAATGCCTCTTTTGGTGAAAAGCGATGGGGACGACAGCAAATTTCCAAGAGAGCAAGAAAGCAGACAAATGGCTCTGTAGGTGTGGTTTGGGTACATGAGCTGCTCTTGGAGTGAACTTGGCCTTCAGTAGCACAGCCAACCCCACCAGCTCTGGTGACTGCTTGGTCTCAGTGCTTATGGTATGTTCTCTGTTTGTAAGCATCTGCAAAAGCTGGAGTTGTCTCAGGGTTCTGCTATTATTGGTTATGCTGGATAGATCTTGACAGCATTCTCCCAAATGTGATTTTGTTGCTGTGAGAGAGGAGGAAGGAGCTTAGGCTGCAAATCGTGCAGGATTATTGATTTCAAATACAATGTACGCAGCCTTTGACTAATTTCTGAGTTTAGGATGATTTCCTCTAACTGAAGTTTCTTGTCAGTTTTAATCAGTCTTGAAACAATTTTAAAGAACATTTCTTAGGCTATTCTTGAACCTAGGATGCAGAAGAAAGGAGTTTTAAAAAATTCCTCAAACAACCCCTAAATCCCTATTTACTTTTACAATCTTTCTTTTTTTTCCCCCAATGTATTGACAAAAAAGTACAGAAGCCAGCCTTAAACTAAAGTCTTACAATTTTCCATGGTACTGGGGCTGCTTTCCTAGGCTGGATGTGTACCTACAAGCAGAGGTGCCTTAGGTATCACCACAGCAGTGACAGTAGTGTAGACTCTGCCCTCAATTTTGCCTTAGCAGCAGCTCTGCCTGCACAGCATCTTCCTGCCAGGAGTGCTTCCCCAAGTGTTACAGAGATGACACCTCATGTGGGATGTGAGAAATTGATTTTGTCAAGGAAGAGGAGAGGTGCCTGCCTTTGGCAGGCAGTCCTTCTCTTGAGCTCTTCATGGGGACAGTGGGAGATGAGGAATACTGGAATTCCTATTATAACTGAACAGACCTTCCAGTGGTCACAATAACTTCAGTTTTAATCTTCTCCACTATCACGTGTTTTGGGTAAATATGTTTTGGTAACGTGTTGAAACTACTACTTCAGTTGAAGATGCAGTTATGTGAAGAGGAGTGAACAAGTCTTTGCTGTCAAAGCTTTTTTTTGTTGTTTTTTTTGAAAGCTTTCGTTTAGAAAGGAAAGAGCAGGCAAGGATGGGAAGAAGAATTAAGATAAAGTGACTTGATTGAGAACATCAGGGAGATCTGTAGTTTTGCAAAGACATCTGCCACTTGAATCCCAGACTAGTACCATGTCTGCTATCGAAATTATCTGCAGAAAGAGCCATCTTTGTTTGCAAGGTTGCTCCTGCGTGTCATTTATTGCTTCCCTTCTTCTGGCCTTTTGCAAGGTCTTTAGGAAGTGGCTAGGGCAAATATTTGAAAATGCTTGATTTTCCTCCTTGCTTCTTCTTTTTTGCTGTTTTCTTCTTATTTTTGTGGGGCAAGGCTGCTATCAAAACATTTAGAGACTTCCCTGACTGACAGTCTTCATACTTTCCAAGACTGCATTATGTTACATTAGGTGTTCCACACAGACATTGCAATGATCAATAGCATAAAAACAAGATGCTGCTCCAGTTCCCAATGAAAAAATATGAACTCCTTCTCTAGACTTAAAGGAGCAGAAGGATTTCAAATGGAGATTTGAAAACAGTCCAGTTTCCCCCAAAATGCATAGAAATATACGAAGGGCATCTCTCATGCCAATTTCCCTGTTGTATGTCTGAGAGAAAGATTAGAAGTAGGTGTGTTGGGAGCACACAAGTCTCTTTTCTGTGAGCACTGGTTTGGCCTCTTGCTGTGAGTGGGTGTTTATGCAGATCCCAGGGGTGGTTTATGACAAAAGGATGGATGGTTTTGGTGCTATTGCTCAATTCTGAGTACCCTTGACAAGTAGGGAGATTAATGAGTTGAATGCAACATGAATGTATCAGGAGGGTATTTGTTCTTTGGAAAGGTTAAGAATCTCAAATGAGAATGCTTTGAGTGTAGGTGTATCAAGATATTTGCAGGATGCAAAGATGGGGGGATCAATGAGTCCACAAAATTTGAGTCAGATGAAAGGGATTCGGAGGTGTTTGTCAGCTCAAACACCTTGCCTTTGGCTCTGGTCTGAGCTGTGCTGTAGGTATGCCTGTGCCCTGTCAGGTGCCTTGCTGGTCCTTGTCTTGCTGACTTGGCTTCTTGGCTTGCCCTGCTGACCTGCCTCTGGTGATCCCTGTGGCCATCACAGCCCTGCTCTGCTGCCCTTGCTAGGCACATTGGGACTGTGCCCTTGTTGAAGATCCAAGTTTTTGCACTGTGTGAATTCAGGCCCTGTGTCCTCTGTGGACTTGTGAGAGCTTCTGTTGGGTTCCATGTAGCATGGCTGAGAGAAGGATGCAAAACAAGAGCTTTGTGTCCAGTCTGTGTGGCCTTGGGACATCTGGGGGTGCAAGCTGAAATTTGCTGTCTTGTGCCAGTTAGGCTCTCCTAGGAATTTTCTGCAGCAAAGGTTGGGAAGCCTCTCATCTTGTCCTGTAACCTGGCTGTGAAGAGTGGAAAGGAGGTGGAGGAGTAGTGAACATCTCTCTTAATGCAACTGCACTAACCTGGGTAGCATTTACCTGGGAAATGCCCTGGGTTTGTGTGAGGATGTCCTTTTTAAGAAGTGACCTTAGCAATGATAATGCTGCCATTTGCTAAGGTCTGTTATTTCCCCCTGCAAACCTTGAGTGCATAAATGCTGACAGTTTTGTGTTTGATCTTGCTAATGACCTACAGAAGATTTGTTCTCTCTGCCCTTGCACTTAATCTTCAATTTATTGAAAGTCCTACAGCTAATTACAGTCAAACAGCTGCTATTTTTTTCAGAAACATGCATGTTAGACACATGAGCACTTTGAATTATTAAATGTAGCCTGATGTACCACTTAGTATGCATGTGAACTTTCAGTCTCTGCCTGATGCCTGTAACTGAGCAAAAACTTATCATATGTTCTGAACCTTCCAAGAAAAAATGTGAAACCTATCCCTGTTCTTTGGAAACAAAGTCACAGAATCACAGAATGGTTGGGGAGTCCCATATTTGCTGATTTTCTCTGATGTCCCAAGGAACAAAGCTGGATTTTACAGTTACCTTGTATATTTTTCACCACAGGGTCTCTATGCTGAGTGAAATTTGCTATGTTGACAATGGCTGGTAGGTTTGGTCCCCATGAATGAATGTGCCCATTGTCAGCAGTGGTACAGGAAGGAGCATAGTGGTATTTATGGTACCTGACTTGACCCTGTGTTGAGCTGACCTCTGGCTTCTAGGACCTAGTGTGGCTTTTGAAAGCTCTCCTGTGTACCTCGGCACAGTGCTCTGTGCAGTCAGTAATGAAGAATGATTTACTGTGTGAGGAAAGCAGGCAGTAGCTACGTCTATGGGCATTTCCAAACCTAGTTGGCAGCATGGAGAATGTTTCCATTTTATCTCCATTCAGACTAAGGAAAGGTAGAATTTCACCATACAACGATGTGTCTGAGTGCATAACATGCTCTGCCTTGAATGCTTGGTAGGAGTACTGAGACAGGAACTGGTTTTGGAAGACATAATATGGGATAGACTGTGGAGTGGGGAAGGGTGGGGAGAGCATGTGGACCTTGTAGCTCCACACATGAATTTTAGCTTTGATGGTTTTAAAGTATGTCTTTTGGGTAAAACTCAGTTTATACACTAAACTGTGATCTATGATTTAGTTTAGATCACACTAATTAGGGTAGAATCCATGGCAAGACAATATTTCCCATTGTTTATGAGCAAATATGCATTTTCCTATAGGTTCCTAGTTGTTAAAAGACAAAATATTGTTGGAGGACTATTAGATATTTCCACAGTATTTAAACCTGCATTGTCAGATACAGCTGTATTCAATCATAACCTGAAAAGCAGTAATACTTGTGAGTTTGAAAATCAAACAAAGAAGTATCTGGAACTGAACATCAATTCCACAACATTAATTCTGTCACAAATCAAATACACTGAAACAAAGGTCTTGTCTCCAATTGTTTCTTGCTATGTAGAGAATGCAAGTAATTCCTTGTGGTCATGCAATTTCCTTACAGGAGCTTTTTAAAATCAGAATCATTAGATCAATAATGTGTGTTAATGGCAATGAGTTTCCTACTACCTCTAAGGGTTCATTATCTACCAGTGACATTAATTATTCTGTTTTGGCTCATTACCTTGGAAAATCACTAAACAATTGCTTTGTTACGAAATGCCATATTTGAAGAATGTGTTTGATGGAAATGAATGTCTCCTCATCATCTTCACATCACTATTGAGAGCTTGTCTTCTACTTCAGTGATTCACTGTAAGAATTGTAGAGAACAGGAGTTTTTGCAAGGGCTTTCAAAGGAAAATAAAATTGGAACGTCTTCTTGTCACTCATACTTGGTTATCTCACAGTAGAGGGCAGAAGTGAATTTTTTCCAATTTGCAATTTTCAAGCTTGTAAATTGAAGAATCCTGATCTGCCCTTTCTACCTTAAGAGGGATTGATGACAAAAGGTCACATTTTCAAAATGAATATCCCCTTATGGTATCAATATTTTCAGGTTTTATACCGGCTTACTGCCATAATTTTTGAGCACCTTGTAATCATCAAGGTAGTTACACTGTCTAAACCCTTGTGAAAGAAGGAAGTCCTATTATCTTTTGTTTATAACTTGGAAACTAATTTGTAACAAGTCTCTTGGTCTTGCCTGTGATTGCATAAGTGTTGGTGGCAAATGACAAGTGACAAATTCATCAAGTTATGGAGCAAGTGGTTGGACTCTAGGCAGTGTCATTGTAGCACCTTCTGCAAAGTGGGATTCCACAGCTGTTTGTAAGGATGAGGGGTGGGCTTCGGCTTCTCGCTCTGTATGTACTGTCTTGTTTATTGCTGTAAAACTTTTGACGCACCAATGTCCATTTAAATGTTTTATAAGCTTCCTGACTTAAGCCACTGACAAACAGGGAAACAACAAAGAGCAGCAGTCAATTGGTGCTTGGCAACAAACATTAGCAGAAATTCTAGAGAGCAGCAGGTAGAGAGTGTGGAAATATTTCTCTCTCTGTGGGTCATGAATTTGGGCTGCATGATGTTAACTAGACACCTGGTTTGCTCTGAAGACTGAAAATAAACCTTTTGACTTGTATAATTTCTAACTGCTAGGGGGTGGCCATAGATGTTTTTTAGTGATTGCTCTATCATAACCTACAATTGAAATCTTTCTGTGGCATTCATTCCTAGACAGTGACCATCTCAGAAATTAACTCACTTGGGAACATAGTTCATACCAGGAAGGGAGAAGAATCTGACATATGAGTTGGCTAAGTGACAATGATGGGTCTCTGATATAACCAGACAAGTATCTTAAACGTATGAGGATCAAGGAGGAATAATTATTCAGGATGGGAAGAGGAGCAAAATTAGGAGATGGAAGGTTATAACAATGGTTTCCCAAAGTAGATGGAGGAGGCACATTAGAAACAAGGGCAACAAAATTTTGGTGGAATATTTTAAAAATGGGACACATCTAACAAAGTGAATAATGATTTTGGCTCCAGCAGTTGCAGCTCATGAGAGTCAGGGAGATTGGGGTGGTATCTGGGTGGTATTCTAGTGGAATAACTGAATAACTTCAGATCAGGCATGCACTCTCTGCTGAAAGATGTAAAACAGCTTTACAAGATGGAGAAAATAACCTGGAAGAAAAGATGGTGGAGCAGAGGAATGAATAAGAAATGAGTAGC
This sequence comes from Geospiza fortis, assembly GCF_000277835.1. Taxonomy (NCBI): domain Eukaryota; kingdom Metazoa; phylum Chordata; class Aves; order Passeriformes; family Thraupidae; genus Geospiza; species Geospiza fortis. Next base: position 1,590,044 of record NW_005054314.1, read on the forward strand.
AGGAAATGTGGCTGTGCAGGATTTTGAGAGATGGTCTAGGCTGAGAAGTGTGTGTGCTGAAAAGGAAGGGGTGGGAAGATGTTGCAGCAGGAAAAAGGCAGCACCTAGAGACACGTAGGGAAGTCACAACAGAGACAATATTTCAGCGGAGCAAATTTCAGTGCAGATGCTTCCTTTCAATAGAAAAGACAGGGGCTCTTTGGAGAGGCTTGAGCCCACCAGCTGGGGACACCTGTGGCAGAGATCAGGAGAAAATGAAGATTTCCTTCCTTAGGCAAAGGAGGGCACAATACTTGTGGCATATCTAGTATCAGGCTGTGCCTAAACTGACTGTTGAGAAATCCTATGCCTTACTTCTTTTTCATATCAGGAAATTATTTAATTCATCTCTTTTGGGAAATAGAAACTTTCATTTTAACTGCAGTCTGCAATTTTCTTTGGCTATTCAATATACATTTCTTTTTAGAAAAAGTGACATTTCCCATTGGCATGAGGTGATATTGGGAACTCTGTAGATTTGCATGAGCTGCTCTTTGTTTTTGGAATGTTTAAAGACTGCCTCTGGGCTTTGAAGCCTCCTAAATTCCTCACCTGTTGGTGAGCTGCCCTGTATAGTGTTCCCACTACAGGCAAGTATGTGACTGGTATAATTTGAAAACCTGTTTCTCTTCATCTTCACCTCAGTTTTTTACCAGGTCTGAGTTGGAGTAGACTCAGGCTCAATAGCTCTTCAGTTTGTGATGGGAACCATGTAACAGGATTAATAAATCATCTTCCTAGCTTAAAAAAACCTCCAAACAATGCCACAAGCTGCTTGGATAATTAAACTTTCAATAATGAAATAGTCATAGATCTGTTGCATTGTCTCAGGCTAAAAACATGTCTGTATTCCTGCTTAATATTTTTTTTTCTCTTTTGCTTAACCATCCATTTATGGTATTTCTCCACTGTAGAAACACAACCCAACACTTCTGCTGACTGGAAGGAGGGTCAGATCAATGCAGGACAAATGCCTGTTAATGAGATTTTGATTCTTTGACGTTTCCAATCAATTTATACTTGAAACATGTGGAAGGAGTCTGATCTTACTGGTCCAGTTCACAATTGTTTCTAAAGTAGGTAGTCAGAAATAGCTTTCATGTGGGAGATATCTCTTGTTTGTTTTTTTTTTTATGGGAGGTCAAAAACTTGTATTTCTCCATGCTGAGTAACATGGAGATGTTACTCCATGTTAAGTAACACTCTGTACTTCAGTGAGAGCTTGCTTTTGTTTGTACCCTAACCTTTCTAGAAAGAACTAAAAGACAAAATTAACGTCTCTCAATCAGTAACTTTTCCTAATTTACTTCCTTGACAAGAACTGTTTGAAAAATGAACTATTCTTGCATGTATGTAATGTACATAATGCAAGCAGAATTCTTATTAAACGTTGCAGGTGTACAACCAGGGAAGATGGACACCAGTTTGTGTTCATCATGTTTTGCCTGCATCTTGTTTCTGGGGGATTGCACTTTCCTGTTCCTCGCCTAAGTCCACCAAAGCAGCACCTCAGAGGTGAAGCCTCTCATATCCTGGGGAAATGAGGTAGCTGTTTTGATCTCAAAATACTTCTTGTCCTATCTGGGCTGTCAGTAACAGGAACTTGTGGTAATAATAGTCTGTGAGTGCCCAGTTAAATGATGTCCTATCTCAGAGGGCACAGGAGCACCCTAAGGTGTGGAGCTAGAACATGAGCATACACATCATTGGCAGGTTAGAAGAATTTGCTATTATCTCTCTTTGATAACATATATTCTGTACTGTTAGACACATTTTGTGACACTTCACTTGCAAAAACAGTAGGTGTCTGTTCTCAGGAAAGTTTCTTTGGATCCAGTGTGGGAAGTCCTCTAGACTTACAGGACTGTGTGGGGTTAGCACCTGCATTGAGGCTAAACTCTCAGACCTGGGAACTGAGAGTCTAAATGGTTAACACTGGAATACCTGCATTGGACTGTCTGTATTCTGCTTTAGATCTCATCTGTGGCTGTGGGAAGTAGGATTGCTGCTGCATCTTCCCTGTTAAACAGCTCCTTTTGAGTTATTTGTTGTAGCTACTGCAGTCCTTTGTCAAGGCTTTGTCATGTGTGCCTGGCACTGAAAGGCCTTGGCTTAAAAGTTTTATTTTAGAATAAAGTGTAGCTCAAGGCCTGATATGATAACTTTCAATTTGTTTAAAAGAAATTTAAACAGTACTTTCAGAAAACACAAACCAGGGTTTGAAAATTTGATCAGCTAGAGCTTTTCCAAAAAAAGTCATTTAGATGTAAGGAGAGAGGTGTTTCAGATGCCTCCACTGTGGTCTGACACTGAATTTTCTTGACACTGGGGACCCTCTGCATAAAAGAGCAAAAGAGCTAAATTCTAGAACTCAGCTGACCCTTCATCTAGATACAGCTGGGTCAGGCAGCCATAAAGCACAGTCAGAATAGTCTCATAAATAGTGATGAATCAGAACTTCCCCTTCTGGAGAGGAAAAATAAAATCTAAATCTACTGAAAATGAAACATAATAAAATAAAATGCCTCTAATACAGGGTAATCATGTGCATTTGCCTTATAAATCATGCTTTATAGGATCTTAAATGTACTTTCAATTTCTGTCTCTTTATTTTTTACAGTCTTGAAAAACTGGTGTGTTGAATTTGACTTTGACAATAATGTAATGCAGCCGGCATAGCTCTGCTCCCAGACAGAACCATGTTTTTTATTCAGATGAAAATATTCAATAAACTCCTTTTGTGCTGGATTGGCTATTCTTTAGTATAAATAATTTTCTAGTACAATTAATAGCTAACCAAAAGAGAAGAATACTTTTTCAAGATCTTGGTGGAGGAAATGAGTCTCAGAGAATGCTGTGAATTGCTCTGGTAGTATCTTTTTAGAAATGTAATACTGAGCTGCAATTGTAGTCAATTATCAGCTTTTGTCTACTATGCTTTAATCCTTATAGCAATTTTTTCCTTTGCTAGTATGCATACCCCCAAAAAAGAAATGGAACAAGATGCCTAAATTGCTGACAATCTTGTGTACACTATTGATTGGGCTCATTGATGCTGTGTTATCTAAGACTAAATTGGCATCAATTTTTCCCTTGAAGACTGAAGATTTTGCGTTCTATTTAATTGTTAGAAGAAGGTCAGCACAGACTGTACCCTCTGGCTTTTAATTTTAGATGGAAATGTCCTAAATGAATAGGAAACTGCGTGTCAGCAAAATGTACTCCTGCTGAAAGCAATGTGTAGGTTTCTCATGTTTTGCATTTGTGATGACATAAGCTTTGACCTTGGCCTGTATCTTTTTGAAAGAAGAGTAATATTTGTTCCCTTCAGCCTAATAGCAGCACTGTTGGTAGGAACTGTGCTCTTGTGTGAACAACAACTCCTGCCCTGCTGCAATTTGTAACAGTGCATGGAAAAGGACCTTTTTTATATATTGAAGTGCTGTTCTTTATAATTTCCCAATGTAAGGATCCTGACTTGTGTCTTTGTACAGTCAAAATGGAGGTAGAAGAGACAGCCATGATTAAGGCTTAATGTGGTAAATTAATATCTTTGCCCATTTGAGTGGACCTGTGGCCAGTTTGGCAGATGAGAGCTGAATTTGTGGGTAGGACCATTCCTGCAGCCTAAAGACTTTGAGTTTATCCTTTCTCTTGTTTTCCAGATATGGCAGCCAGAAAACAGTGTTCCTCTGTGATATCTGTCTTTTCCTAAAAAGGGGACTCCTGATTATTTCTCCCTGAATGCTCATTGAGGACTAGGAAATGGGAGGAAAGATGGATAAAAGCTCTAACTTGTAAGTAACTGGCAGGATGGAGCTGTCAGCATAGCCTGTGGTGGGCTCTCCTGAAAGAAAGGTGGACATCCCAGAGAGATCCACACCTCTGTGACAGGCGGAGAGAATCCTGTGCTGGTGCAGGGTAAGAAAAGATTTTTTTTTTTAGCATCTACTTTAGAAATTATTTCAGGGAATTTGTATTCAATGCTGTACTTGAATGCATAGGGACAGAAGTTTCACTCTATCTGAGCTCACCAAAAACATATGGAAAAAACCCTCTTAACACCTCAAGCCCATTTCCCTCTGGGCTTTGGCTCATATTTGCATTTTGAGAGAGAGATTTGTGAGTAGAATAGTTGCCCATCTATTAGGGAGGTAAGAGGTGAAATGCATCTGGTCCTCTGATTACCTTACCACTCCCAGACCCCCCTCTGCTCAAATTCTGTACATCCTGAGAAGAAACAAATTCAGTTTCCTCTTGCAGCCTAATGAGGGCAAGAAGAAAATGGAACAACTGAAAAACTTCTCAGCATATTAAAGAATAGTTGAAGGATGAAGGAGGCCTAAGGGTATCACTGTGACTTTGAATGATGCTGGGAAGTTTTTACTGGTCTCTTTTTGCAAAAGTCTGCGTAAGCAGTTTACAGTTGGTTGAATTTAGAGGTTTCCCTGATTTGATCAGAGATTTCACTTCAATTTTTCCCAGTGGCTCAGGGACACTCAGGTAATTGCATTTGGGAGATTTTTCATGTCTCCAGTTTGACCATCTGCCTTTGCCAATAAAACATGTTCAGATGTTGCAAGGAAACACACAGAACACACTGGGCAAAAAGTTGGGAGTTCTTTCTGTCTTATTTTTCCCTAAGCCTGCAGCCAAGGAGAGCTGTGGAGCCCAAAAGTGTGTGTGTGCTTTTGTACATAGAATAATTAAAAGCTGAATTTCAGTCTTTGAGTATGAACCAGCTCTGAGAAATACAAGGCACCTATTCAGTGTTTGTAGGAGCTGGTATCAAACCCAGGTATAAAATCTCTAAGCAGGAAGATTAATGAAGACTTTACACAGACTGTTCTATCAGCAAAATGATGTGGCAGGGTTTCTGGTTTCTAGCTTAGAATACCCAGGAAGAGTTTGGGACATCTCGCCCATCAGTTCCTTGAGATGGCTGTCATTGAGAAGGACAAGCAAGCCTGGAAAGTGTGTGATCATCAGATCTGGCCTTGAGTGAAGGTGGAGGAAAATCCACCACTCCAGCTCTGCATCCTTCCAAAAGGAGCCTGGTCCCTTTTCATCTTCCTTCATGTCCCTTTCTTGTTCTGGGCTTTCTGTCACAATGTGTGCTTTTGGCCCCACAGCAGGAGGAGATAGAGAAGGCACTAGAAGAACTGAGTTCCAGTTTTCATTCAAAGTTCCCTGATACAGTCCCAGTTTTTCTGCTAATGAGATGGAAGAACTGCTGTAAGTCCATCTGTCAAGCTGCTGTGATGTGTACATAGCAGATCTTCTTGGTGGCTTAAAAAGTTGGGTCAGAGAGAGTGCAAAGGCAATGTTTAGTTATTAAGTGCCCTGATGGTTACTAGGTGGAAAAAATTGGTTTATATTTGAAAAAAAATTTCTAAGAGTGCAACCAGGAAAGATCAGCTGAGTTGATTATTTTTTTTTTTTAAGGACCATGATTTGAGACAAGTTGAAGTCAACACGTAGCAAGTTGAATTTCTGGCTTAAGTAATTTCACTTCACTTTCTTCATGATACCTTCCTCATCCCCTCTGTGCCTCAATGTTCTTTTTCACCTTCAATTTCCCCCACCTCCCTGCCCTTGCCAAGGCAGGAACTCTGCGCTGGGGCACAGGGGCCAGAGGGAAGCTGAGGGGGCTACAGGTCACGGGCATTGGTGGGGTCAGAACTGCCCCTCTCAGTCCTGGCAGTTGGGGTCATTCAGGTGATGCATCACAGAGTGAGGAACAGTAGAGTTCTGTCTAGAAACCACATTTGGGTTGTGGGAGTTTGCTCCATCTGGTCTCCCTTTGTTTGCAGGAGAGGCTGGTCCTGCAGTGTTTGGGCTTTGGATGCTGCAGAGGCTGGAAAAGAGCACATACTGAAGGGGAGGTCAGTGAAGGAAGCAGATAGTGGGTTTGTATAATAAATCCTGGTCTGTTTTCCTTTCATTTCTCTGGCATGGCCATTTCCAGAGGGACCCATAACCATGAGAGGTTCCTGAGTGTGCTGCAGCTTTGCTGCAGAGCTGGAAAGTGATGAAAATCTGAAAGGTCGCAATGAGGTTTTACTGCAGAGCTGTGCCTAAGGAGTTACCATGGGCATTCCTTTGCAGGGATGGGGGTTTTCAGGAAAAACCTAGAGAAAAAATGTTTCAGTTCTTTAAGAAATAGGGAGTAACCTTAAAATGCTTAGGGAGCAGAGATTTGTTTTTTCCAGATCTAGGCTTCCTTCATGCATAACAAGAGTTACTTTTGGTTTAAACAGAGCTAATTTTGGAGGACACTTTTCTCTGGTGATTGCTAAAGTTCTGTTAATGTTTTGTTGTGATGTGTAGAGCAAATGGAGTTATTTTCTATTGGGAAAAGAACTAAAAAGCACATTTTTCAAATAACCCAGTTCAGTGGGATAAGGGAGAACTGTTACCGTGAGCAGGAACCTCTCACTGAAGCTGCACACCAGGAGATTTGTGACTTTATTCTTTCCTCTTGCAATTTCTTCTGTGCCAGACCTAGTTGCTTCTAGGAGCAATGTGCTCTATTTCTTTCTGCACAACTAAAATGGGGATAGCCATATCTGCTTTCCTGCAAGACAAGGCAAGCTTGAACTCTCTGGGTCAGCTCCTGCTCACTCTGTGTCCCATCCAACCCACCTGCCAGGTCAGAGCTCCCTGCACTGGAGATTTTTCTCACTCATTTGGCACATCCTACACCAGATTCTTGAATTTATTGCCCTCCTGTGTTAAGGTTTTCCATAAGGAATGGACCTTCTCTTCCCACTTTGTCTCTTTGAAGGCTGTGTTTAGGAGAGCTGGATTTTTTTCCCTCTCCCTGTAGCTCCTCAAATGCTAAGGGCTCCCTGTAGAATCACGGTGTTCTCTGTCTTGTAGGTTTTGGGAAGTGAAATTTTTTAGCACATGGAAAGATCAGACCTTCAGAGGGACTGCTGTGATGTGTTATGTGAAACACTTTGATTTCTTTTCTTGCAGAGCACATTATGGGTCATATTGCCCTGAACTGTTCTCCTTCTACCCACCTGCTGTCTTGAGCTCATTTCCTTACACTGAGAAAATATCTGGGAAAGAATTGACTCAGAAAATAGTTCACAGTGATGTAATTCTCTAAGACTTTTTAAAGGAAGGAAGAGAGATTTAAGTAATATATCAGTTGTTTTTGGACACCTCAACCTGCACCTGTAGCTGTTTTCTCACTGGTACAGGTAGATCTGTCCTTGTTATGCTTGTCTGAGCTCTCTGAGGAACGTTGGTCACAGATGTTAGGATGTACTGCAGTGATTTATTGTATAGGATGAAGCAGAGGAGAGCAATAAAGGTTGTTTATAAATTGGCTCTCTAAGCACTGTTGGACTGTTGTATTTCTGCAGCGTAGCTCCCAGTACCTCATCTGCATGTTCAGCATTCAGTACTCAGCCTTACTTTGCAGTTTTTGTTTTTTGTTGGCCTGCCAAAGAAAGTGTTGGACCAGTGTTGTAGTACAATATCTGCTTATGAAGCCACTGAGGAGAGTTTTTAAATCATCTCTCTGCTCTGTATTGTAAATTCATGTTACCCAAGGTAAGCATCTTGTTTTAGTACAGTATGTCTCTCAGTTTTCAGAACAAAACCCATATGTAACTCTGTTCCTTTCAGTAGATCCCTGTAATAGCAAACTGCTGGTGATTCCTGCTATACATTAATTTTTGCCTCAAAAGACAAACTTGTTTGCACACTTAATAATCTGAAGAAAAGCTGATTTTCTATTTCCTTTCATTAGAAATTTCAAACATTTCTAGATATTTCATGAAAATAAATACTAATACCTAATTCTTGCCTTAAAAGCAATTTACGTGGCAGTAGTATAAAACTGAGTACTCTAGGATTTTTTTATTTTCTTTTTTTTTTTTTAGCACATAATTGTCATCATAATTTTGTGACATACAAAAAAGTGGAATCCTTTTTAAAAGCACATTCCTACCTGTGACTCGGTCAGAACTTTAATTGACTGACTTTCATTTTCTACAAACTCAACTGAAATCATTGGTTGTCTTTATGTTTTCACGTGTCATCATAGTAGTTTGAGGACTGGCAATGTGTTAATCTCCTAATTAACACAGATTATTCCAAAGAGCGGGATTGTGATAAAACTGCAGACCATGCATGGGAACGAGACAGAGGACCAGCTGTAGAGTTCAGACACGGAAAACACTGTATAACAACACAAATCTGCCCCCTGTGGCATCCTCCCAGCGACGCAGAGAGGTGGCACAGCCAGCAATGAGCTGCCTTGTCTGCAGACCCCTGGCGAGCAGGCAGCCCCAGGCGCTGGCCATGGTGCTGACTGAGGTGTGCTGCTGGGGCTCGTTGTCCTGTTGGCTGCTGCTGGCTAAAGCCAGAATATTGTGCTGTTTGATTTAAGAATAATTTACAATGATGTATTCCTGTTGATACATTCATATCCTGTAGTGCATTCTCCCATTAAATTCAGAACATGCATTTTTATAGAGTATAGAACCCATTAAAACCAGGGAATTGTCAGTAATGAAACAGTGCTTCTCACAAAAAATACTAAAATAGGCTTTTGATGCATATAAATTCATATAAAGTCTTCGTTGCTCCAACTGAGCCTTATAAATGCAAATTATGAACCATTTCTTATTTGTGTCAGGTAAAGTACCATCTAAACATGTTTGGACATCAGAAGTGTTCATTTTTTTGCATTCTGTTGTGAATCTGTTCCTTGACAACCTGGTAAAATACAAAATAGCAGAGACATGTAGTTAATGTTCATTGGCAACATTTTTGCATATTTGTTGTCACGACTGAATTAACTTATGTGAAAAACAAAAAAGCCTTCAAGTGAATTTAAAGTATTACTTGTCATAGAGTATATGTATTTAATTAGCCTAATGGCACTTTCAGTAAAATCTATACTAAACCCCCATCCAGTGGGTTGATGGCAATGATAATTAACCAAGAGAAGAAAAAAGGCCTAATATTGTCTTTTTGACATCTGGGAAAGAAAAAAGACTGAATTCACCTAGTTGCAACTTTTTAGTTGCTGCTTTCCAATACTGTGTTATCAACACAGAAGTTCTCTGAAAATATTGAATAATCCATTCCTGTTTATCCTCTTATAAACACACAAGCAACAAAAATGATTTCCTTTAATAAAAAAAGAAAAAATCAGATGATATAATACACCATTAAAAGAGGCCAGTAACTGCTATAGCCCGGTTATAAGCCACTACTTTTCTTCTCAATGAGAATTGTTCTTTTTGTTCTTGCGACATCGTTACTTTGGCTGAAATGTGTGTTTGGATTATATTGCAGAAATCTGTTCTGGTACTGAAACACAGTTTTCCATGAAAGAAATTGCTAGGTGAATTGAGGTGGCCAGTTTTGTCCCCAGTGATCTCTGCTCTGTAGCCTCTGTGGCTGAATTCTGTCCCATGTCCTCAGGGGACAGGTGAGCACCAGACACAGGTCAGGCAGGGGATTCTGGACACCCACTGGGTCTCAGAACCAGTTGTTTATGTGCTGAGTGTTTGATTACTTCATGCTGTGGTAGTAGCTGGGATGGAGTTTTGTTGCTAAGGTCTTGGTTTTCCCAGGTGTGTGTTCAGCAGCCCAAAAGGCCAGTGCAGGCCATCCCTAGCCCAGCCCCCTGCTGGGTTACACTGTCCTGGAGGCTTGGCTGTCTTTGCTTGGGCATTTTGCTCACACGCTGGCAAACTGAGTAAATAGAAGTTTACTGAAGGTGTCCAGAAGTTGCAACTGAAGGTGCAGAGTGGTCTAAACAGTGATATAAATGTTCTGCTTTTCTCAATTGGATTACCTGAAGATGTGAAAGAGTTCCCTTTAAGTTCCTTTTATATAAGAGATCTTCTCTCCCCATGGCTTGCATTCAAATCTTAAGTCATGTAACATTATAAGTGGAGATTACTCTTTTCATACCTCCCATTTCTGAGCATGTGAATACTTCAGTTAAGGATGTTTCAGATATTTTTCTCTTTCCAAATGGTGTGAGTAGTGTGTACTTCAACAAGTAGTTTCCCAGTGTTGCTGCATAGGAGTTTATGGAGATTACTTTTAGGATCCTTTTGTTGCTTTCATGCCCTTGTATGAAATAGCTCACAAAGGAGTCTGGGTGTGAAGTGTCCATTGGCAACCTGTGGAGCTGGGGCTCACAAATCTGCAGGGAAATGTTCTGTTATTCCCAGTGAGCATAAGCAGTCTTACAGCTGATGTAGAGTAACACAAGGATTCAGATAATAACCACATTCACAGATGCTGTTTCTTGAAACACAAGTTGCAAAGGACACTTGAAGATGCTAACCTTACACTGTACTTGCCTGTAATGTGGTTTTGAAACTGGAGCAGAGAGAATAGCAGGATGAGCTATTAAAATTCAGCTGTACAACTGGCAGGAAAGGTAGTGTGAGCTGGTTCCACAGACACTTGCTTACAGCCTTTTGTTCTTGCTCTTTTTTGTGTTTTGCTTAATTAAAGAGCACAAATCTCACCTGAAATGTCTGTATGAGTACTGCACACTTCTCTGTCCTAGGCTTATGTGCAGTACTGTTAAGATCCATCTTTCTGTAGATGGCTGTTTTAGCTAATAAATATAATTAAGGCAGGCAGGTAGTTGTGTGTTTGAGATTTCAGATGGGGCTGGGCATGATTAGCATAGACTGCTAGGGAAACAGGCAGGAAGGATTAAACAACGTGCTCAGATCACATTTCAGGCCCTGTTTATTTCTTCAAACAGCAAGAGCACCCTCACAAAGCAGGATAAAATGAATTGCCTTTCTTCAGCCAGTACAGCTGCCAGCTGCCTCACTTGCCTGTGTGGGGCTGATTTCAGGAGTCACCTTGCCCTGCTGACCTTACAAGTGAGTCCCTTATAGAGTAGGAGGGACCTTGCTTCACACCTCGATGTGTGGCAGAAGAGTTGCTGGGTTTTAAGATGCCTACCATGAACATGTACAATTACATGTAAATAATCCCTAATTATCAAGCTCTGTGGTTGAGAAATATTCAGAAGGAGTATAGAGTTACCATGTCTTCTTCCTTGGCCAAGGAAAGGCATTTCCAGCCATTTCATCAATGACAACTCTGCTCCTAGCTTAGGAAGTTAATTATGTCCCTAATGTAAGGCCACATTGGAGTCTCTCTGAATTTTCTTTTTCAGGCTAAAGTTGGTTCTGTTGTAAATCTACCACTTTCTAGAGATGAACAATGTGAACTTGGTTAGGGAATATTATCATGACCATGTCCCTTTAACAAATATAATAGTGTAACTAGGCCTGCAACAATTAATTAGTTGGACTCTCTAAGTAATGAATTACCTGAGATATTAATAGCCTATTCAGGAGGAGGAGAACTGGCACTGTTATTTTAAAAAAATGTTTGTAGAAATGTTCCCAGTGTAAAATGTGTTATCATAGTGCTGCATTTCAAGAACAAATGTTAATACAATTTTTCTGTTGAAATAATTTAATTCTAGCCCTGCTGGTTCACAGAAACCACACATTTACACCAAGTAAATATCCCAAAGTTTTCCATAATGAAATTGTAAAAGTTGGAGGTGAAAACTGTGTGCTTATTCCTGCATCCTCATTCCTTTCCCATGCAGGATTGGTTCTTCTAAAAATATATGCTGGTTTTTTTTTTTTCTGTCTGCAAAGGAGTTTTCCGATTTATTTTGCAACAGAGTACTAGAATCTGACACTACTTAAATCAGAGGTTTTAATTTTATTGAGTGATGATTTCTTTAGTAGATAATCAGCAATAATGTCAAGCATAACAAGCAAAGAATTGGGAATTCTCCTTATTCTGGCTTAGATGAGCAGTGGGATGGGGGAGTGTGTCTTCCCTGTGGAAATTCTGATGGGCATGGAAATGGAGAAGGACCATGTCCTGCCTCTGCATGTCCTGCTGCCTGAACATCCATGGCAATAAGTTGAGCATCTGACAAGTAAAATCTGCTGTTGATACCAGTATTTAGGAAAAATAATAAATTAACATACAACAGTCATATTTTCTAGGGGAAAAGGGGAATCTAGTATTTTTCCTATTATTACTACCACAGGTGTCTATTGTAGCTGTGATGATGAGGAAGATCTGAGCCCAACCCAAGGGGTTCTTGAATGAGTTACAGTGGTACAGGCTAGCAGAAAAGTGGAAGGGAGGGTACAGGAGACCAGAAGATAAGAGACAACAGTGGAGATCAAACAGCAATTAACTGCGTCCTTTAATAAAGGCTAAGCTGCCAGAGACGCTGGGGCAGGTGGTGCTGGAGCCCTTCCCAGGCAGCTGGCCCATGTGAGGGGTGAGCCCATGTCAGGGGTCAGAGAGGGCTGGAGCCAGGCACCAGGATTGCAGTTCACCACCTGTCTGTGGGCTTTGCACCTTGGCCAAACAGAACCTGGGACACTGTTCTTGTGTGTTTCTTCCTCATTTACTGTACAATCCCCAAAGTGGTTTTGTTTTGTTCTGTAAGTGCAAACCCTGATTGTAATGTGTGAAATGCCTCCTCTCACTGTTGGCTCCCAAATACAGACAGCACCTCTGCCTGCGGCTTGGGTCTTTACGAGGTTATCCACTTACTGTAAAGGTTAAAGGGAAGTTTTTCTGGGTCATTCAAGCATTTACTTTTTGGTTTGAATGTGTTTGCCTGGACCTAATAAAAATAACAGCAATTAGTATGATCTTTCTGAGAAGCAGGAGTGATCTTATCAAATTTTGGGAGGAGGTTAATGCTAATGCAAGTTATTTGTATGGCTTCGCATTGAAGAGTTTCAATTTGCAGCATGAATAGTTCAATTTCTATTTAGGGTGCAATTCCAGAGGAAGTATAATTACAGTTAAGGGGTGTTACAGAACTGATGAAGCTTTAGGTTAGGAAAACACAGGAGATATTTTGTGAAAATATTTTAGGGTTATGCCTTGCTAAATCCTGAGGAGGTATAACTAAGTGAAAAACAACTTACTGTTCCGTTCACCTTTAAAAGTATGAGTGAATAAATAATGCTACACTTGACTTTATTAACTTTATTTTTTTTAATATCCCCCTCTGTTAGAGCCAGTACGTATGTGTTTATATGATTTTCTAAACATGCAAAATATAGTTAGTGGCACCTACAACAGAAGTTAAGTCTGTCATGTTTGAGATATTTTTGTTAATAAGAAGATTACTCAGTACTATCTCAAAGCATACATACATAAATCTACTTACTGGCAGAACTTATTCATTGAAGTGGGTACAATTGATATTCATTTAATATGGACAACATTTGAAGAAGCTCATTTTTCTTCCCTTTCTTTCCCATTTGTTTTCTCTTGCACAGTATGAATACTTCATAGAGATCGTGATCTTCCCTGTACACACCTGTTCAATCATGCTGCTCTTTGAATCCACCCCTTCACACCAACCCCTGCTTTTAGCAAAATATTGAGATGCAATGAAAGATGTCAGATTGCTCAGTGTCTGAAACAAGCTGCTGATTACTGTTGCCACTGTTTGCTGAATTACACTATTAAAGGCTTTTATGAAGTATTTGCATTGCTTGCTGATACAAATATCAAATGATGGCTATGCCACAGTGAAAAAGGAAATAATTCTCATTTTGTGACACATTTCTTCCAAGAAAAGACAGCAACAACAATCTGTGGAAAACATCTCTATACAGAGCACATTTCAGAGCGTCTTCTGGTTTCTTAATTGCTAAATTGTTCGAACAGTAGCCCTCTCTGCTGCTTCCAGCTTGTCATACCACTCTCAACAACAAAGGTAGAGATGATGAGGCTAAACCATCAGCCAGAGCTTCATGAGCTTGTATGTTACTTCAAGCCCTGTCTGTCCTGCCATGCTTTAGCCTCTTGTTGAATCAGGGACAATAAGAAAAATGAACCAACTAGGTAGATAGCTGTAGAGAAAACAGATCAGCCAAGTGTCTGGGAAGTAATTCATGAGAAGCAGCACCTCATGGCACTGTACATGTGCATCTGTTTAGTGTCTGCTGAGTGTCAGATACTGCTGTTTCTCATAAGCCAGGTGTTTCTCTGTGCAGTCTGAGCCCCAGAGGTCTGAGGTGGTCCAGGGTTATTGCCAAAAGATGACTGTGATGAGCCTACTATTCTGAAATGCTTTATGGCACTGGGTAGAAGGCAATGCATGGAGAGATCTCAGCCTCTGCAGATAATCCTTGTGTCATAACAGTTAGCGTGTTAGCAAATGGTGTTTGTGACAAGAAGGACCAAGAAGTGGTTCAATCCTGTATGAATGCTCAAGTAAAAGCTTCATACTGCTTGCTCACCAAAGGCAGTCTTTAAAAGTGTAGCAAGTGAGGGAATGATTCTAGAGAAATCACAAAAAGGAAAATGGGCCTTGGTTAATTTGCAAAGCAACAACACACTCAAGCTCTCCATGCTTTCAGCTGTAGCTGAAAACATCATGTAAATGAAAACAATAAATGGCCAGGAAGCTTGTGTGCTGCTGAGGCACATCTGCTTACTTCCTCGCTCACTTTGGTGGTGTTGTATTGTTTCTGCATTCCTTTGTATCAGTTGTGCTGCAAATACAAAGGGAAATATCTCATTGTTTAACAAGAACCATTCACTACAAGCTGATTACAAAGCCTTCAGCAGGCAGGCACTCTGCAAGCCCAGAAATGCACTGCTGCAGGTTCACCTACAGCAGCAGGGGATGCACAGCAGCATGGCCCAAGTGTTCTGCATCTCTGTTCCATTGTGCTAAGGACTCTCTCAGCTGAGGGAATTTTCCCTATATTCAGTAAGTTTGATTCACCTGGGATAAATGAGTAGGGGACAATGCTCAGTGCCCCTCACACATGCAATGCTGAGTGCTTCCAGAGCGCAGATACTGGCAAGAAAACTCTTGTGGCTGAAGGTCCTGGTTTTCCTGCCTTGTTTGTTACTGCTCCTGGGCTGGTTTTGATGCAGATGCTTCTTCGCTCCCTCTGCAATCTAGTGCCTTCCCCCTTTCATTTTGTAGCTGGCCTCATTTCTGATGTGGCTGGTACACCTCTTCTCTCCCACGGGGCCTGCTGGGGGTGGGGTGGGCAGCTGGCTCTGGGGAGATGGCCTTGGACTGGGATGTGTGAACTGGGTTGCTTCAAAATAGTTGGATGTGGGAAAAGACACCAGAGATTGGCTGAATGGGCTTCCCAGCACAGCTCACCCAGACTGACCCTCCTTACTTGTTGTTTAAGTATCTGCTGGATTTTGTGCTTTCTGAGGGAGAGCAGTGTCCACCAGCATGTCCAGTCTGACTCTGGGCACTGGGACAGAGATGGTGGTGGTCATTTTAGCAACGACAGAAGCTATTTGGTTGGTGACCTTTTGCTTTATGGCTGTAAATGTGTGATATTATCTGTGTCTGGGCACTCTGTCCTGTGTGGAGTGAAAACGTGTGTGAAGAGTAACCATGTAAAGTGGAGCTGTAAGAAATAGCACAAACTCATTATTCTGGGAGTGACTTGCTGTTGCCCCTCAGATCCTTTCTAAAACTCATCTCTGTGTAACAGTAATACACTTGGGAGAAAAATCTGCCTTGTCTTATGTGCTTTATTGTTTGTGAATGTCATTCTGAAATACTTACTTGTAGGGGGATAGAATATAAGAAAATGAAGATAGTGTAGAAAGTAATCTCACCCCTAAGGACTTTCAGCTGGGCCAATTATCAAAGATTAGGAACAGGCCTGACTTTAACGGGCCACAGGTGTAACCAATGAGAAGAAGAGTGCTAGAAAAGAGTGGGGTGGCTGGGTGAGAAGGGAACTGGAGTCAGTTGGCTGCTTTGTGAAGAAGAAAGTATCGGTGCTCTGAGGAGCTGCCCACAAGAAAAACACCAAGCAGGTATGAAACTTTTGTGGTAAGGAGACAACAGTATGGAACCCTGCAATAAGATGACAACACTTACTGGTGCATTTCTATAATTTAATTACCATTTAATGAGATGGGATAGTGTTTCTACATTTTGGCTTTTTCTTTCAATCTAACAGGAGTCTTTTGGTGTGGTGATGGCTCTGGTAGTCAGTTTTCAGTGTCATGTGACTGAAACTCCAGTGAGTGTGTCTGCTTTTGGCCAGCCATAATCTGGTTATAAACCCTTGCAGAAGTTGCTTTTGTGTTTCTCACTTTAATTCATGCCTGTTATAAATGTAAGCCTGTCAAGCAATGCTGTTGTCAGAAAGGACAAACAGACATTTGAATTAATTGACTACTTGATTATTTTTGCAACCTTTTTGACATAATGATTTATCCTATACTTTAATACTGCCTCTTTTCATTCTCACTACTTTGTATTTTTTGCCTGATAAATATTTATAATAGAGTAGAAAAAAATTCAAACTGAGGCAAGTTGTAACTTTTATGCTCTATTAAGACCTGAAAAAATGACAAAAAAATCAAGTGATGTGGAAGAAAATATAATGAGAATGTCACTATTTAATTCCACATTCTTCTTTCCAATGATAGTGCTTAATGGATTTGTGTTTCCTTGTGAAATATGTTAGAGTGCTGAGCTCACTTGAGGAAGACTCTCTTACATCCCAGTCTGGAGAAAAGGGCATGGAACTCATGCCCTGCGTTCTGCTTTAGGGTCTGCACATGTCACAACGTTGGTGTTTGTATGTAGCTTTACCTCTCTGCCTGTTTCCTCACCCATCTCATCTGTTTGGGATAATTAAAACTCAATGAAAAGTTCTTACAAAAACATTCTATGAAAATTGCATATACTTGAATTGGTGAGATATGGAGTAATTTCACTCCAGTCAGTCTGTACCAGCACATCCCATTCTGCCAGCTTCAATTAATCTGTTCCTGAAATTTTTGACAGTATGTGAATGTCTCTGCTGCTTTCTGTCTCTCCACTTAGCACATGAGAGGGTAATGGACTAAAGACTCTTGTCATCCCCTTCTGATGTGGTTTGGCAACAGATGGCAACAGGTCTTGGAGGAGAACCGTGCTGTGGCTCCTCCCAGCACCAGTATCATGTTTCAGTGCCATCTGGGAGGGGTGTGTGACATGAACCTGAACTGGCTTCCAGCCTCAAACATTCTTTTATCAATTAGCAGAGCTAGTGATGGATTTGACACAGCCTTGGGAGTGTGTTTCTGTGTCCTGCAGTATTATCTGCTGTGCATACTGATGATCTGCTCTATGCAGAAAGTTCAGGCCTATTTAAGTCATATTTACAGTACATTTTTTGTTCCCATTGGGTACACTGGCTTTTGTTTACTCTAGGAGGGCTAGAATACAAAACCTGATGCTTTTAGGAAGCACAGTTATGCACAGTATAAACAAGGTAAATATTACAAGTAGAAGCCAATAAAGCAACCTTCATTCAGGTGAGATTTCCCAAGGAGTGTCTTCAGTGCCATCCAAGTGCTGGCTGGTCCCAGCTGGTGTGCTGGGAAGTTCTGGTTTAATGTGATCAGTATTTCACAGTGTGACACACAGCATCTCTGCTGCTAGACGGAGAAAGAGCTGGCACTGGGGCTGGCCAGTCCATGCCAAGGGGCTCACCTTCCCTCCCTCTGAGCTAGCTGCAGCACCTGTCCTGAGCCTCCAGATGAATAATGTCTGAGTGGTTTTGTGGAAGGAGAGCCTGGGGAGTGCACAAAGCTAGATTAAGGGTTAACAGCTGGGGTGACATTTCTGTAAGTAGGCAGGAGGGATGAAAGGGTAAGGAGCAGTTGCCATGTTAAAGGCTCAGGGGATGCTGAGATGAAAGGTGTACTGAAGCTCAGGTAAAAGCAGGTGCCAGGACTGTTCTGTCAGTATTTGCTGTGTGTAATTCTGGCTTATGTCTCTCAGCTGGGCCAAATTGGTGTGCAAACCCCAGTGCATGGAGAGGGGCCTTCCTGGCTGTGAGGAACTGAAACCAATCCCATCAGTGCCCAGGCTCACATCTTAGCATGAATATAGATCTTCAGTTTGGTATTGGTATTTTTCCTTTTTGTTTCCTGTCTTATAAACAGTACCCCACTGAGAGCAACAGTTTTGATCTCCATCATCCTCATCTTGAAGGAACATTCACGTGTCCCAGAGTCATGTCTGGTCCTACTCCACAGCTCTTGGATATCTCCAGGAGTGCCAATAGAAACTCCAGTATTTCGGCCATCTTTGTTCTCCTGTTCACCATATGCTGGGGCAGATTTATAAAGGATTCTATCTGCATAATCACCAACCTGGTTTATGGCATCAGCTGTTCCAGTTGGCAGCACCAGGTGCTTTCCCCAGTCTTCCTGCTTTTTTTTTGTTTTAGCTTTGATCACTGCCCACAAAACAAATAATCCTCCTATGGCCACCTAAATGGCTGCCACTTTCTTATCACCATATGGCTCATCCCTCAGTGCCTCATCCACAGTTCTGGCACTGCTGAGCCCACAAGTTGTTCTGCCTTTTTCTCACTGACACAGTGCCATTTGCCCTGTCTGGGGATATGGCTGGAGCAACTTCTGACAAGGCAAAGTGATTTTGGCACTGTGTCCTTTCCTCAGGCATCTGTGAATTCCTCATTTTTACATAAATAATTTTTTCATACATGTCTTCTGTGAAGTGAAATAGGCTGGGACATAGACAGGAGTAGCTGGATAAAGTAGTCTTACTACTTAAATTAACATTTTTATCTTTGGAAGACATCTTTGACAACCTGTTGGCTGTCCCTTACTAGAAAAAAGCTTTTATTCTTGTCAGAGTGCTGTCTCTATTAGGGTTTGCAATATTAGTCCCAGCTGAATTTGTATCGCAGACCTTGTTGTGTTTCAGGATTGGTTTTGTATTTTTTTCTTGGTTTAGAACAGCCATTTGGGACATACTGTGTTGTTTGCCATAGAGATAATACACAGTGATACATTTTAAAATGCTTTTTAATGTGTTTTCTGGCAAATTGTCTGTTGCTGTGTTATGTGTGAAATCATCTAAAGGGGGACAAGCGACTTGGCATTTGTGCAAGCTTGTTGATTCTAACTAACATTTGCATTAGATTAGAACAGTGAATGCTGTCTCCAGTGAAGAAATGCTTTGCATTTTCTCAATGGTATTTTAAAATGGAGTACTGCTAGTTTGAATGAGTCAGCTGAAATTACAGAAAATGTTTCCTTTAAAATAACATCTGAATAGAAGCAGCTGTCATATCACACAGAACCTGAAACAAAGCATAGCACAGAACTTGGTTGACGTGTAATAAGCCTACTATTAGATTCTATAATGTTTTAATTTCTTCCCTGGGATATCTTTTGTGCACTAGGAATAGTGTTATTTGCATGTGAATGGAAAAAGCTAAATTATATTCCTAGGTTCGTGCAAAGAAGCTAATTTCTAACACTATGATAGACAAACTTCCTAATTTTTATTTCTAGAATCATTGTATCAGACTAAAACTTCTCTCATTGCTATCAGTGTGTTTGTCAGCTGAAGTTCTGAGCTCATCTAAATATTGTATGAGGTTTAGTGAACAGTGAAAATAATCTTTCTAAGACCCGTCTCACTAGTGGATTAATCAATACAATAGTTTCTCTTATAGGAAGTTATTGGTAGACAACATAGTTTATGGTTATCTTTCTATTTACTTTTGGAACTACCCTCTGAAGATCCATTAATTCTGGTTCATTTTAATTCAGTGAAGATGCCCTAAAAATTTTATAAGATAGACGTTTAATTTTGTTGGGGAAACAAACAGGAAAAAACCCCAACCCAGAAACAGTGTTCTCTATTGGAATATTTTGATGTTATGACATAATATGAAATATAATTTTTGGAAGGGCAATCAAAATGAAATCTTGAGTGTATTTGAAATCAAAATGATCTGGAGGCACAGCAAACACAAGGCATTTTATTTATTGCAGTGAAGCTTCACAAAGAAGAAAGATAAGGGTGACTTGGTAAACAACTTGTGTTTAGATAGCAGATAAATCTGTAAAATGAAAGCACAGGCTGATGGACAGAAAACGTTGTGTGTCTATTCTCTGAGTTACATTATCCATTTCACAAAGTGAAGCAGCAGACTGACTTTTCATCTCTCCTGTGGCTAAATAAAACGTCAGCCACCGTATTTAGTCAAATTGTCATTTTGGATTAAACATTTCCAGGAACTCAGCAGAGAAATATAATCAACACACTGAAAGCCCTTCCTGAAAGGAGAGAAAAGGATAACTGTAAAAAATGAGTGAAATACTGAGAGCAACATTTCTATTATAATATTTAAGGCTGGCACAAAACTTAGATGAAGAGGATTATAATCTCTTGCTGCTCTTGCTGAAGGTCTCATTTTGCTTAAAAGGAGGCTACATCTGGGTTTTAAAGACTTGCTGCACTGAAGGCAATCTGCCTCTAATATTTTAAGTGGAACTCTTTGCTTTCCCATAGGCCTTCCCTACTGTGGTGGGGATTTCCAAACTCAAAACTGAGGGTAAAACACAACCTGAAGGAAGAGGGTGGAGTGCAGAATAGCTGTTGTGGCCAGCTGATTACTGTGGGCTTGTTGTCATTAAACAAGCTCAGAAAAACCTGCTTTGAATTCTGTATGGATCTCTTGGCACTAAAGCAATAGGGCTTTGCTGAGGTTTATTAAGTGGTCAGAGCGAGCTGCATGCTTTTGAACTTAGTGTGCACATTAGAAGCATCTTTTTGGGGTTAAAAAGATGAAGGAGGTTAAAGAAATCTGAGAAATAATGTGGGAGTGTATTGAGACTACTCCTGGGTTCTGACTTAATCCATTGTACCTGCATGTTGTAGAGAGTGTATGATCACCAGGTAACCCGATGGAGTGCATTGATGCAGGTTTCAGTCAATGCTGAAAAAAACCCCCATGAATTAAAGATGGATGGGAAACCTTCCACTATAAACACTGGAAATGATTTCATTTGCCCTCTAGGTGCTTTATTTAAATAAGTATAACAAGTAATGTAGCAGGAATTGCATCAAGATCAGTAAAGGCTCCCCAACAATTTTTTGGTCATAAATCTCAAAGATTTTGATCTAATATTTTATATGTCTATTAACCCCCCATACTCACTTGTGCTTTTGCTCAAAATGGCCTTTTTGTTACCAGCTGTTGGAAACAGGGAGAAATATCCCCAAATGGAGATGCATAACACAAGGACTGGGAGTACCTTTGATGCCTTGGAGTGGCTACCTAGAATAGAGGCTAGGCAAGGTGAAGAGAATAAAAGTAGATATTTATTAAAGGCCTTCAAAATATACACCTTGGGTAGTCAGAAGTCTCAGAGGCTGCAGCCAAGCTGGACAATGGTCACGAGTTTTTCAGACAGATATAAGTTTGGTCTATTTACATATCAGGCATTAATCCTCCAATTACATCTTCAGGTAATGAAGTAATTATCTGAAGTTTGCTCCCGCCAATTCACTTTTGTTTATACATTTTGGGGTCTGTAGGGCGTTCCTTGGATCTCAGGTCCAGAGGGATTGTTTAGTCTGACCAAAATGTGAAGACAGTTAACTAAGTTAACTAACACTTTATGTGGAGTTTAGAATTATGCACTAATGCAGTACAGGATTTAAAAACATAAAGGCTGAAACCTTAAGGCATCATATTCTGTACAGGACATGATTTAAATCAGTGGTGTTCCTATTAGTGTTAACATGGTGGATGAGTCTTTCCAGATACAGGGAATCCTCATCTGCCAACAGCCAGGCAGAAGGGGATGCAAAGCAAAAGGAAGTGTAGCATAGGTCAGCTCCAGTGAGAGAAGGGAAATGAATGTTTGAGTAGCAGCCCCTTGGCCCTCAGTGTCTGAGAGCAGAACTGGTTTTAGAGACAGCAGAATTTCAGTATTGCTGCACTTCCTTGTAGCAGGGAGCCTGGTTGGCACCTTTGAGTCCCCATCCAATTGTAAGCTTTACTTAATGCCTATTGCCATGGCTGTGCTTTGTCTTTACCTGGTGACTTGCTTGCCCTTCAGAGTTTGAGAAGCTCTCTCCTAAAATTGAGTGATGGCTGCCTTGCTTTTTTTAACTCCTTGGCTAAGATTCTCAATACTTTTCACACGGTGTATTTTGGTAATTCTTAACCAAACAAAACTCCCCTTCTGTGTCTAGTAATCTACCTTCCTGCCCTTTCACTTCACTACACAAACATTATAGATCTAGGAGACTTTAAAGCTCTTACATTACTCCCCTTACACTCTTGAACTTGCCTAGAGGATTGATTATTTTAAATATTCTTACCAGCCCATGACCTCCCCTGACGGTATGAGCCCAAGGCACATTGCTTGCTGTTGAATTATAACACTCCAGGCTTGAGCATGTTTCTCATGTTTTTGCTGCTGATGCTGTTAAAGAAAAGTGCAGTTAGTGCCTAGTGCACCAAAATGGATGCATTTCAGTATGAAATTGGGGATTTGCACTTAACAGAGAAATTTTGCATCTCATTTGGTTTTAATATTTATTTTAAAGTTCTTAAAAAATAAAGAGTATTTAGTGTGTTACTGTTGTAGGATAATAGCTGTGTTTCTTCAATAACTGTTTGATCAAAAACATTAATAACAATTAAGAACAAGACAACACCTTTCATTTTTCACACACCTTCTAGGCAGATGGATCCTCAAGCCCACAATAAAACTATACAGTGTACAAAAGAATTGTTTTATCTTTGCTGACTTCTTGTTGCCTCGGGGACATGATGTAGCTGGTGTTTCAACTGAGGATGTGTTAAGCATTGCCATGCTGTGGGGAGGTTTTATCTGGAATTTTCCCAGGATGTGTGCTGATGTTGTTTTTTCATTTCTGTGAAAGGCCTCAGTACTTCAAGAAGTAGATTGATCTTGCCTCAACCCCCACTTGGGAGGAGAGCTTCCTGCTCTGCCTTCTGCTCATGGCATTTTCTTAGCTGGAAATATATTTGTTATTGGCAAATATCCAAAATATCCATTGTTCTTGTTCCCTTTTCATCCTGGCATGTGGGTGGATATGAGTAGGTGCTAATCTGTAGCTCTAAAGACAACACATTATAGACAGAAGAATAGTTTATTATAAAGTAACAAAACTCTTTTCAGTTCACAATGCCATTTTTCATTGATGTAACAGTTATCTACAGCTAAAAAACAAACTAGAGAATTTGCAGTTTTGCAATGTGTGGGGAAGTTAGCTTGGACACAAGTGCAAAATAAGTTTATTTTATATTTAAACAAATAATAAAGTAACCAAAATGGTATTAAATCACTTGTGCTAAGTTTTTTAACAGAAAAAAATTTGAAGTGTATACCAATAGAGGGAAATTTGTGCTCAAGTACCATTTACTAAAGGGAACTAAACTCTTTACTAAAGGGAATTAAACTATTGCTGTCTGCCATATCTATTGTTATATGAAACATAACATCCTTCATCAAAAATACGATCTTTCAATGGATATTGTGACTCAGAATCAGAAATTTATTAAGGGGGGGATAGAAGGAGACAAGAGAACTTCATAGTTTAGAGGGAGACACTTGAACACCTGGTCCATACCACAGACAGTCATGAGTATTTCTGCATTTCAAAAGTAATAAAACTTCCATATTGAATAATACTAACCACCCTAAAATAATTTTGCTTTCAATCAAAATTAGCTGTCACCTTACTTCCAAAAAGTTAAGGACACTACACCTTGATAATTTTATTTTACATTTGTTTTTTATTTCCATATATTTCAGATACACTCAGGGGCTTAAAGAAACTGAGGTGGAAATTTTTCTGCACAAATGAATAAACTGTAGGTACTGTTAGTGTCCCTTCACTGACCTCAGTGGTGATTGCGAGAGCACGTTTGCTGGTCACGTAACAAGTGCTGTAATTCATGTACTTTGTGAATTAATTCAGTTTTAATAAGCAGAATTGCTAAATGGTGTCAAATTATTGGTAGAGGTTTTATGAATCAAGAGCTTTTATCCCTAGAGATGTGACTGGCTAAGAAGTTATCCAGTCTTTTTAAAGGAAAAAGAAATGGAAAAACTGGGAGGGAGTAGAAGATTTTTGCATTCCCAAAATTTATTAATTGTCTAAATTTTACATTAGAGCCACAATGTGTTAAGCATGTTTAAAAACTGTATCACCTCATACATACAGTGAATCTTGCAAAATATATTGTTAGCTTTATGCTTGCCATTATACTGAGTTGTTGCTTACACACCAGATAAATCAGTCTTTCTATACAAGGATTTCCAAAAGCAGCCCTGAGTTTATTATGTTGATACCATACAAATGGCTGCTTTAGGTCTTGAATTTGTAGTGCTTGCATAGCTTGAGATAACAGGCACTTGTTGTATAGTCCTCAGTTACAGCGCAATAGATTATGTAGCTGTAGCAGCTTGCAGGTGTGTATGCTACTTATTTTAGTTAATAAATTCTCATTGCTACTTTTTTTCTATATAAGATTGTTGGTTATAGCCAGAATTTTATGGTTAGGAGCACATATTTTTTATAATGGATTCCATTACAGAGAACAATTTGCCAGGTTGCCCTGCAAATCCTGCAGATTTGATCAGTGCTCTCCAGCAGTGTCACCACCAGAACAGTTTATCAGAAAAGGGAATGGGGCAGTTGCTCATGAGCTTCTCAGCTTTTCAGCTCATTTCTATTTATTTACTTGCTCCAGGACTCTGGTATTTTTTCAGTGTTTCATATGTTGACTCCTTCCCTCCTGCTTCTTCTGACCCCTTTCTTCTACACACACTTTTACAGAGAGATTAGAGCATGTTTTTATGGATTGACTGATTTTTAAAATCTACCAAAACTGGAGCATCTTGCACAACAGATTCCCCCAAAAGATACTCTGGGAGATGTTTCATATAGAAAAAAGGAGAAGGGAAGGTGAAGGTGCTGATGATTCAAACCATTAAACACTTCTGGGTTGGGTGTTGTACTTTAAGCATAGCAACTCTCTAAGTTTTCAGTAAAGTATTGGACAGGAATATGCCTTTCTGTAAGTTCTATAAAACCCCACAGTTGCAAGCAGTTATACAGCTCTTTATTTAAGTGGATAGTTGTCTAAGAAGAAATGAGCCCTGAGTAAAACAGTCCATTAATTTAATCAGCTTATCACAAAATCCTCCCAGTCCCAATGTGGCAGAGGTAAAACTCGGTGAAATGAGTTCCTCTTTGCACAGTGGCTGCTTATGAGCTCCCCAGAGGCTGCCTGCACCTCCTGAGCCACGCTGCAGAACCTCCCTGCAATGGTCTTTTCACTCTGTTTCCCTCAGCATTAAATTCTGAGACTTACTAAATTCAAGTGAGGATATAGCTTATTCAGCTGTCTCACCACCACATGTACTTATTGTTTCTTTTGTTTTCCTCCCTTTTCATGCTTTTCTGAGACTTTTTGAATGATAAATGAGTGCTCTAATTAGCTATTCAGCAAAGGTAAGAACTTCTTGAGCTCTACTGGCTACTGAAATTCTTTCTTCTAATACATGTACTTTTAGCCTGAACGTGATTTCTGTACTGTAGAATAGTTACTAAAAAAATCTCCCGCTTCATGAGAGAGGAAATGTTCTTTTTACTTCAATAGAAAACATTTTCCTATGTGTTTTGCAAAATGTAACTAATTTCTTTTATTCTTTCATTGATTGGATTTTGCAATTCAAAGCATCTTTTACCAGTACACTTGTATGCATTAAAGCAAAACAATTTGTTTGAAATGAGATGCTTCACGCTCAATTATATCTAAATTTCTCATCTACAACTCTTGATTTCAATCTCGGGTGTCTGTGTGGCTATTGAGGCTGAAACAATGCAGAAAGGAAATGCTGTTATTTTCAATTTGTAGCAATTATCCTCAGAGTGTGGCAGATGTGGTGGTATTGAGTTTCTGCACATGGTAAGGCAGCAGCCTGTGGAAAGGATGGCTGATTTCTCTTATACCTGTGGCTGTGTTCCTGAGTATGGACTGCTGGACATGATGTGTGAAAACAAGCTCCCTCTGAGCACAGCAGTACTCTAATGTGCAGTTAAATCCTCCATGCTTAAGACTTAGTCATTATCAGAAATAGGACTTCAATCTATGTTTATCATAAAAGATATGGCCCTGATTTAAGAAAATCTTCCCACATAAGTAGATGCTTAAACTCTGCTCTAGTATGAGCATGCTGAAGTCACTGGTGTTATGGGTATGTGTCCTTTGAGGCAGATTAGCAAGAAATCAAGAGCATTACTGCAGCCTGGATGCAACCACTCCCAGTAAATCTGGCATGCTCAAGAAGAGCAAAATACCATATCTTGATTTAATTATTAGGGAGAGTCTGGAATTGAATAGATGCACACTGGAGCTGGAATCCTCAGAAGAGTGTTGGGAAGCTGTGAGTGTACACTGCTTTCCTGAACTGGAAGTTGTTAAGGCACTACTGGCATTATTATTATTATTATAACTGATACTCTGGTAGGGCCTGGAGGGCTTGGTAAAGTTCTAGAGCCAATTCTGGCTCTGTTCCAAGTGTTATTTTGTCCAAATATAATTTAGGGTATGATATTTTAAGTGGCCTTGGAGTGGGGTGTGGAAAGTACAGCCCTCTGTGCTTAGTGCTCTAGGCCCGCAGAGCTGTGCCCCATGCTGCTCTCTCTTTCTGAAAACTGGTCTGCAAAGTAGAGCAGCTTTGAGAGGAGGAACAGAAAGCAAATGTCACTGTCATATGCTACTGCCACACAGTGGAAAGCTGGGCTTGGAAAATGAAGGTGATGGGGATATTATTCAAAGCATATAATCAAGGTCAAAATGGCAAGGCTGACTACACAGTTTAGGACTTCTTTAGGTCCCACCTTCCAATTAAAGGTGCTTTCTGGAAGGGAGGCAGGCATGTCTGACTTGGCATCAGGAGCTGGAAGCGAAACCAGTTCACCACATCCCAGCTGAGTGCTGTGTTCCTGTGGAGAGGGCACAGGGAGGCTCTGAACTTCCCTGCCTCCTTCTGTGACCCTTCCTACCTCCTTGTGTACCCCCTCTCTGGGAGAGCTGACAAGCTCAGGCTGTGGCTTTAGTGGAATGTTAGCCTCTGTTTGACAGTCTGGTCAAATCCATGCTCTGGGAATAACTCTTTTCTGCTTTGAAGCAGGGCTAGTCAAAAAGAGATCCTGCAGCAGATTACTTCCTTCTCTGGGGAATACAGAGAGCAGCAATGCCTGAGACAATTCAGGGCATTGAGCTGCCTTGATCTCCCCACTCTTCAGGAGCATCCAGACTGAGGGCAAAGTCCCCTCAATCATCAGGAACATTCTTTTGTGCAGTGTTTCTTTGGGCACCTGGAGTCTTGCCTGTTTTTGCTGCAAGTCAGCTTAACTTCGTACCAAGAGACTGCTTGATTTATAATGCTTTATTTCTTTGTTCCTGTGGCATTCTCTTCTACTCTTGTCCCTTCTCATGAGTTCTTTGGCCAGGTGGTCTTTGTTTTAGTTGCCATCCCACACAGAACTCTAATTTTAAGCAGAAAACAGATTTACCTATGATGAGAGATGATCCAGGTGTGTGTCTGTTACAACAGAGACACCCAAAGCTGTTCCTTTTGTGCTGATCCTGTCCCATAACTCTTTTGAAGAGTGGTTCAGAATAAGGAATGGAAAGGGTGAGCTGTGCCATCAGTATGGAGTTTGCAGACTGACTCAGGCTGTTCAGATAGTTTATATGTTGAATGCTGATTCCCAGGGCACAATCAATTTTTGTTAGTCTTCTGAGTGCTCATTATGTAGGCAACCATGAGCATCTATGAATCATTTTGAGATTACATTTCTTTTGAGCATGAACATAATGTAATATGGGCTGTTAAATTAAGCATTGCAGACTGTAAAGGTAGCTGTGGGCCAGATTTAATTCATACATTTAATGGACAAAAAAAAGTTCCAAAGAAGCAAACTCCTGCTGATCAGGTAATGCTGAGTATAATCAAGTTGCATTCTGTTAAAGGGAACTGTCAGCAAAATAAAATGCCAGGTAAGGTGAAGAATACAAAAAGTGCAATGCACTTCTAAACTGAAAAGCTGCCAGCTTACCTGCAGCTTGTTTGTTCCTCAATCATTCTGAAGTTGGATGAGTAAAAGAATTAAGCTTGGAAAGAAATACAAATTCATTATTACCTTCCATTTTGGGAAACTCAGGGTTGTATCTATTTGTGAAGCTGAAGCCTCAACTCCATGCAGTGTGAAAAGAGATTGTGCCATCTAATCCCTGTAAAAACAGAGAGGAGTCATGTATTAAATTGCATTACAGAAATACGAATAGAGGGTTTTCAGGTTATTTAGCCATACCATTCAAAGGAAACCAAGTGCTGAGAATGTGCAAATCAAGTCTTTATGAATAGAGTGGTGTTCTGCAGAGCTTCTGATTTGGATGTTGCAGAGTCTCCAGTATTTAATGTGCCTTCTGGATTAAAAAAAAAATAAAATTGCATAGTTGTATTGTCACTAAGATTCTCCAGATTAGAAAAAACCCAACCAAATGGAATTTTAACTCTGCTATCTAGAGTTTGAAATCATCAGGGGCTTTTCTACACTATAAATCTATTTCTCTTTCATCCCCAGAAATATATTCTGAATCTTGTGAATAGGAAGGTGTTGGGTTGTGTGGGGAGTTTGGAACATGTTCAGAACCTTTAATTTTTCTTTAACTCTGAGGTGTTCTCTTCCAATAGTATTTGTCATAAGTTCCTTCATGAATGTGGATAACCTTGCCTTGTAAAAAGTAGTAATGAGATTTTATAGAATTAACTTTCAGATCCTCCAAGTGTAGTTGCTGCCACTTTTTATTACCAAGAAACCGCACCCACCAACCAACCAAGCAACAAAAGAAATGTCTGCCCTCTTCCCCCACCCTGTCCCGTCTCAAACCCCTGAAACACTGGAATTAGTTTGGGCTGATAATTTGCTTGCAGCTTTCGTGGTAGAGGCTGGAGTAGAAGGGTTCACTCCAGAGTTGCATCTTATTCTTGGGGGTATTTATGTGTACTCTCACGTCTGGGTCTAATTTGAAGGAAAGTTGAAGTATGGCAGAAGGCTGTGAAAAGATGCCATGTTTTGTATCTCATGTCTGGCAACACTCACGAAAATAACAGCTGTAAAGGAACAGTTTCGTGTGTTTACTTCAAATTCCTGTGTTTTGGTGACTGTTTTTCCTTAGTGAGGAATTGCTTTACTGTCACAGATGGAATGCAGGATAAAAAACTATTGTATCCATCACAAAATAGCAAGTGTAGCACTAGTTTATAAACCTTATGAATACTGGGAGACAAATTTATTCAAGGATTAAAATCTCACTTATTCAGCTATAGCAAAATGGGAAAAACACATAAAGAAGATTCTTCCTTATTTTATTAATGAGAGAAAGCTGAGGAGAAGGGGGAGAGGAGGCAGCAGGACAGAAGAGGGCCAGAAAGAGCTGGCCATGGCTGAGGAGAGGCTGCAGGGATGCGAGTAAGGAACAGGTCTAAATTCTACATTGAAGGGAACACACTGGGAAGAGAGAAGAGTTACTGATTTAGCACTAAAACAGCTATGTGGAGATGTGTGGGGACCAGAAGAAAGAAGGAAAGTGTGAGGAAGTATCTGCTTCACATGGAGGTGACTTTAAGTTTTGTTTGTAGGTTGCAGGCTTTTCCAGAAAGTGCCAGAGCTGGAGGCTCTGGACACATCCCAGGCCCCAACCTCAGTAGCTGCTCATGCAGTGCACTGAGCATTATATATTTGAATTGCATATTGAATTACATAGAATTATATTTACTTATTAGGCGTGACTGTGCATATGTGCTTAAATTTCTGTGTGTGAGAAATAGCAAAAGACAATGCAGCCCTCTCTGTTCCATGTATGAATTCCATGGGGCTGGGGCACAGCCCTGCCAGCCCTGCTGCCTCTGGTCACAGAAGCACTGCAGATGTGATCCAGAGTGTTCAATTACCAACATAAAACTTGTTTGCTGTATAAAACTTGAAAGCTACTTACCCTACTGTGAAGGTGTCTGTCAGTCTGCTTTAAAATAATGCATTGCAAACTGGCATTTACTGAGTTAATGAAATGCCCTCAGGGAGGTTATGATGACCCATTAAAAGAAAAGGCACTGTCAGATAATTTAAGCAACTTTGCGAAAAAAAAAGCTTCAATTTTTTTTTTTCTTTTTTCAAAATGCTGCTAATGTGTCCTTTTTTGGCATTTGAGGGTGAGAGAACACTGATGCCTCTTTTCTGTTCCAGAGCCTTTCCTGCTGCCAGGGGCTGTGCTGCTGTGGGCAGGTGCTTTCTTTATCCCAGCATGAGGTCACCTCCTGCTCTGCTGTGGAGCTTGGGCAGGGGCTGGCCTGGGCTGCGGCTCCTTGTGCTGAGGTTTGTGCAGGCTCCAGCCAACCCCTGCCCCCCATCCCAAAGCCTCCCACAGCCCTGTGCCGTGTCATAGCTGTTCTCCCAGCTCTGCAGCTCAGCCCTCTGGCAGATGCTCTGTCCTGCCTGTGTCTAATTCCATGTTTGATGTCTGTGCAGGCAGTATGGACATGATGTCAGTCTGTCCTTGCCAGGGCAGCTTTGCTTGATTGTGAGTGTGACAACACAGACTCTCTTCACAGAGAGCATCCAGTGCAGGAGTTTACCTGCAAAGGAGGTGGTGGAAGGAATTTTTATTGTACCCATTTGGAACACAATCTGACTAAAAATACAACTGATACTTTGCAATATTTAGTACTGGTTTTAACAGAGTTATGTGCAAGTTGAAATAAAAGCCATAGTTTATATGCCCCTATTTAACAGAAAATATGTACAAGCTGGCTTTATTATTGGACATATTCCTTTCACCAGCATCACACCTTATCTAGCAAAGCAGGATTTCTTATTTGTACTAGTTTGTAAGCAAACCAGTGAGAGATTCCAAGTCAGAACTACAATTTAATAGGAAAATTACAGAAACGCTGGCTTAAACTGACAGAGTCAGAATACAACCTGGCACCCTGTGGGTCAGGGTGGTGGTAGCAGTCTGATTAAATGGTGGATACAGTCCTGTTGAAGTGATGGATGTGGTTCTGTCAGAGTGGTGATCCAGTAGATCTGATCCTTCTCCAGTGGTGGTTCTTTAGCTCTTGTCCTCTGGGAATCCAGTGGTAGGTGCTGCCCATGGTGTTCCAAAACTCAGCTTATACACAGGTAGGAATGCTTGGTTCCTCTTGGTTCCCCCTCAGAAGGGGGGCATCTGAAATGGGAATCTGTAATTCTGTGAGTCATGCTGTGAGACCTTGGTGCTCCATCAGTGACCATGGCCCCCTGGAGTGAGTTATCAGGGCTGACCCATGGAGAAGATAAAGAGCCCTGCCCCACCTGTTTTAACAGCTTATGAGCATGGTAATACAATATGCGCTTTTGGTTACATCTCACATTGTAACCCAAGACGTTCTGTTTTTATGAACTGAAGATTGCTTTTACTAGCAGGAAAAACTGGTATCTGAACCAGTGAAACCACTTTGTTGCTATGGAAAAATTCAGGGTGTCAAAAAAAACCACCGTACTTGTTATTCTGTCCTTTGGTTTCAAATATCCTTGGCCAGTTTGGGTCAGCTGTCCTGGCCACACTCTCTCCTGGCTCTCTGTGCTCCTGCTCCCTGCAGAGCATGAGACACTGAGAAGCCCTTGACTGAGTGGGCACTACTGAGCAACAGCTAAAGCATCGTGTGTCACCAACATTATTCTCATACTAAACCCAAAACACAGCATGATACCAGCTACTAAGAAGAAAGTGAACTCTATCCTAGAGAAAACCAGAATATGTGTTTTATTTGTTCCATTCTCTCTCTTTGAAAGAGACCCTTGAGCAGTTTGGTACTTTCAAACTATTTCTTTAGTATCTTTGTGCATACCACTTATGCTTATGAACTGCATATAGCTGTGTTGAAGAGTTTATTCCCCTGCATTTTATCAATACAGTAAATTCTTAATGTTCAACTTTTTAAAAAATAATTTTCTTGTGAAGTACCAATATTTGTAATTAAATAAGGAAGTGTTACTATTTTATTTGTTTGTGAATCTCTCTCTGCTGGGCAAGCTGGATAGATTATTTTATTAATCTTAAAACTGTAAGTATTCTCTCATTCTGCTGCCTTCTGCCCTTTATTATCCTATAGCAAGCCTGTAACCATGTGTGTAGACTATCTAAGGTACAGACTGCCCTCACATAACCCACTTGACTGTTCAGCAAAAATGAGATTTTTAATGGTCTGGTTACTTGTCATTAATTGGCTTAGACAGGCTTGAATTTTGTCACACATCTTGACCTTTATTGAACCAACAACTTTGACAAATATAAAGGTCAAGAAATTCTGGCCTTAGCACTTCTTATTGGATTACTTTGCTCACATGCCAAAATCCAAATCTCTGGTTCTTATAAGTGCTTCTATAAATACACATAATTATTCTAGTACCTGAGTGGAGCCAGAGCATTAAAATATGTTGTACATTAACAGTGGTGTGATGTCTGCTCCTCTGACTGAAGCCTGCTTCAGTCTTTGAAGGGAAAAAGCTATCCACAAAACTGAAAACCACTCTACTTCAAGGTTTAGTACTGTAAAAAAAAAAATTATATTTCAGATCCTCCTGTCCTTGGGAGGCTTTTCAGAGGACCCTTTATGGGAGTGATATCAGGAATAGTTCAGACTTGCAGAAGACAGAGGCAATGAGAAGAGTATCTATTTTCGGGTGTCACCCCCACACTGCCTTGCCCAGACTCACCTCTTCACCCTCCTTCATATGTCTTTTTGTTCACATCCCAAGCGTGATGAGTAATGTTTGTTCTCTAAAACATAAAATCTTACCCTGTATTACAAAAATGAACATATTTCATGGAGGAGATGTCTGTAAGATTCAAGAGGAGAATGAAAGTTTATATGCTGTCTGTAAATCAGCATCTTATTTAAATATTGAGTTTTATACATTTCTATGCCTCTATGTTACTGATGCAACATTTAGTACTCTTGGGTTCAATAGTTGAAGAGAATAGCAGCAGTTTTATCAGAAAGAAGTAAATAAAAAGAAAGGCAAAACCCCAAACCCACTTATTTGTGAAGCAGGTCTTTTATTTGTGAGTAATTCATTGCCTGCTGGTGCTCTCTGTAACCTTTTTGTGAATGTAGGGCACTGTTGTCTACCCATGTGTGCTGCTCTTCTAGTTCCATGAGTCTGTAGCTATTAATAGTCATTTCCATCCTTGCTGAATGGCACTTTTCTTTCCCTGTGGTTCATTTGTCCCAGGTGTTTGTGAATCTTGAAGCTTTGACTTTTGTGAGCTGTTATTGGGCCAGACACTCTCTTGTGTCAATATTCTCTAAAATCTGTGAGGGCAGGAAGAGTGCAATTTACAGTTGTGCTCGTAAATGGCAGAAGCAAATATACTAATGAACCTGACATATGGCTTTACATGAGGAAATTCTCAGTGGCACTGCCCTTATCTCCAGCCCTTTAAAGCTGCATGAATGTATCAGGACTGTGGTTCACACCACTAAATAAGTGAGGCATTTTATATACACCACTTCAGGCGTCGGTCTTTAATTTTGTAAGTAGAAGTAAGTGACCATAAGTCCAGAGTGAGTCAGTTAATGAAAGGTTACAAAGTGTTCAAGGAGTAAAACTAGGGAATGGCAGGAATTCTGAACTCATGTCTTTATGATGGGGCTTCTCTCACAGCACTTGGGTCCTGCACTTGTAGCAAAAGTTGAAGAACAGGAGGTGTCAGATAATGCCAAGAATTGTAGAGCACAGGGAGGTTTTGTATTACAGGGACACATAAAAACTGTTTGGCTTTTATTATGCATACCTGGACCACATATCTCAAGGTGAGAGAATCAAAAGCTGAAACTCCTCATGGAGGGAGTGCAAAATTGTATATCAGCCTGATTTGCTTCTGAGCCTGGAAACCCTGTGATACCAAATACAGATGTCCTAGTTGTCATATGGGGAGATAAAATGAATGAGATTATTTTAAATATAGAGGCTCAGCTTAACAAGGCTATTTATATTCCTTCCTCCATGTGAGACACATTGTGCTCTTCTATGATGGCAACAAGATCTAGTAAGTGAACAGTCAGAGTTGTGAGTTGATCAACTTAAAAAGCTTCTGAGCTTCATGTACTTCTGGACATTGAAAGGCAGTTCTTTAGTGTCCAGAGAGGCTGTGAAACAAGCCTGACCTATTTACTATTCCATTTAAATTGTGGTGTGCCTAATTGCCCTACTTTGCTATTTAGTGTTCTAAACCAGCCATCTAGCTTGTTGTATTTTTGTTGTTGACAGAATCCTGCCAAGTCTTTCATTTTGGAGTAAAATCAACATGTTTAGAGACAGCTGCCTTCAGCTGACACTGTAATTGTTCATGTTTTCTCAGTCATTGATACTTTTCCCTGTAGTATGTTTTCCACCCAGTGTACATTCCCTGAATATCAGAATACCCTCAGGAAATTGACATAGCATACTTCTGCTCCTAAACTTGCGTTTTGGCGTACAGATTTATTATACAACTATGAATGACTCTAATAAATATTAATTTAGGTGCTTTTTTCCCCCTTCAGGTTATTTCTGTTAGTGTAGTGAGACAGCTACTATCTACTCACTATCTTAGCACACATAATATAACTGAATTAAATCCTGACATGAGGTCCCAAATTCATTTTGGAGGTCAGCAACCAGAGAAGAGCAAAGACAGGAATAGTCAATATGTTAGACAGAGCAAAGATTAATGTAGATATCTGTTACTATATCAGAATCATCATCTGTTGATAAAGAGCTATCAGAAGGATCATTAAATGAATTTTCCAGCTGTCCTCATCCTCTTTTCCCTGTTACTCTGGCAGGTTGTGGCCACATATGGCCTGTTTAATAACACTTCTGCAGTACCTATTATGCGTTGTTACTTCTGCACCAGTACAGCAGATGAGCACAGCACAGCCCAAATTCTGTGCCTGTAAGTTCTCCAGGCCAGGGGCTGTAACTTCTTGTGTTTATGGTACTTAACATAACGAGACCTTGATCTTAAGGAACAGCTAATTGAAAACAAACTGGAAATTGTCATTAATCTTGGAAGTTGTAAAATAGCAGCTTGTGGCTTAGACACCTAGCTTGGTATGATTTTAAATAGGAATTTGTTATGAAATGGTGAATAAAAAGTAAAAAATAATCACTCTTGTGTTAAATCACAGCTTCTAACTGATGCCCACACCCAGGGTCAGTAATGTTTTACTTCTGCTAAAGGAATTTTTACTGCGCAGATTTCAAAAGTGTCAAAATGTTCTCACAATTTAGTGCATAGTCAATGCAACATAATTTTTATTGTTCTAAAATTCTGTAGGTGTCTTAAAAGATTTTGATGCAGTAAACACTTTCATTTCACTTCTTCTAATCAATGTGGACTTCATGATGACATCTTATTTCAAGGTTAATGTTCCTGTATTGTGTAAGGTTGTAATTTTAATGAAATATCCAAAATAACCTGTAATTGCTTGTTTTAAGAAATTTGATAATTATTTTGTCCCACAGCAGATAATGTTGTTCCTGTTATATTGAAAAATACATTATTATTTTCTTTTCCCATTACTATTAAGATGGATATTTTTCAACATATTAGAAGATCATTACTAAAGCAAAATAGACTTATGAAACTGGTAATTTGTCTGTCAAAAGCAGACCACAGATGTCGCTGAAAGAGGTACACTAATGGAATGGCACTAATGCAATTTCGCAAATAACTTAATGAAGCATGTAAAGCATATTTCTTCCATTAAGCACACAGAGTATGGAGTCACATCTTGCTTACTGGGTGTGAAAAATATTTTTAATTAACTTAAACATGAAGAGACTTTTCAAGGTTATGCTACTGAAAACCATTAAAAAAGTGCAAAAAGTCAGAGAAGGCAGCAGAAACAGCAAAACAACAGTATCAGATGAGTAGAACGCTGAATGGTAACAGATGAAAGCAAGGCAAAGGAAATGAACAGGCACCACTATAAACCAGGGAGACTCACCATGAATTTATCTAAAGTCATTATGTTTTAACAAGAATGTGTTTAGAGGAGTTAAATTCCAGACCCAGGACTATTCCCATAAGCCTTCCAAGCCTTTCCTTTCCTAAAGGTCAGTGTGATGGAGCATGCAGTCACCTTCTCACAGAGAGAGTGTGTATTGCTGAAAATCTATACTCCCAATTACAATTTCTCCAGTGTTCAGCATGAGCTCAGCTCACTCTGAGGGCAGGTTCTGTTTGTGTCATGGTCTGATGGCACCAGTGATGAATGCCCTGAATGCCAATACAATGTTTGCCTGTGCCACTCAGGGTGACCCCTGCAACCCCTGCTTACTTAAAAAAAAATTTTTAAATCCTTTAAATGTTTTCTTTTAAGTTGGAATATTTCTGTTGAAATGCAAAAACAGTTGCCACTATTTCCTATGGGAGATGATAGTAAATTATTCTCTGTGTGTTCTTGTTTAAAATGCCAAATATCAAGGAAGTAATGTCTGTAGTCGAACTGGCCAGTACCAACCAGATAAAAAGGTTATCTCTGTAATTTCAGTTAGGATTCTACTTTTAAAGCTTTGAGTTAGCAAAGAATTCAAGAAAATATTTTATTCATCCAAGCATTTTAGTATATGCTCATATTCTTAGCTAATGACAAGTAGTGAAATTGGATTTCTGTTTTAAGTTACTTGGCTGATGGTCACTTATGTTGTAGAGAAAACAAATTCATCAAAATAATGTAAATACAATTTTGAGTTGAGTTGAAAGAAAAATCATTCAATACTTCTTATGAATTTAAAAATAAAATGTGGGTACTGTTGAGTAGAAATTTTTGTTCTTGATTTTCTTAAATATCAATATAGATTGATATTTGCTTCTTATTTCCAAAAGAAATTCTTTTAGCTAAGAGTTCAGTGTAGATTTAGCAATACCAAGACATGATAAGTCTAATTTTTTAAGGAACCTAGTAAAAATTATTTACATCTGAGGATACATTTGAATATTTTTCCTCAAGACTTTCTAGTCCAGCTTGAATATTTTAACCCAAAACCAATTTTTTTCTGAAACGTTAAAAGTTAAAATGCAATGTACTAAGAAGCATTGATGCACCTTTGAAATTAAAGGAACTATAGTCTTTATTAGAATTACAAGTAGCACAATGAAGAGTTTATATTTTGTCTCCATATAAAATGGAGTTTATACAATTACTTATGGTCTTCTTTCTGGCTTTCTCCTTTAGTTATAGTGCTCAGGAATGAATTTGAACATGTACTGGCATATTTCTGTCATCATCCCAGTTTTAGCAGATTGACTAAAAGACATTGTGGTGTGCCTGTTTCTTTATTGGATGCAACAGCTGCCCCTCTAAGAGCTTCCCATTTCAAAATGGCAGTCAGGGAAAATTGTTGTATTCCAAATCATCCAAATCCTTTTTTCTAGCTATGAACGAAAAGGCCTTTTTATTGATTCTGTCATAAAAGAAAGTTCCTTTTATGGAAAGTTCTTCTGAAAAACAACCATAGTCACCTTTAAATGTGAGAACAAGTAAAGGACAATTGCAGTAGCTCCTTTCAGCAAATGACCATAAAACAGGGTGAAGGTTTCACTAATCTTAGTGATTTCTTATTTTTCAGTTCTCTTTAGTCATCCACACCAACATGATTGATCTCAAATATATTGGATGGTAAAACATCTTCAGAGTTAGCAAAAGATTTTACTGAAGAAAAATTTGTACTTTCCATGTTTTCAAAAGACTAGGATTCCTATTTTAGCATTATCTGGCATTTCATTGAAAATCTTTTGGGATATATACTCCTAATTAGAGCTTTATTGAAGAATGCTGGGAAAATCACTCATTGGTTTGTGTAATAAAATCTCTGAGGCAGTTTAATTTACAACATCTGTAGTCATGACTAATTTCTATGCAGATGTTTTGTGTGCAGCACTGCTAAAGCCAATGGAAATTTGCAATGGGAGTGCTGTACATTTACCCACCTAAATCTCCCCCCAAGGTAGCAGAGCAAGTGTAAAGTTTTGGAAATCAGATTTATGTGCACTTCTCAGCTACAAGGTTAATTTCCCTCTGGCTGCTACCTGATAAGAATCAGACATTAATATCATTGATTTCAGTGTTGCACTCATATTAAGCCTGTTTAATGGAAGTTCACTTATTTAAAACACTGCAGTGATGTAGAACAAACAGGGCAGTGAGTTGTAACAGGAGTTTTGCTGATTTTCGTTTCTTTGCTGTAGGACAACCTGGCAAAGAAAGATCCTCCTTTCCTTCTGGGGTTTAAATTTTGCCAGAATTCAAAGCTAGTGTTTAGGCAGAATGAGAGTCCAGCATGTGACCTGTCAGATTTGAATTCTCAGCCAGCATGATGGAGGTAGAACATTTTCTGATATTTGTTCCATTGCCTATAATGGTAATTAACCTGTGTATGTTAATTAACCCATGTCTTAAGGTGGTTTTCATAACTTGGTCCTTGTGATGAATTTATAAACCCTATTCAAAAGGGAAAAAAATCTAATTAGAGTAGAAATAATATGAAATAAAAGCCATCAATCAGTAAACAGAAACTCATTTACATAAATTTGAGTCAAAGTGTCTTTACAGGAATTGAATATTTCTCATGCTGAATTAAAGAGATCAAGAATGAAATTGCTAGAAATTCATAAAAGCTACCAAAGGAACATGCCAATAAAGAAAGTATTACTGGGAGTTTTAAAAAATAAAGTAATATTACTTAAAAAAATATTGTATGTAGTTTTAATAAAAAATACAAAAACCCCCAACTAGTAAAACTAGGTATGTATGCATATATAAATAAATATAAATTAACAAATTTTTATACTAATTTTTAAAACTTTTTTGAGTGTCATTATAGATGATCTATAATAAACACTTTTCAATAGTACCCTTTATTTGTGTTTTAAGTAGTAGTCTACCTGGCAATCTATGTTTTTCATACTGGTGTTTTTCATTAATAAAAAGACAAAGCCTAGTCCATTTTCTGGATATTATCTATTTGTAAAGACAATCTTTGTTTTGGAGGAGTTGCTTAGAATTCTGTTTCTGATGGTATTTTATCAGGATTAAGAGAAAATAGTGTGTTTGTCAGACAAATATCTTGAACAAATTCTTCCTGTACATCATCTGTATATACATGTCATTTCTGGAAACTCCTTTTGGTCTACAAAGTAAATGTACCAGAATTTTTTCCCTCTCTTAATACATTTAATATATCTTAGTGGTGCTGTTGGCTCTACTTTTAGAGGGTTACCTGGGACTGAAAGCACAGCTGAACTTTGTAATGCCAAACTTTGTGCTGAATTCTTTTGTTGGTGCTCAGTTAAATCAATGAGGTTGCAGTCATGTACAGAGGGGCCCACGGACTCCAGAGTTTATTGCTAACTGTGAGGACAGATACATGAAAATAGTGATCAACTCAGAACTTTGGTGGCAAACCCCATGTAATTGACAGTGACAGTGCCCATCAGCTGGGAGTTTCAGCCCTTTATATTAAGATATCAGCTGGATGATATGCAAATACAGGTATTTTTTGCCTTACCATCTGCAGGTATTGGTAGTCTTTGAGTTCTGAAAATATATCAATGCTGTATTTTCAGAATAGGATTGCTTCAGTTGAAGAATTGTAAGGACATGAGACAGACTATTTACAAAAATGAAATTATGTTTGCCAATGACAGAATGTACACTGATGAAACAGTGTGCTACAAGAAATTCTATAGTGGAAATTAAATGTAAGAAGATTTTGATTAAATAACTGCAGAAATGTGAAGAATTTGTGAGTGCTGCACTCTATTTGTATTGCCTTTAAGAAGGATTACAATTCTTTACCAAATGTTATTGATTTCAGAGCAAATTTTCCAGCTTTATGTTCTTTGGCATCAGGGATAGTAGCCATAGAGCTTTACATTACAGTTTTGATGGGAGAAAGAAGAAAGTGTCAGAAGCAAGAACAAACCTAGCAGGAAATTCTTGTACTGCATAAAATACATAAAATATAAATCTTGAGAGTAGTGACATGCACAGATCAGTTATGTATTTTTGTATTGGTTTTATTGATCCAGATAATGCAGAAGCTTTATTTGCTATCAAAGCACATCTCTGTGTTGTGCTGTACTGTCCCAGTGTTTAGCATTTTGAATTTGTTAGTTTGGACAGTAACACAGGCTGATTCAGCCAAGCCTGATTGAAGGCAGAGGGACAGCTCAGGGGACATGGAGCCACCACCATGTCCCAAGAGCTGCATGGGAGGGGTGGCCCTGCCTTCCTTGGAGCCTCACCCCACTGTAGGACTAGAAACTAATTCTTTTTGTGAGGAAAGAAAAGGCAAGGTGCAGCTGGGTGGGTTAGATTTCTTTCCACAGCCAGCATGTGCTCCCCTGACTAAGGACGTGGTTTGTAAACTTGCTGTCATGGCAACCAGGAAACCTCCCGGGCTCAAGAAATTCCCAAAATAAAGCACAACAGCAGCCTGCAGGAAACCTGCAAAGGAGGCAGGTGGTGAGGATTTAATGTTCAGGGAAGGTGAATGAAAAAGGTGGTGCCTTGGAGAATTCTTTATTTTGTACCTCTGTGCTTTTGTCAGTGAGGCTTGAAAGACATGTGGGTTACTTGGACAAACGGAGACAGGATTTAGCATGTGCACTGCACTGGTTGGGGATTCACAGGTAGTCCTAACCTTGATTTACTCAACAAGCAAAGAAACAGATCAATAGGATGCCAGTTGTGGTAGGAAAAAAATTGGCATGCAGGAGGACCAAATCCAAGAAAAGTTGTGTGGCAGTGTATGGGCTCTGTGCGCTGTCTGTCCATCCTCACCATGTCCTGAACCATTTTGACCTTAGGGCTTGAAAAGGCAGAGTGAAGCAGCAGCTCCCCTCAGTTCTGTGCTGCAGTGCTTGCTTCTCTGGCACGGCTAGTTAATTTACAGACTGATGGGTAAATCTGTGTAGAAGTGAAGCTTATGGTTTCTTCTGTGTTAATCCCTTAAACGCTTTTGTTTCCCTATAAATGTTCTGTTAACTTCATTTCTCTGTTTTCCCATTGCCCCACGGTTACCTGCATGTGAAAATGTGCCTCAGCAATGCAGGTTTTGGCTCCTGCTGTTGCCTAGGCTATTACTGAGTGATAATATATATATATTTTGTTTTTAAATCAGAACTAGCAGTTTGGTCATAAGAAGGGTCAACGTTCTTTAACTAGTCTTTAATCTACGGCATGAATGTTTGGCAGTTGGTGGCTATTGAGTAGCCTTAATAGCTTCATGCAGCTTGTGTTTCTACCCCTGTGCTGTTCCCCTCTTCAGAAAAGTCAAGTGCTTCGTGCATCAAAACAAACATGGCAAAAGCCTTTAATGTGCAATTTCATCCTGAGTGCTCAGATGCAACTGATTTAACTTGCATGACCTTGATATTACTTTGGTTGATATTCAATCCATAATTTCACACTTAATCTTTCAAAACATTCAAAAGAGGGAACCAATTTTGTTCCATTTCAACAATAAGTGTTGCATCATCTCATGTAGTCAAGGTCAGTCAAAATAGAGTAACTGAGCTGAATCATAGGATTAAATTCTCAGGGAAGACTGGGCATAATCAATTACAATTAAAAAGCTTAGCAAAAGAACTATAAAATTACTTTGGAGATAAGTGCAAAATTTTGTCATTTGTTTATGGTTTCAGGGGGCACTTTTCTCTAAAATGCTTATGACAATACTTGGAATTAAAAAGTAGGATATTTAGTAGCAATAACAGGTTGTAGTCTTTACTCAAAATGTAGTTTGCCTGTGTTGCTCTAACCCTGTCAGTGGGAGGTGTGTGTGTCCAGGTGCACCAAGGGCACACCTGAGGTGCCACAGGCTCCCCAGAGCAGGGAACCCCATGATATGAATGACACAAAACATGCCAGGATCCTGGCGCTGAAATCCATTAGATGCTGAATGGCATCCTCTCTCACAACTGGAGAATGGACAGATCTGTCCTGAAGATGAGTGTGCCTTCAGAGCATTGTTCTGCAGTGACACAGATGCTTCTCCTGAGGTTTGCATTCACAGCAAGGTTTCCCTATCAGTCTTTTGTGTCAGTCTCCCTTAGCTGTCCTTGGTGCTGTCTCTGCTTTGGACCAAGGCCAGCTGGGCTCTGTGGTTCTCCTCGTTGCAACGAGCAGTCTGCTGTTCAGTGGAGATCCCCAGTTTACTGGTGGGATAAGGGTGGGACCTAAAGATAGTGAGAGCCTGGCAGGTCACTAAGCCCCTCTTGCTTTGCTGAGTGGATTTCTCAGATAACCCTCTTCTGTGTAGGGTTAAGGAGCTGTAGTATGATAATTAATGCAGTAAAAATTATTTATTGCACTGCAAAGACTGGAATCATTGGTGGGGTTTTAAAAATATGTAGAGAAATGCATAGAGAAATGTTTGACAAATAGAGCAGTAGGTATATTGTGGGCAGAAGTGGTGTTTGACTGAATTTAGCCTTTTAGTACAATTACTTAGGATCCAGTTTACATGTCATGTGGGAGTTGAGCATTTTTCAACAGGCAGTTGATTATTTTTCAGATCTTATTTAAATAGAGCCAGCTGATCAGATACTCCTGGCATGATGGGTGGACATCCAGGGGTCCCAGCCATATCAAAATTTCCATGGTTGTGAGAGCATGTTTTCTAATGTACAATTTGAATAATTGCTCAGCAGAGTGGAAGTGAGTGGTATTAGGTGCTGTCTGAATTGATTAAGTCAGATTGTGCTAGATTTAGTGATCACACATTCATGTGCATGTGTACTTATGGTTCTGGGAGGAGACATTATCTCATGGAAAATATGACATCTTTCTTTTGGGCTTCTGTAGGATAAGATGT
Organism: Geospiza fortis; assembly: GCF_000277835.1. Taxonomy (NCBI): domain Eukaryota; kingdom Metazoa; phylum Chordata; class Aves; order Passeriformes; family Thraupidae; genus Geospiza; species Geospiza fortis. The sequence continues at coordinate 1,632,930 of NW_005054314.1, forward strand.
ACCCTGAGCTGCTTGAGCAACTGATAATTTGGCTTGCAAAATTATTAAGATACCAAAAAAATTGCTAATAGAAAAAATAACTAGAATTTAATGCAGGCTTAATTTTATAGAATAATAGAATGGTTTAGGCTGGAAATGACCTTAAATATCACCTAATTTTGATACACAATAAAAGAAATCCTGTTTTTTGAAGTGCCTAGAACTAATATTTTTACTTTAAAAAATAGATGTCTATATTTAGATCGAAACAGATCAGTTAATTCAGCATGATTTGTGAATAGTTACATTTAACTGAACTATAAATAAGGAGTGTTTATTGATTACCAGAGGTTTTGAATTGGCTTTAATGAAACACTGTTGTATTTAGACATGAAAATCAAAAAAGAGAAAAAAAAACCCTACAAAAAAACCAACCTCAAAATGCCTCAGTGTGTCTTTTTTGTCTCCCATACAAAGTATCACATACTTCTGGAGACAGTAGTAAAATGATTATAAAGACCATACAATGAAAAATACAGACATTGTAAATGAAAATCTGGTATCTTAAACCCAAGATGACATATATTTGATTTTGAAGTACAGAATATTCAAGTATTGTGTCCTGAAATGAGTATTGAGTGCTAGAACTTAAAACACTTTTTTATTTCTATCTCAGCAGGCTCATAAAGATGAAATGAAAAAAACAGATATACCTCTTCAAAATGTTGTTTCTTGAACTAGTTGTCACATTACCAAAAATTCTAGCTAAAAAAGTCTTCTACTGAAGAGTAATGCAACAAATACAGCTGGTTTTATTTTTCTTTATTTGACTGCTCCTTACACATCTCATTATTTCTTGCCCTATGCAAGACTCCAAGTATCTATTAGAGCATTTAAATCCCTGAAAGCAAAAATATTCTGCATATAGGCCAAAATGTTCCCCTTATTTTGCTCTCTATGGCATTGCATCTCAGGAAATATGGCTGTCTACCAGGAGCTGACTCAAACACAATGGGAGGGAGGGGGAAAAACATGACCTTCAGAAGAATGATTTAGCATGTAGATTGTAGAATACATTTCTATTAGAGTGTTCCCAGCTTGGAACCATTGAGGATATTTGTAAAAGAGCTTCATAAGTACAGCATGCTGACGTGTACACAAGTTGCTCTCATTAGGAGTAAATCCTTGCCATAATATTAACGGTGGTCTCCTGACACTGACAAAGTGGAATTCTTGTATCACAGGTCTTATTTAACCCTCCAGTTGGGTGAGCTATCCCTGTGTGGAAATCAAGTTTGAATGATTGCCTTTTAAACACAAAGTGGCAGCTGATAATCAAGATTTTACCTCTAAGGCAAGGAGAGCCAAAATGAGCCCTTGCTGTAAAGTACGTAGGCCTTGACCTAAAAATCCTTTCTCCTTCAACTTCTGCATACCTCAAACCTGAGGGAATGCTTTTGCTAAATACTGGCACATTCCCAGGCCCTTTGTGTGCTTCCTGGTTATTTTTTGCTCTTTCCATATGGTGTGCAAAAATCTGAGCGTTTCTGTCCTGCCTCTAGATCTGTAGGTTAGGCCTAGCACCATGTGGTCCTAGAGAAAACTTTATCCCAGAAAGACACAAACTATCACACTTTTTTATTAATAGTAATATTGACTGTGAATAATAAGGTTTTATCTGCCAAGATTAAAAAACCAGGAACGAGTAGGCAGGTTGGATCAGGGATAAAGAAATATTAGAAGGAAAATTCAATAAAGAATTATAGTGGAGGCTTTTTTACAATACTTGTATTAATTTATAATCCTTTTCTATCGTAGAAACAAAATCAGTGCAGTACAGCTTGCTCAGACCTAAATCACGTGAGACGTTGGGCCTTAAAAAGTTATTTGGTTTGATTTTAACATGAGACCTTATTTGTCACCCTTTTTTCTTCTTCTTAGGTGTGACCCTGCCTCTTATGACTATTATGCTTCCCCTAATGCTTTATATTGAATAGTCATAAAGGCAGATATGGTCTTTCAGGCCAACATCCTCTAGAGCAGTGACCAAAGGTTTAAACAAAACTTTCTTCAACTGAAGTTAAAATATGAGCAAACACTGCCAAGTTTATTTTCCAAGGGATAACACAATCTGTTCATAACCATTCATAGAAGGACTGGGAGACACTGAGAGGAGTTGCTGGGACTTTCATAAGAATCAGTTGTAGGGGGATAGAATATATAATTATAAGAAAATAAAGATAGTGTAGAAAGTAATCTCACTCCTAAGGAGTTGCAGCTGGGCCAATTATCAAAGATTAGGAACAGGCCTGACTTTAACAGGCCACAGCTGTAAGCAATGAGAAGAAGAGTGCTAGAAAAGAGTGGGGTGGCTGGTTGAGAAGGGAACTAGAGTCAGTTGGCTGCTTTGTGGAGAAGAAAGAGTCAGTGCTCTGAGGAGCTGCCCACGAGAAACACCAAGCAGGTATAAAACTTTTGTGGTAGGAGACAGCAGTATGGAACCCCTCCAATAAGATGACAACAGTCAGTGACTGGTACTCAGGCAACTTCATGTTAAGAGTGGTTTCGGACTGGGTAAAAAAGCTGCTGGGGTGGAACAAATTGGGTTAGATAGAGAAGCTTAGAGGACAGGAGTCACTGTTTAGGGTGGAGATGAAGACTGTCGATGTCCAGGACAGGGAGGATAAGAATGCTATTGATCATAGGTATCTATAGAGTACCCCCCTCTTTACCATATTCTATATTCAATGTTTCCCTTTGCAGAGGCACTCATGAGAAATGGAACATTTTAGAAAATCTGCTGATGGAATAATCTAGGTCCTGGTGCTTTTCTGTCCACATGGGTGACTATTGATACTGTGAGAGCCACTGCTCAGTTCCCCAGGCACTCTCTGAAGAGAGGAAAAGCTGGCTACATGTTCTAGATTTGACATTGACTTTGAGCTTGTAGCTTGTCCACAAACCACATTTTGATAAAAACTGCCTATTTCAAATGTGAATTCCAGGATGTCAACTGAAGATTTATGACTTTTCTCTCTATAAGTTTTGTTTCCCTCATGTACTTGTTAGTCATGCCTTAGTGTGCTGCTGTGTAACAGCTCTGATTGACCACAGATATTACAAATGATCCCTTTTGATACATTAGTTAATTATGAAGGAAATCATCCTTCTCCTAGCAAATTCAAATCCATCTTAGAATTTTATGGAGAGTCAATTCATTATGAGGAAAGTTATTTATGAATTTACTAAAAAATGGATCTGTTCTCATTAAAACAAGCTTAAAGGTAAAAAATGATAAAATGTCAGTTGTCTACTTAACTCTTTTGATGCATTTCACTAATGAGCTGAGAGACTAAGACTTCTCAGCACTTACAATTAAATTCAGCTAATGCAAAGCAAAAAGAGACTTGGAAAGTCTTGCTTCATAGGTGTAAAAAATTAAAGAAGGAGGAATTAACAGATATAATGTGTATGTACAGATTTGGTTAAAGAGAATTTAGATGCTGTTCAATTCTTGTCTTTGTCCTCCTGTTAAAATACATCAAGTTTTGCCAGTTGTCATTACTTGCTCCAAAAAGAGCTTAGGATTTAAATTGAGACTTTGCACAGTTACTGGCGCTTTGTTCAGAGAGACATGATAGAATTGGATATGAGCTTTGCAAATTACCTTCTTTTGATTAGTTTCTGCACTTCTAGAATAGGATTTCTCTAGTATGAAGGTAAAGATACTAAGTTTTCTTTCCCGAATTTTCTTTCTTGACGTACCAAGGCCTTGCTTAGGGGTGTGGGCTGAGACATCAGTTGATCGCTGTACCCATGTGCCCATCTGTACACAAATGTGTTCTAAAGCCATTCTCTCACCATCACCATCAAACTGTCCCCAAGATGTAATTTGAAGGGCATGGAGAGTACACAGTAAATTTGTACAGAGGAATATGTGAAGGGGGATTCAGGGCACCTTTTCAAGGGATATGAAGTCAAGAAGATGAAATTTACCAAATTACATGGTGAATTTGTAGGATGTGGTCAGTTCTAGTCTGAGAGGTGTAGCTGTCTCTGCTGTGTTACAGAAATAGTGGCTCTGCCCATCCAACAGCAGTGGCTGTCACTGCCTGACCTCCTGCTGGAAATTTTCATCAGCAATTTTGCTGGATGGCAAAACATAACTATGTCTGAATGTGCAATCACACTTGCATTTGTTTTTGCAGGTGTTTCTTTTACTATGTACTCTAAGATCAGTAAAATGAAAAGGAAAAATATGACAAGTGTGCTTGTGTTTCCCAAATGACTGGAGAGTAGTTATCATGGGATCTATGTAATAGGTTTTCTTCTGCTTTCTTCCTGGCTTCCAAAAATATGTAATCTTTCCTATCAAAATTACAGCTTGTAGAAGAATTTTCAGTGGAAAAGATGATTGCATGTTTTCTCTCTGTTGTTTCTGTGATATGGAAAGGTTACTGCTGGGCAGCAGTTTAAGTTTCATAGTGCTTGGATCCAAAGGTCTTGAATTCCAAAGGGACCTGGCTCTCCAGCCTGCAGGTCAGGGGTTATTTGTGGATGTAGCTAAACTTCTTTCTAACAGTTAAATCTTATTACTCCTTGTAAACATTCTTGCTGAACCTCAAAGCAGATTTCTGAAGGAAACATGAACGTGATCCCTTTCCCTCACCTTGTTAATGTTCCTAGGTAGGTTCCTGCTCTGTCATGTGGCAGGCAGAAGGCAGCAGCCACCACATCTGCATAATCAGGTCAGCCAGGTGTGCTACTGCCCCTGCTCTGCCTCTCAGAGAGAGATTCTACCCCAGCTGGAACAGTGCTGTCACCTTCCATACTGAAGTTTTTTTGTAGGGCTTGCATATCATCATCCAGGCTGGGATGGGTTAACAGCTTAAAGGGAAAATTGAAGCAAGGAAGCTAAAATTCTCACTGTCTTCTGAGAAGGTTTTTCATTATTATTTTTAGAAGTGCTGATAAATGTAATTTCTTTTCCCATTTACTTATCAGTGATTCACACTACAGTTCTCATGGATCTCTTTGAAATGTAAACTTAGACCTGATCCAGCAATATACTCGAATGTGAATCAGGAATTCTGTCAGCCCTCTATAGTCACCTGGGATAGCAGTGGATCAACTTGTGGTTCCTATGAAACCTTGGGCAATGTATTCTTATGTGGAAAGTATATTGAATGTGAAGAAAGGTATTAATCTAGAGGTATTAGTTAAATCAGTTTTAGGTGACAAAGTTGAACATATGATGACGCAAATACTTATTTTTTATTTGTATTTTGCTAAGCTTGTTGGTTTTACTCAGTGATAGGTTTACCAAATATCCCTTGAATATCCTAAATTCTGCCTCTATGTATTCTGAAAAATAGTTTTGTCTTCTATTTTGTTGTATTACAAGAGAGTGTATTCTCCCCCAGAAATTCACATTCAACTTTTGTTGTTTTGTTCAAATTAATGTAAATCATCATAGACGGGGTAGATATCCCACTAAAGTTTGATAAAAACTAGGTCAGCTATATTATAGAGTTCTTTTATTTTGCACTAAAAGGGAATGTTCAGGTGAAAGAGAAAAAATGTATGGTTGAAAATTAAAGCTGCTGCACTTGTGGTTTCAGCAGCCACTATTTTATACATGGAAAATCTCTATGATCTCTCCAACTTTCAATGCATTGTGCAGGATGGCATGAACTGTCTGCAATTAAATAGTCAGTAGTGCCTTAAAATGTACTGTGTGCAAATTTTCTGAAAAGGATATGAAGACATTATTAAAAATGTTGGCCATCCTCTTTCCTGTCTTCTGATTCTTCAAAAAACTGCTGGTGAAGCCTTGTGATCTGTGAATTTGTATGCACTTCTATTGTTCCTTTGCTGTCAGAAAATTAATTACTTGGAAGATCCTTTCTAATCCTGCCTAACTCTGCTTCACAATTTGAAAGAGAAGTGGCCTCTGGAAACACCTGAGAGGGCTTTGAAAGTGTTTCAGAGTTCTTTTAGGACTTCAAATTGTTCTTCCCCATGGATAGCTGGAGGATAGAAGGAAGTATAAAAGTGACAGATCTTCTATTTCCTGTCTTGGCACCAGCTACAGCTTTAGTTTTTCTTGTTTAGAGGAACACTTGTAACGCTGGGCAATAATCAATTCCAGAAACTACACATTATTAAATTTCTTTGACTAGGTGTTTATCTAACAACATGGGGAGAGCCTTCCAGCCAGGTAGCAGAAAGAAAAGGCTTGGTAGTGGAAAAACGTTGTGATATATCTAATGAATTTAATTTTCTACCTCAGCAAAGAATATAAGATGGCTGCAAGGCCAAAGGCTGTTCCTGAAATGCTATTTAGGCTTCATTGGTAATTGGTTTTGTCCCAGCTCATTTTCAGCTGCAGTGTTAGGGCAAAATGGAACATAGATTTCTAAAATAGTTGCTGCTGCTTAAGCAGGGTTTTGTGGAGAGAGGTGGTTGTAAACCCTTTTCCCCTAAGAGCTGAGACTCTGTGTTAGATGGCTCACACTACTGAGCTGGATGCTAAATGTATCTAACAGGGTTTTCTTCTATTGAATCCAATAGCATGAGCTTCATTTAGACCTTCTGATAATCTAGCATAATGTGCAACCTAAATCTAGCTGAGAAACTTTCCTTCTCTCAATTTAACACAGCATCAATGAGAATTTAAGCTTATAAACCCCATTCACAGTGAAAGGCTCTTTCCCAAAAGCTCTTGTGGGGCTTCTGAAGCCCTTTTTGTGTGTGAATGATCTGTGAAAGGGCTTTAAGCATGTTCATTAATTTAAAATTATTCAGTGAATGCCTGTGTAATTACAACTGAGCCTGTGAGTTGTTTATAAATTATCAGCTTTGCAGTCTGTAGCAGGGATTCACTCTGTGTCATTTGCTGATCATATGATGCAATCAGTGATGTGATGGTTTTGCATCTGTCTCTCAGTGGCTCTTGAGCTCCCAAATAACTTTCTCAATGTGAATAGCCATGGGATAATCCTAACTGGGGAGGATCTGTGAGTGAATTTCAGCTCTTTCTCCAGGTGGGACCTGGCTGTGGATGCAGAGACCCACCTGCTGTGCACCTGCATTGGTGCTGGAAGGAAGCCTGGGCCTGTTGAAAAAGAGGGAGATGCTGGGCTCTGGTAGCCAGCCTGGGTAGTGAAAGAATTGTTCTTATGGGATGGATGGTAGCCCTTGTCCACCCTCTACCTCCCTCCAGAAACAGAGGAAAAAGAGAGAGGAATGTGTGTCCAGTCAGCATCTGTATTAACTGGTCTAGTACCATATTTGTCACAAATATTGCATGACACTGGTTTTCTAAATTATTCAGTGAATTTTAGTCCATAAATGAAAATGCTTAACTGTCCTATGGATTTGAGTGGGAAAGAAGCTGCGGTGTTTCCAAAAATTACACAAAGGACTGTCTGCTGCATTTTGACCTGGGATCAACAGGAGCTTTGGGGCAAAATAATGACCCTTATAAAGTGCATCTGCAGCCCTGTATTTACTTCCTTCTCTGAGATGGTGCCTTGCAGAGGAGACTGTGGAAGGCTCAGTCCCACTGGTGCCCCCCCAGCCTGGTTCAGAAGAGTTCACGAGTCCTGCACTGAACCCACCCCGGTGCTGTGCCCACCAGGAGGTTGTTTCTAAGCTCCAGCATTTCCCAGTGAAACTCTGCAAGTAGCACACTCACAGGCGGTAGAAGTGTTCCCTAAAGATGCAGGCTGCCACTTACATGATTCATCAAATTCAATTTCCCTTTCTCCCTCTCAAGACATCTTCCTGGGGTCCCTTTGAGGACTCTAGCTCAGAGCCTGTTGTTTATACAGGGCACATGCTGTTGCTGGACTGGTGGCACCCACATGTATCTCCCTTGCTGCAGTAACACTTTCCTAATCCTTAGTGGTTGCTGTTAAGTTTATATAAATAATTTTAGGTATTAGAAGGCAGAAAGACCAAACTTTAGTTTAATGTACTAACCAGGATAACTTCCTTTCTCTCTCCTCATTTCCAGAGCATTAATTAATAGCAATGCAGAGATTTTTAGTGGCTCTGTTTGTCTGATGTTTAGCAACAACATAAAAATAAATTTACTATGCCCTTACTAACAGTTGATTTAATATCTAATTAGCTAACATGATACCTCTTTATGTTTTCTATTATAATTTTAATTTCCTGATCAGTGAATTTTTAAAGACTAATGAAAGGCAAAGCCCTCAGCTTAGAAATTGACATGGTAGAATATTCTTTGAGTATAGTGGTCAAACTTACCAAACAATGTGAGTGAAGATGAAGTATATAGTATTTATGATAGGATTATGTGGTGATTTACAGCACATTCTGGTAGTTATGTCACTATTTTAAAGCTCTGTTGTTCCACAGAGCTGCAATATAATTGAAATCGTAGTGTGTGGTACGTTTATGTTTATGCTCTGTGTTTAGAAGGAGGAGCATGTGTTTAGATGCCATAAAATGCAAAATGGGTTTCTTATTTCTTCCCCCTCTGTATAGTGAGAAAATGACAGTATAGTTTTGTACTCTGGAATGATACAGTGTTGAAAAGGCAGTATCTGTGTCCTAAAAATTGAAACTAAGCTCAATTTTTACAAGTGAAATTTTTTGTAAGTTCTATGTTTGTTTAGTTTGTACTTTATACATGTCTCCAGAAAATAAACCTGTCAAAATCCTGATGTTTTGTGTTCTGGAAATAGTTGTTAATGTGGGATTTTAAAAAATAATATTTTTCATTTTGACTAGTATCTGAGATTCCTTCTTGGAAATATTTGCATACTTTGCAAGGCTTGCAGATTATTTGCTATACACAGTTTCAAAAGAAAAAGGAAGTTGGAAAAAAATTAAACCTTTGGGGACAGCTTGCTAAAAGGAGTGATAAATGAGCTTTGCCTTCCTCAGCAAGGTCTCCTTTGTAACTCTGCTGACAGGCACTTGCCTTGGGGCTTCTCCCACTCTGCCAGCGCCAGCCTCACCTGTGAGCCTGTCCTGGAGGTGCAGCTGCACTGGCAGCAGCTGAGCTGAGGAGTGGTTGTAGGTTAAGTTCTTTAGGCACCATGAAAACCAGGATGTGAGCACAGGTGTTTCTAAAAGTCCCAGAGCTGCACACTGGGAGCTGCTTTGTGATGAGGCTGCGTGGCTGCACATTGCTCATAAATCATCACTGCAGAGCGACTGCAGCTCTCCCTGCAGCCTTGAGCAGACCTGGTTTGTTAACACCACACAAAGTACCTGAAACACTGCTCTTCCCAGCACAGGCAATGTGTTGTGATGCAGAGACCATTGCCTGGTAAGAGTTAAATGTTCTGTCTCAAAGAATAAAAACTAGATGGTCTGCAGTACAGATCAGTAAATTCTACAAGAGAGACAATTTTCTTTGGGAAAATAAAGCTCTTTCTCTTACTGTTTCTGTGAATATTTGTAATCGTGGGCATCAATATTGCCACAAAGTTACTACCAATTTATATTGAATCTTTCTGAAAGTTGGAAGCCAGCATTGGAATTTTTAAGTGGAGACAGTTTTGGAACTTTTTCTTTCATGCTGCTATTTGTACTGACATTGATTTTGGGTCGCAAGCAATAGCAAAAAAAGCATAAAGAGAAGTAAAAGGCTTGTTAATATTTGCACTATCAAAATGAGCATGAAGCACTGATGATTCATAAGTGCTGTTGTAAATAGGCTTTATTGATGTTGCTGTTCTTCCCTTCTTATGAGATGTTTCAGTTTACTGAGAGCCCTTAGGACTTCGGTTTATAAAGAGCGAGGAAAAATTTTGCAATGATTTTGCAATGAACATTCTGAGTGTTATACAATTTCTTTTGGAGGTAGCTAATGTTAAAACTGCTCCCCAAATGCAGAGGATCTATTCACAGCAATCATGGGCTAATTCTTACTCTTGGTGTGTTGTGTCAAGAGCTATGGGCTGTGTTCTGTCTCACAGATATTTGCTCTGCTACCACCAGCCTACCCCCAAGCATTTTAGACCCAGTTCCATCCTGCTGGATTCATCCTACCCACTGGTTTTCTTAATGAGGCTGGAGCAGAGCCCATTGCCTGGGGGAGCTGCCAGGTGCTCCTCTGGCATGGCCAGTGTCCTTGAGCTGGAGGGGAAAGGGCCAGAACTCTTTGTACGTTCCTGGCACATGTGTGATGTCAGCTGCAGTTCAACACTGAGATGTGCCTGTACTACCTGCCCTGGAGAAATGCCTGGATGCAGCAGCACTCCTCCAGCTACAAAAGCCCCTTTGAAACTGACCACAGGTTCATGCCCAAAAGATGTGGAGGAACAAAATAGACATGGAGATGGCAAGTAACACAAAAATCACAAGGCATTTCTGCCCTCAGATATGAGAGCTGGCAACCCAAATGGAATCTCTGGTCTGTCTCACCCTGCTTTTATCCCCATCTCCTACTCAATTTTCCTCTTTTAAAACAGAAGTACCAGGGGTAGGAGTTTAAATGGCAGACAAAAATTAGTGAGCCTGAGAGTCCTACTTTCCAAATCCTGAGTGTTATTGAAAATGCTTTAGATGTCAAGGTCTTACAGTCAGAACATTGATTTGTATGAGCGGCAGATATGTAAATATCTTTGAAATATGGATATATGAAATTGTAACTTTTGGAGCTGGGGTTTAATATCCCAAGTTGCTCTGAGGGTTTTTTTTGGCAAATGTTGCAATCTAACCTGCTATAGAGATTTTCTGGTTGGAACTTGATTTCAAGACATTAATTAATGAATAAATATTGTAATAAATAACTATAATGATAAAATCATAATATTCAGGTTGGCCCTTGTGACCTCCAAAGTGTGCCTGAACTTATAATTGCAGGGTTTTTTTTTTCAATAATATTCAAATTTTACTTAATATGAATTTATTCTCCTAGGCTGTTTCACTTTAGCATCTCAGCTGATTGATTGTCAGTTCAAACCTACACATTACACAGGCCTTTTTTTCCCTGATGAAACTGGAGCTGGAAGTCATGTCACAACTTAGCATTCTTCAAGTATGTACTTTAAAAGATGGTCTCTGAGCAGGGGCTGCCCATAAATCCCACAATTTATTACGTTCATTAGTATCTAGATAAAGGTTATTAGGCAATCAATCAGGGCCATGTGTCATTACCCTTTAGTAGTTGGGATGTTTTTGAGGTTTTCATTAGGGAGTCAAGTTATTTTCTTTCCTGCTGCTGAGCAAAGAACTCCTCCAAGTGGATATTGTCTAAATTGGAGTATTGAAACATTGAGACCAGACCATGTGAAAAATGGTGATGACTCAGGCAGTTTGTTAGTCCTCCTCAAAAGAATACAAAGAAGGAGATGTTCTCTCCTGATGGACAAGTGGATGAGTCATTTAAAGTGCTGCAAATATGCAAGAACTGGGGGAGAGGACATGATATGGCAGACAGAAGTAGCAGTGACCAGTGCAGATCTGGTTGTGGAGACAAACAGGAATGTGAAGGTTTCTGGTGTGGTCTTTTATCTCATTCTAGCTATGAGCTTGTAAAATCAACCACAAGGTACTGTCAGGCATCTTCTGCAATGGGCTGTAGGAGAATGGATTCAGTTTGGATCAGCAGCTGCAGGACTGGACTCCACCCAGCAGAGCTGCATTTGGGCATGGAATTACCTCTGGGTCCTAATCAGCTTCTCCAGCTCTTTTCCTCCTTCAGCTTGGGGCTGTAAACCTTATGTTAGTTGCTTTTCTCGAAGTATTTCAGCATCCAATCTCTTCTTATCTGGACTCTTTAAGTACAGACTCAAGAGAAATTGCCAAAATATAAAAAAAAAAACCCAACAAGAGTTGAATTTATTTAAATGTCAGCAGAGGTTCTACTCCAGCTATAGGTAAAAATTTGAGAGGTTCTTTTATATACTGAAATGAATTTACTGTGTTATCCCATATTATTAATGATACTCTTATCAGTATTTATATTCAAGATAGGTGTTCATAGGAGTTCTTTGCTATAAGTCAGCAACCACATTCATTTTGCCTCTGTATGTATGGTGCACGGGGATGACTAATGACTGCATGAGCTGTGTGACATTTACAGCCTAAAAATCTAAGTGTGTGTGTGAAACTGGCCCACTAATGGGCTTATGTCCTGCCTCAAATTTACTGATGGTTTGCCAAAGATGTCTCTGAAACTTAGACTGTATTTTGCAGTGGGCTTGGTTTCCTGAACAGCGATTTTAAAGTACATAGAACACATAAAAAAGCTTCTTTCAATTTTAGGTTTGGATTTGGTGAGTGTAACTCTTGGTCTAAACTGAGCTGTTTTCATTGTGATGTCAGTCTCTAGACTTATTCCCATAGTGCTGATAGTACTCGAAGAGGGGAAAGTCTCTTCCTCCTGCTCTACCCTGAGCTATGGGAGGGGTGTGTGTGCTTTTGTCCTGCAGCACTGTGGAAGCTGGAAACAGCAGCTCCACTTCTGGTTAACAGTGATTTGTTCTTCATGGGGATTTATAACAAGTTGTAAGTCTGGTCAGGCAATAATGTTTTTTTATCCTTTTACCTACTGGAACTTGTGTCAGACAATGCAAGCATGATGGCAGGGTCATTGCCTAAAACTATTCAGGAGAGGATTGAGAAGCCAGATGGAAGTGACTGATGACTATTGAATGATCCACTTTGCATAATGAAGGCACAAAGTTCTAATCAGCACTGGACAAAGCCCTGCCATGTAATTGGTCAGTGTGCCTTTGAACAATGCAAAGATTGACTGAAATGACTGACTTTTATTTTTGATGATGAAATTAGTGAATTTGATATAGCTGCCACTTGAAGATAGGTATTCAAATTTGCACAGCTGACAAGATTATTATGCCAGAGAAGAATAGTAAGATGTGCTGTCATATAAAGGTTAATAAGTGAGGACTCACATTTTTAACAAATGTGAAAGTAGATCATGGATATGTGGTTTTGAATTTCTTCCGCAAAAATGTTTCTATTGAAATTTATCTATACATGTATTCCAGAGCAGAACTGGGAAACCAGCTCTTCAGTACTCCTGTAAGTCACCAAAGTAACTGGGAAATGAACTTCCATGCACTATTTTTTAACTGGGATGTGCTCAGTATGGTGTGGTGTCAAAGGAACTGTTGTAAATTAAAGTGGAACCTGCTTGATTGCTTACCCAGGTTCTTTGTTGCATCACTAGAAGATGGCCAATGAGAAAACATTCATTGATTCTGCTGACCAGAATTTGGGTTTTGGTGTGTTGTGTTTAGGTCCTGCTATTATAGTTTCATTGTTTCTGCCAGTTTCTACTCTACTGTCAATATTCTAAGATACCTTTCCCAAAGCTTGTACATTAACAATGTAACCTCATTGTATAAGAATTTATGTAACTTAGCTCATTACCTTTTACAGTTTCTCAAGAGAATATGTTGTGCTTGTATTTAGAGAAATATAGAATAAATCCTCACTAGTAGTGAATTCTTTCTTGAAGATAGTTGCATGTTTCATTGCATGTTTCTGCCTTTAAGCCTTTGATTACATTTCAGTGTGCAGCAGTAACCCAGTAAGTCCTTGTGTTTGTCATTTGCTGCAGTGACTGGCTGTCATTCCTGAACTTTAACAAAGTAGGTTTTCATGTATTCTTCAATTAGGTCAAAGCAAATAAATGTGTAGTACTTTGGCATTGCAAGGAAAAGCCATAAAAATAGAGATATAATGCAACCACATCCAGACGTGTTTTTTCTTTTGCTCACTTAGAAGTCTTTTTGCATAAGAATCAAAAATAAAACTATTTACAGTCACAAAAATGAAAATTGCTGTAAAAGAGCTAATGTAGAGCTGGTAGAGTGCATCCAACAGCACTGCAGGTGAGGCAGCCACTGCAGTCTGTCATGAGGTGCTAAATAATTGTCTTATGCTTATGTAAGTTAATTGATAAATTCCACATATTTTACTGTTGATGCTCTATTAAACTAATAAAATACATCTACAAGTATATCTTCAGCTGAAAGTCTGCTTCCATCCTGAGTGCACTGTTGGAATCAGAATGTATTTCCCTCTTTACTTTGGATAGATTTCTTATTATAAAATACTGTTAGAGAAGTAGAATTGCCACCCACTGCAACCAGTGTAAGTCATAGGAGAATATAAATGAGAATATAAAGTGAGAATATAAATGGATTTAGAGCTGTAGATAGGAGCTTTAGTCTATTTGCTATACTCAGGCTGGGATACAGCTCTGTCTTGGCAGGGTATGTTACCTGGTCAGTCAGGAAGGTTGACTCATGATTGTTGATATAGTGAACCCTGATTTGTTACTAAGTTCTCAGAATTGAACTCATTTAAGGCCCTGATCCATTCCTATGGAGAGACAGAACAGACCCACAAGTGGCAGCTGCCTTGAGAGCATTCATGAGCATTATATTATTTTTATGAAATGTAGCATAAGTATTCATTCTTTAGAGGAAAAACCTTTTGCTGCATTACACATATGGTAACTTCACCCCACATTTCCTCCTTAGCTGCAGTTCTGACATGAATGTTGTTCTGCCTCTAGAAAGATGTTGCCTGCAATGATGGAGGGCCAAAGAAAGGACCTAGGCAGATGGCCCTGCTCCAGTGAGTAACCTGGGCTATAGCTCCACCAGTTAGGTTTGTCTCCTGATTGTTCTGGACTCTTGATTTAAGGCTGCAAATATAGCTCAAAATACTCTTAGAAGCTATTTGTCTCCCAGCTCAGTGTTCCCAGACACACTGCCTCCACTGCCAACTAGAGCAGTGTTTGCTATGAGGGATGATTGATCTCAGTGGTTGTCTTGAATTTATTTAACTTTTGGACATGGCAGTGGCTGTGTTTCACATCAGCTTTGTCACAATACCACTGTAATGTGGGAATAAAAAGTGCATAATGAGGCAAGTAGGAGTATGTAGTTTGTTTGCTCCCTGAAATTTTGGGGGTCCATTGGTTACCCTGGGGATGGCAGTGTGATACTTGGAATTTGATACCATACACAACAAGAGGGTCTTGGCTTTGAGCAAGGACTAGGCTACTTAAAATTCACATTCATCAAGATATTTGTTATTCCTTTAACTCATTAAATGAAAAGATTCCCCCTGGGTTGAAAAGTTTGTAGGATTTCTTCTAATTATTTTGGCAAGCTTCCTAAATTAACCTAAATGCACTGCAAATTTCTCTCCATCACTAATAGCTTTCTGCATGCTTCACATGGGAAGGATTGTTTGCATTCAATTATTGTTCCACATATTTCTTCTTTTTAGCAGAATTCTATAGGATTTTTACTTAATCACTGTAGTATTACTGCTGCTGAATATTTTAATCTGTTTGAATCACTGTTCTTTAAGATCATTGGAAATATGTGCATTTGAGAGCTAAATTTGTTTTTCACACATGCAGCAATTACTGTTCAGAATAAGTTATTCTAAGGAACAGAAGGCAGAGAAATGCAGGATTCAAAGTAGTTTTCCACTAAACAATAAGGATCTTTGATATAAATGTTTTAAATTTCATCTCTGACATTTTAAGGTGAAATTTGGACTTATGAATATCTTAATCAGACACCATAAAAATTTTGACTCTGAATGGGAAGCAATAAAAGGAGGGATCAATTTTACTGGTCTGGATAACTTGTGCTAAAATATTTGCAAAATTTCTGTAACATTAATTCAGCCACTGATTTACCTTCATTAGGAATGCATGAAATACTTTTTCTCACAAGCATATTCAAGGTTTCAAGGTGCTCCTAGAGGCCTTTTAGCAGCTGTGTAGTGTTGGGTTATTTTGCAGTGCCACAATCCAGTTGTGTTGTTGCCCAAGTCTCTCATGAGGGTTATGTGGGTTGTTCAGGAATATGAAATATACCCCATGGTGCTGCTTAACTTTCACTTACAATTGTGATTCCCCTCCTTTATATTTTCCTTTAGTGCAGAATGCAATGGAAGAGGATGTAGATCTGATATTCCTGGTTTGGGAAGCAGGAAGCATCTCAGTGCTCCTCTTACAGATGTTTTGCTGTACTTCACTCTGCATTGTTTACCTGAATCCTCAAATAACAGGCTGAAGTTATTCATTCTCTTTGGAGCTTTGGAATTTAACTCCTTCATAGCTTCAGGTTCTGGCTGGAGAAAGTGGAGGCTTTCTTGTATTTAAAAGGATTTTATTTATAATTTTACAGTATGTAACATTGATGTTTCAGCCACTGGGAGCCATGGTGCTTTTCATTCAGTTCAGAATTTCACATAGGGTGACTGCAACCTTTTCTTTTGCTGCTTCTGATAAATATTATATGTCTGACATTTAGCTTTGCATCTCGCAGCCACCAACAGCAGAGCCTGAGCTCCTGTTATATGAAAAAACAACTGTGCTAAATCCAAGTGTGAGAAATACCTGTTCACCATAAAGTATCTAAAAATGACCAAAGTGTCCTTGACAAGGAGCAATTTCAGTAGCTCAAATGATAATGCAAGAGCTGCAGTTGGTTGACAGTCCAACATCTTGTCTACTGAATAACACAGCCTAGTCTTATAACTTCCTGCTCATCATGCATATCAGGAGGCAGCAGTTTTACATTTGGACATTTTGGAATGATCTGACTAATATTTTCTCTTTTCAGCTACCTCATGTCACAGGCATTAAGAAAGTCTTAATCTGTGCAGAATGTAGTCAAACTAGGAAGTTAATGTAAAAAAGCATGAAAGAGGATGTGAAATAATTACTTAGTACAGGGTTTAATTGGGTCTTAAACTACCCCAGGTCTCTAGAGGAGACAGAGCCCCTGAAGAGGAGCAGAACAAAGAGCTAAGAAATTCAGAGTGGTTGACTATGAGCTGAATAAAGGGAGGAGAAGAGCAGAAAAGATGCCAGACTTAGAGAAATTGGGATGCTATTCCAGGTTGGGTAGGTGGAGTGAAAGAAGCCCAGTGACAAGGAGCTGAGAAGCATTCATTTAACATTTCTGCAGTGAGCACACCTTCTCTGCTCCCTGCTTCATCGATAGACACACATATATTAAAAAACTCTGTGTGGGAGCACCACATGGTGCTTTCCTGTATCTTTTAAAAATTCCATATGAAACATTTCATGACTTACCACCTGTCAGCTCCTCTAGATGTTTTTTGCCATTACTTTTTCAGTTGTTGAAAACAAATGCTCTGTGTCATTTGTTGCTGTCTCTCTCTGCCCACCCCTGGCCTCCCCCAGCAGCCGCAGTGAACGGGCACGGCCTGGGGTAGCACTTCCTGACAGAAATCCCCCCCTGCCCACAGAACACGTTTGTCTGCAGTGCTCAGAAGTGGGATAGGGACGAGAGTGACAGAACTTGGCTTTTTGGTGCTTGGGAGAACAATCTGTGAAGAAGAACGTGGGCAGGAGAAAAGGGGAGGTAGGAACTGTCTGCTGATTCTCAGGCTTGAGAGACTTGAGGGCTGGTTCAGTCTGCCCAGAGAAAACTTTCCATGACACCTAGATGGAAAAGATCTCTCCTGAGCAGAATTCACAACTTCTGCCTGCACTGCTCCCTGTTCCCTGATTGTACAGTTAATGGATTCTGGAGCTGACAAACGCGTATGCTGAGACATGACAGCAGGGGATGGGCTTCTCTAGAGGTGGTGAGAGAGAGGCTGAGTGGGGGAAATGGGGATTCCAAGGTGATGGAGAATAACACTGGAATCTGGATAGACTCAGATGGGTTCTTACACATAGCTGATGACTGCTGGTTGCAAATTATTTTCTTTGTTTCTACAGCAGTTCTACCTTTTACAAAAAAAAAGACACTGTGTAAATCTGTCAGACTGGAGGGAACCATAATAAATCTGACACATGCGTGGCATATTTACAGCTTTGTGTGTGCCGTTGTTGATGAATCTGGACAAACAGCATGCTAATTGCTGCTCTCCAGAGGAGTTAGGAGGAGAAAAATCTTTAAAGAGGTGTTTCTTGGTATAATAAAAAAATTGCCATTGTCTTTCTCAGCCTTCTCTTATGTGTCCATGGAGGATGGAGCGAGTTATCTGATTTAAAAAAGTATTTTTTGGTAGGTTTCTTTAATATCATTATGTGAGAACTCTTTTCAAGAGTATTTTGAAGGCAGGTATCAGCCCTGACAACGACAAATAACTCTGGAATTAAAATGCAAAATGGGTTATGTTTATTTGGAACTTTCTGTCATTCATAGAGGTTCTTTAATTTGTTTATCTCTCCCTAAAATTGCCTATTGAATTTAATTAAGTGCATCATAGATTTATGAGTCAGGGCAATATGAAGTTTTTTTTTTTTAAGAAAGCTTATTTGTTTCTCAGATGAGCTTTTTCAAAGATGTTGTAATTATATGCCTGGGTTACTGCTGGCACAGCAGAAAGTTCACTCAAACACAGCAATTGCAGATACGAAAGAGACATGTCAAGAGCTGAATGAAATCTGTCAGCTCCCCTGGCCACCCATCTACACCCATCCTTGTTGGTTGTTCAAGAAGTCAGCATTGATGATGCATCTTTCAATTACTCATTAGGGTTATAACACTTTTAGTTGCACACATGATATATCTTGAGTCATCACATGTCTCCTGTAATCCTGGCATGTTTACTTTGCATGTTTGTGTAGAATCTTCTACACTTCTCTTCAGCTTTTCTTTCAAAGAATATATGTCTACTTGTCTGAATTTGTACCCATACGAAAGATTAACCTGAGTACTTTGAAATTTTCCCCACTGACAGCAACAAAAATGATTGAGTCATTACATTTAACGCAATATTAAATACTGATGATAAAAATTAATCTATAAAACTTTAGATTATTTCTGTAAAGCAAAAGATGATCAGGAAGGTGAGTAGGTCTATTCCATGTCTAGCTCACCTGGGGGAAGAGCTGTCATTCCTATGAGTAAGGGGCTGGTTATTCATGTCCTGTATGAATTTTTCTCCAATATATTAAATGTACCTAGAACTGAGTGAACAGAGTTTGACTCAGCTGCAGCAAATTCATTGGAAAGCCCCTGACTGAATCAAATTAAGGGAGAGGAAGAACAGCTGTGCTTTTGGGCCTTCTCTGTTTCTCCAATGACTGTAACACACTGAAATAATTACTAATTGATGGGCTCTGAACTTTAGAGTAATGTGGCTACAAATTATATATAAAAGGATGGTTTACTGTACCCATGATAAAGTTATTCCTTTGAGTTTTTACTTCAAAAATGTTTAATAGGTTGTTTTTAATACATTTACACAAAGATTTAACCCACATAAATAATAAAAAATGCTTTTTTAATTGTGAAAAATATGAAACTCATGGTGCAATATCACCAAAATGATGAGACTGTAGTCCAAATTGAGCCCATGGCAGCATTCCCATTGAATTCAAATGGGCTGAAGTTTCAACTGCAGTAAGTAATTTACCAGCTATATATAGTTTTTCAAATTGATGCCACTGCATGTTGAGGGTTAGGGATCAGTCCAAAGAAGTGCTGGGTTAGTCTGGGCTTCAAATTGGCCTCTATCTGTTCTAAAGCTGTGTGAGCATTTAATGAAATCTGTAAAATTTGAGGCTGATTTATTTCATCTCAGTAAAATAGGGTAGAAGTAAAACAAGGAATTTATAAATTTTGAGAGTGCCAGGTTATTTGAGATTTTGGTTGGAAACCATGAGATATATAATGACTTTGATCAAAATGGGAGGATCTTGATGGCTTCAGCTGAATTTCTTGTTCCAATCTAAGACTGACTAAAGCTAGAAAGGATAGCTGTTAGCTGATACTGAATGAAATTTTGCCTGGATTCTTTCAAGCTGAGACATCTCCATCCAGTAAATCCCGTGCTATTGCTACTGTGGGTCTCTGTCAATAACTGTACCTAAATTGTTGTTTTGCTTTCTTTATAACAAAGAGTGTTGAGAAGGTCAGAAATGGCATTGTCTTGGAAATGCATGAAATCTTGATGCTATGATACAGGCATATGTGAAAGAAAGAAATGGGTGAGTAAATAAGAAACCAGTGTCTTCTGTTCCTTCTAAGAAAAGCAGGATGTACATATTAATCTTTAATTCAGTTGAAGGATTGCTAATGAAGTAAATGTAAGGTCACATTATCACTGTATGAGGTCACATTATTACTGTAAACTTTATTGTAGAACTGAATGGTTTAAATTTTCTCCGAGTCTTTGTGACTAAAAGTTTCTTCTGAATTTCCTTGGAGAGACACTTGAGAAACAGAATATGTGTAGCTGGGAAGTTGTCTGTCACCACATTTGTTGACTCAGGAAGACTGGCCAACAATACTGCTCGTGTTTTTTCAAACCTTAAGCAAGGTAGCAATGTTACCTACTTTAAACATGCTTTTCAGATGGTAGAAAAGCCAAGATTTGAAACTGGTCTTCAATTTCTTTTCAAAATCTGTCCATAGCTATGCATACATGAGCACTTCTACCTTAAATGTTTTTGTGCAGTTTTATCTTTAAGACTGTGCATTCTGTTGGAAACAATAATTTTCAAGCTTTAATTCTTTTATGACAATTTTTTGACAAATGAGTGTCTGAGCTCAAGGGGAGCTTCCATAAGTTCTCCTATGCATGTCCCAAAGTGTGGGATTTCTGGAAGCCCCAGAACAAGGTGGAGAGCCCTCCAGGACCTTGGTTCAAGTCTTGAGTGTGGGAATTTTTATGCTCAGGCTTCTGCAGCAGAACAGATCCCATCCATCCAGGGTAGCCAGGGCTGGGGCTGCTGTGCAGGCCATGAACAAAGGGCTGCAGTGATCCTTGCTCTCAGGGACTGAGATCCCCTGGGTAACAGGGCTGCCCTCAGTGTGTTTGAGCCTTGGAAGTTCAGCAGTTTAGCTGTAATTCCAGTAACAGCTGTCAGAGTCCCCAGAAGCATATTGTGTTTCAGAATCAACATATGCTGACATTTCAAAAATTAGTTTCTCCTCAACCCTAAGATTTCCACTTTATAGGGATCCTGAAATGTCAGAATTTCCTCTGTTGTTTTCTCTGAGTGCTGTAGAGTTTGGATCACTCTGCTGCAGTTTTCTGTACCTTCTCTAGTCTTTGGTGCTTTCCAAGATGGGGAAATTGGATTTCATGCAGCAGCCGTCTCACTTTGGATCTATAAAATGGCATAATCATGTTTTCTCTCTCATTTTCTCTTCCTTTCTAAAAATTCCTAATGTTTTATTTGCCTTTTTAAGTGCTCCTGAGTATCAAGATGATGTTTTCATGGTACTATCTGTTACAGCTCTGAGATAGCTTTCCTGAAAGATAATAGCTCCTTTAGGCTCAGTCACTGAATATCTACAGTTAAAGTTCCTTTTCCACGTGTGTTACTTTACATTTATTTATACTCAATTTTTTCTGTACGTTTATTGCCCAATCTTTCTGAATCATGAAATTCCTATGCAAGTCTTTGCAGTTTGCTTGCCTTTTTACTGCCCTGAATAATTTGTCACCGGTAGCAAATGTTGCTACCCTGCCACCCCTTTTCCAGATCATTTGCAAAAATACTAAATAGCATAAGCCTCAGGCCAGATGCTTCATTTGAAGTCCTACTTTTTATTCCTACTTTACTTTCCTATCATTTTAATCTGTTATTAATCCACAGGAAGACATTCCCATGGCATTTTATGAACTTTTGGTTAAGAAATCTTCCTTTAAGCCTTTAGAAAATTCAAGCACAGCCTATAAACTGCCTTATCCTTGCCCTACAGATAATTCTAACAAGTTGCAGTGCTGTGACTTGCAGTATGAGAACTGTGTTCACTGGTTTTTATGACGACAGTTTGTTCCTGTACCTATGCTTTCCTTTCCTCTCTATTTTTGATTTAGTTGTGTGCAGATACAGTTGCCTTTGAAAGCAAAAATCCTGAATTAGGTCACAGATACCTTTTATTCAAAGTCAAAAGATAGGATTTTTCTTTTGGTACCTAAAAAATTTTTCCAAAAAACAAATGTTTATGTTTTGCAAAGACTTTGTCTCAGTATCACCTACACTGACACCTACCCAGGATATGCAAGTGCTGTTGAAGTTTTCCATTATTGTAATGTTTTTGTCCTTAAAGATACTTGTAACAATCATTGCCACCTTTCTGGTAAATCAGTAACATGTACTTCATATAAAAGCCAATTTTGTTAGCAATGACTGGAGCTGCAATCTATAGTGATTCTGTTCCCCCTTGACATATTCCATTTATTTAACAAGTTTTATCCTGGACTTTCTTTAGTAAACAGCCTGTATATCTATTTGTTTTTATTGCTTATTTTTAGGACTTTGTTACAACTTTTATTTGATGCTTCTACTTGAATTTTGTTGATATTTGTCCAATGCTTTGTTGGAGGATACAGAGCTGTTCTAACTTTCCTCCAGGGAGAATTGTTATCTCACACTATATGTTCTACTCCTGCCAGCTTCCTTTGATATTTTTTTGACTCAGAAACATTCCTGTAGATCCATTTTTAGTGCCAGCACTGAAATAAATTTCCTTAAGAATTAATGCCATATTCATCTATGGACACCCTGAACAACCATCTGTCAGGAGGGATAAGAGGCATTTGAACTTCTTGGAGGCAAGGAGAAGGACTTTATGATGTCTAAGCATCCCTTCTAACCCTATCATTTCTTTTAATTTGATAAGTGGGTAAACAGATGCAACATCTCTGGCCTTCACAAAGTATCAGATCCATATCTATTTTTTTCCTGCAGATGGGGATTGGAGCTCTTCAGAGATAAAGGTAATGGCTATTCTACTGAAGTGCTGCAGAGACAGGGATTCTGTTGTATGCTAACTTTTTATTACTTTTAGGATTGAAGTAAAGAATGGTCTTTTCTTCCACTCAAAATCCTTAAAATATTGCCAGGCATAACTCCATCAAAGTAGATAGTATTTGCTTCTAAGAAATAATTTTTTTATTGATGATGACAGTATATTCCCAGTCCTTTAAAATATCCTGTCTTTTAGTGAAATGAGTTACTATAATGTCTTGCAACTTGTCAGAATTCTTTAAACCACATTAGTATTGTCAGCTTTCTTGCAAAACACAAAAGCAAAAACTCCGACACTAAAAAAGCTGCAATCAAGAGCTGAAAAATAGATTTTTTCCTCTTACCTTTTTTTTTTTTTTTTGGTAAAAATGTGCATCACTAAACAGAACACCTCTGCTTGTTGCGCTTGTTAGGTAACTATGCAGCCTGGGTTAAGTGGAGTACTTCTGAATCCTGATGTAATACCCTTCTGCCTAAGCCCATTGTCTGTGAAAACCCTTTGGCTTTCACTCTGTATTTGTTTAAAATAGCACAAGGGGCAGTCATGCTATACTTTATTCCACTTCTGTTCAAGGCAGTGCTTGCTAAGAATAGGCAGATATCATATTGTATAAAAAGTAGCATAATGGCACGTGAGTGAATTTGCAATGAGGGAGGCAGTGTGTGACTGCACTGCCAATGAGATGCTGCCTCACACTTTGTTTGCAGTCCTGCTCTCATGGAATCAAACTGTGGGTGACTCATCAAATCCCCTCAAACATTGTCACAGTGTATCTTCATTGCACAAAACAGTATTTAAGGCTTCCTAATCACATTGCAAATAATGCTGATAATTCTACTGAGGATGGCTGAGTGAGCCATAGACTTCAGAAAGTCTTTTAAAAATATGCATTATGTAAAGACATAGACACTAAATATATCTCTCTATATATATTTCTATCTGTATCTATGAGTTGCACAAAACCCTCACCAGAAACTGTAGAGGGATGTGGAAGAAAGCACTGACAATGTTATTGAATGCTTAAATAGGAAAATCTACAAAGTTAATTTGACTTTAAATATATCTTATTAGAGCTCATTTAACATTTTCCTTGATAATGTCAAACTAGTTTCACTGTTATGATCTACTTTATATTGCTGGTAAAACTTGTAGGTGCAAGTCACAAAGATATAAAGATAAGGTTATATACTATGGAATTTGAAATACAGAGAAGATTTATGAGATGCAGATGTTAAAAATGGGGGAGTGGAAGGAAGAGGGAAATAATAACAGGCGCCTAATACTGACTGGGTGAAAGAAAAATGATATAAAATTTAGTCTTTCAAAAATTAATGTGCAAGAGAAAAATAAACAGGTACAGATTTAAAAAATGGACTCTAAATCTTTATTATTGTTCAGGAGGGAGATCTTAGTCATCCTGGACATCTCTAAAGAATTAATCTGTTTCTTAGCAATAAAATAGAATCCAAAGCATTATTAGTGAAGGAAATGAGCACAAAGCTAAGGACATTGTTTCACCATTCCTTATTCCCTGTTTGTCCACATGCTGAATGTGCAGTTCTGGCTCTGCCCCTTCAGGGAGGAAATGCCCAGCATTGGAAATGTATGTAAAAGGGTAACATGGATGGTCAAGTATGGTCAAGAGCACTAAAATGTTTCTCAGGGAAGGGATACTAAATGGGCTGGAATTCATCCATCTAGAAAGGGAGATGATTGAGGGAATATATGATGGGAATCTAAAAAATCACAAATAATGTGAAGCTGGCAGGTACATAACAAATATGTACTGTTTCCCATTACAAAAAAATTTGGAAGTTTTTTAAGGTGTTAAGCAGATTTAAAGAAATTCAAAGATGGATTTTTTGTATTTACCCAGATGCATAATTCATTGTAGCTGGAAGATTTTAAAACTGTAAATAGATATAAAAAAGGAATTAGTTTGCTAGAAAACAGACACAGCAATGATAATTAAATGTGATTGCTTGGAAACAGATGCTATTTGCCTCAGGAAAGCCTAATTTGTTGATACCTGGGAGCTATGAGTATGGACAGCAATGGAAGTAGCACTCCCTTTTGTTTTATGCTCCTTCCCTCCTGGTGGCAGCTGGAGACAGTTAAGAACAAACTAATATTTGCTCAGGCCTCACCTGGAGACACTAGCATGCAATAACTAAAGATGGTTATAAGATTTTTATGTACCATTGAATAATTCAGAATCTCCAGTGTCTGTGGACCAAGCCCAGAGATTATATGAGCTAGATGGAAAATTTTGTGCCTGGTTATTCTGGGCCTCTTGTCATTGAAATCCAGGAAGAAAAAAGAAACCCTGTAGCACTATATTTGAAGTGATAGAGAATCAGGCATTAGTTTATTCTGGCCAGGATGTGTCATGGAAAACATTCCATACACACATGAGTTTTACTGGATTTTTCTCAAACTTTATACAATCTAAACCCCATAGAAATCCATTAGTTCCATGTTTATTGGTCCCAAGTTGCATAGTTCTTAGTATTTCATTTCCTATTGGAGCTGGATTTCTTGGCCTCTGTTGTTAATTAGGTCCTCACTCCTTGATTTCCTTATCAGTCTTTTCTGGACCAGGTGTCTCCAGCCATGCCAGGGGCAGTGTCTGGGGTAGATGTTCATTGGCTGTTGATGTTCTGTTGATAGTTGTTATTTTTTGGTTGTCTTTTGGGTTACTCCCAGTCTGTTGTGTGGTTAAATGCATCTCTGTTGAGTGGTGCAACATCCCCCTAAAAAAGCCTTAAAATTCCTTCCCCAAGGCAAAGATGAACCAAACCTGACTAGAGAAATAATAAAAAAATTAGAAGTTATATTATTTCCAACACTCTGACCATCCTGGTCTCATGTGTTCATTTCCAGTACATGCACGTGGAATGATCACACCACCTCTGGCTTTCTTGCAATTTCTCTCACTGGTGTACCTCATTCCTCCGGTGTTTTGCTTGGCTTGAAAGATACTTGGAGGAAAAAGGTGAACAAAACTAAAAGAAGAAAATACTATTCTGGTAATATTATCTAATTTTTGGTTGAAACCTGCAGACACCACTGCAGTAACATGACATTGGTTGACGTAAAGCTCTGCTGAGGAAGCACAGTTTCCAGTGGATTTGCACCAGTGGAGCTCAGCTCCATCTCCCCAGCCTCCCTCACAATGTTGTGTGCTCTGCCACCCACCTTGCCAGCCACATACACAGCAATGCACTGAAGTTTTCTCTTCTTTTCGCTTTGATTTTTGATGAAATATGCCAAAATTTCTATGTCTGAAACCTTTAGTCTTCTGTCAAATTGGCTGAAATTGTTCAACAGGTTCAAAATGCGCTTGAGGGAAAATAGCAAACTGACAGATGGCCAGGCAATGCAGCCACATATGCCTCATTTCTTGAAGAAACAGGTTAAAAATGCTTCTTTTATAATAGACTTGGAGAAGGATGGCAAAGAACAACAGAAAAAAAATTAGTTAGAAAGTCAAGAACTGGCTATTTGATATCCAGCTCTGCTTCTGTTTGGT